>NC_137127.1:43495650-43732800 GCF_949319135.1 Squalius cephalus | reverse complement strand
CATTATGTTTATTAGTTTATGTTAAAAACTGTGTAACCCAAATTGATGGAAATTTTATATGAAATTGAAATGCATAAATAATAAACTTAGGTGTACATATATATATATTTTTAAAGTAAACCGTAATCAATCTCTCTATACTTTTTTCCCTCTTTTGGAAACTCATAGAAATGCTATCGTGGACTTCTCCTGTTACTACTGAAGAAAATGGGAACACACATATTATAATTTTACACAATTTCACTCAAGAAGTTTAACTTCTGCTTCTGAGAAGTTGAACCCTGGAAAAGTGAAAAGCGTCCATTGAGGTGCAATGCTGCAGAAATCTCAGCATGATACCCACGTCTCCCAGCAGTCACGTGACCAGAACTCGTCCAACTGAACAATCTTCAGGGCCATAAACACAATTGGTGTTATAACAAATGAGATTAGAGCGCACAGACTACAGGTCACAATGACAGAAGAGGATTACACTCCTTGCAGAAAGACAGACGACAAAAGAACCTGGACACCCAATGACTTAATAACTGACTATCAATAATGTCTTCTACAAACAGACCCCATCTGCCCACAAAAAAGGGCAAAAAAACAGTATTTACTGGTACTATATAATATATTTATTCCAGAAGACAGCCACTGTTGGTGGCAAAAGTTTTTGGTCACCAAGATGTTTTTTCAAAGAAATTAATACTTTTTTCAGCAAGGATGCATTAAATTGATTCAAGTGACAAAATATTTCCATTTCAAACAAAAGCTGTTCTTTTGAATTTTTTATTTAAAAAAAAAAATCCAGAAAATAAATGATCACGGTTTTCACAATCCCCCCCCCAGAATGAAGGATCATGTGACACTAAAGACTGAGTAATGATGCTGAAAATTCAGCTTTGCATCACAGGAATAAATTACACACTAAAATATAATCAAATAGAAATAAGTCATTTTAAATTGAAATAATTTATAACAATATTACCATTTTTACTGCATTTATGATTAAATAAATGCAGCCTTTGTGATCAGAAGAGACTTTAAAAACATTAAAAGAGCGCATACAGTACATTACAATTGCCTTTTTTTACTGTAAAGATCATGAGATTGGGTGTGTGTATGGGGTGCTCAATTATCATAAAAAATAAGAGAACAATTGAAAAAAAAAATTGTGATGAAATATAACCAAGGCATTACCCATTTCAGCACTGCAGCATGAATAAAAAAAAGCCTTTAATAGGATAATCATGAATCTCTCTAAATATTCAGCCTGAGCTAGTATGTGGTAAACAGAAAACCTCTCTGTCATAGTACAAGGGGTCATTGGCTGATTTAACATGTCTGGGCTTAAAAAAAAAAAAAAGGGTCAGAGGCTGAAATTTAGTGGTGACCAGTGAATAGCAGAATAAGCTGTCAGTCTCAACTCAACAACACACGCTAGTCACGCTGAAGCTAATCCTCCTGGAGCGCAGAAAACCCTTCGAAGACTACATGGCTTCTATTCACGCTGGTCTCTCGCTGACTTCAACACACACACACACACCTGCATGTATCCAGTTTTCCTGCAGTCCTGAGGATGCACAGGCTGATCCCGCTCCAGCCGGCCCTTGTTAATGAGAGATCCCATCCAACACAACATCTTTATCCTCTCCAGTCACAACTCACAACGAACAAACAGCTCTCAACCGCTCCACATCTTCAAATGATGCTCATGTTGTTAGAAACTAGAATCTGTTTACTAACAGGTTAGTGAAGACGTTGTGTGTCTCCACCTCAGAGATAAGGCAGCTTGCATCAAGTTCATTTTACCCATAATCCTTTAAGCTGACAGCAAATGACCTCTTTCCATCGTGATGGCAGGGCAGACATTTTTGGACTGATCCAATTCCAGTCCCTGCACTGGACACCTTCACTTTCCCCTGATAAAAACATCTGCACAGTTCCAGCAGATTTTCTCATCCTCACACAGAGGACAAACACTACCTTTCAAAAGTTTGGGGTTGGAAAGATTTTTGATAGAAGTCGTTGGCTCATCAAGACTGCATTTATTTGGTCAAAATTACAGCAAATGTTGTAATATTATTTTAAACAACCATTTTGTATTGTAATACATTTTAAAATGTAATTTATTCCTGTTATGCAAAGCTCAATAAAGGGGCAAGAATAAACCTGGTGTCCCTGATTCCTGTCCTTTTCGACAACAGCACTTGAACGCGACGAGCTCGTACTCACACCTGCAGTAGGACATTTCCAACAGCATATGACTTCAACATAAACATCACTGCTAAAATATCTCAGAAAAGTTAACACTGAGAAAAGCTCTAGAAGCATTTGTTTTTCATTCAAACACATGTATAAGTGCTCTTTTAGTGTCCTATCGACCCAAAGTTAGTCCTTACTCCACCTGAGAAGAAACCTAAGAGCTGAAATGTGCTTTTAGGGATAGAAAACACACTCTTAATGGTCTCTAATTCTGGAATGAAGAAACATGTCCTCATAACGGTGATTTCACCACCAGAGGGAGCCGTACACAGACCTCTTGATTCTGATGTGAGTCACTCTTTACCAATTATTGGATACATTTTTCAGTGGTGTACAGACAGATGATGAT
This sequence comes from Squalius cephalus, assembly GCF_949319135.1. Taxonomy (NCBI): domain Eukaryota; kingdom Metazoa; phylum Chordata; class Actinopteri; order Cypriniformes; family Leuciscidae; genus Squalius; species Squalius cephalus. Next base: position 43,730,204 of record NC_137127.1, on the reverse strand, counting down.
CCGTCATGTACTAACAGACATAGCCACTAATTATCCAACAGAATTCACAGTAAACAACAAAACACTACAACATTTCATTTATCCCAGAGCCTTTCCCTCTCCTTCTCACTCTTCCCTTAGGTCAATTTACACTCCGTCATTGGTAAATCAACACTCAGGCCCTTCTGATGTTTCACGGTGGTCTCCTGGGACGATCTCACACAGACTGCTTTAATGAAACGACTGATCTGCTTCAGTCCCTTGATGAAACCGCACACCACAGATATTCATTTCATCCAGTACAGATGGGCATTTCACGAGCTCTTGAAGAAACGCTCGGTTGAAAACGACTGTTCGGATGAGGAAGAGGTTATTCCCATCACACTGACATGGGTTTCATCTTCAGCAGCATACTTACACACTGCGGAGTGTGTGAATCTCATTAGCCTACTTCTGTTTCTCTCTCTCCCCCGTGCTTCATCTTCTATTTTAGTTCTGCTACCCACATTCACAGAGACAAAAAAAAAGAAAAAAAAAACTCATGTACAAACCCGCTAGTGAGGATTAACTGCTCTTAAAACAGCATTCAAAACACTACACGCATCTGAACGCACAAGTGTTCGAGACAGAGACCTTTAAACACCTCAAAACAATATACGTAAAAGTAGGAGATGACCTTTTATAGAAGTGATTTCAACTAGTTTCAGTTGGATAACGATAAAGTCCTTCCAGACACAACACTGTTTTTAATTAGTAAATGAACAAAAATGTATAAGGGAAAATAATAGGCTAATGTATAGGATGATATATCATGTAGGTGTACTATGAGATTTTTGCACATCATGCGTTGAGGTCTTTGAGACCTCAAACATCAAGAATGTAAAATCAACTCCAGAACAGGACAAATATTAATTTATATTTGAAATGCACAGCAGACCTTTTGAAAAGGTTCAAGCAGTTTTAGGGATTAATAAAAAAGCTTTAATTGCTAAATTACAAATAAAATAAAAAATAAAAATAAAATATAAAAATAAAATAAAAAACATAAATATACATTTAAAAAGAAAAAAATATAAAATAAAAATGTCCTGATATGTTAATAATACCCATGTCCTCAATTACAAAAATAGATCTGATGGATCCAAAAAGATTCATATTTTTATTTCTAAAATGCATTAAGTTTATTTTTAGGAAATGGGTTAGGATTGTGGTCAGTCGGTAGCATTACAGACTTAAAAAACAGCTTTATACAAAACAATAGTATGCCTTCATGTTGGTAGCAATGTAAATGCATGTATCTGTTTTTTTTTTTCAATCAATTTATCAATCAATTCAATCAATCAATTCATCATTAAAATGGAAAACAAAAGCTCTCATTAACGTATCCTGTTAGTGACCATTTCTTTCCTCAATCACTCATCTCAGCGGATGCATGCATGTGCACAGACAGTCTGTCACCAGCGAGCAGATTCGTGAATCCTGTGGTCCCACAGTCTGTCGCTGTCTGTCTGATTTCCTGTATCATTCATTCAATCTGCAGTCCCCCCCCTGAGTACGGTATGTCTCTCCACCTGTCTGTCTGCATTGCTTTGTCTAAATCACTGTACAGACACAAAGACAGGGACGCAAGCACATGCAACTTCTCTGCTATGAACAGCTCCATGAAACATTCATCTGAATCCAGTTATTACAGCTTCCCCATCCCCCATCATAAGAGTAAAATCCCTGCATCCCTCCGCTCCTGTAAATCCCTCCATAGCAAACATCTGTCTGCGCTGGTGGACACAGGGACATTAAACACCAAACGCAGTGTCCAGCGACTAGACCTCTGCATGCGTGTCGTGAAACACAATGTGTGTTAAATATTAGACAGGTAAAAAAAAATCTGTATCTTAGACAGGTCAAGTGAAATATGAACAAAAATGGCACACGTGGTTTAAGCAAAAAAATTCTGCATCGTCTCCATCTCTGAACTCACCTCTGTCCCTGCGGTATCCTGGTGTCGCTCATGCCTTCATCATTTTAGATTTTACTTGGAGTGTGAGCACACACTCATTTACACACGTCGCCGATCTCAGCTAAGCCGTCTCTCTCGCTCTCTTTGTGTCATACACACACACACACCTCCTCTCTCCTCGCACACACTCTCGTACTGACACCAACGCCGTTTTTCCTGCCGCTGTTCCTTGGTAACGGTGGAATCCGAGCCGCATCTCACACACACACACACACACACACACACACACCCCCCGCGTTTCTGCCCTCCTTCCCCTCCTATCCCACAGTTCCCTCCTCCCTCTCCATCACCAGACTGGCCACTGAAATAAATATTTTAGCATGCAAATGTAGCGCGGTGTTGCTTTTCACTCCACTAACATTTGTGTCTGCCTACTGTTCGGCACACTGAAATATTTTACATTTATTCATTAAATGTGTTCACCTTTCAGTGCATTTTAGGTATAAAGAATTGAACACCCAACCTTGGTGCTCCTAGAGGAAAAATTGGTTTAAAATTCTTAAACATAAACTCCAAGTCATGTAAGTTTCATTTGGTTTTGAAAAAAAAAAAAAGAAGTATATACCACTTTAAGAAGTTTAAATTCAGCTGTCAATTATGAAGTAAAAAAAAAAAAACGTTTTCCTTACACCTTGAGCATATGTGTGTATACACAACTTTCAAAGAATGTTTTTTTTTTATTATTATTTTTTTTTAAATAAATATCATTAATTAATATTAGTTCATAAATATTCAGATTTTGGGAAGTTGTAACATATGACATTGTACAATCTGAAGTTCTGAACTAAATTTCCTTGTTATTAAATGGTCAAATTATCTAATATTTTAAGAGACGTATTGACCTTGACAGTCATGAGGGTCACAAAGACAAAATCTCCCATTTTATGTTTTCTGCTTGTTGGATGCACCACATGACTTTATCTTATTTTATTATTATTACATTAATATTGTCGATAATTGTCTTGACAACTTATTTTTCTAAGAAACAGTAGTAAAAGATTGAAACAAACTACTTCAAGTCTTCTTTTCATGAAGCCTTCATTATGATCAGTTATCAGTATAAAGTGATTAGTAGTGTCACCCTGATCTTTCTGATATTATTAAGCCCCACCAAAAAGTGTGAATACAGAAATGAGAAACATGATCATAGAAGAGTTGTATTCAAGTTATTGCATGAATTAATTAAACTTACTATAAAGCTGAATAAATAAGAATATTTATTCTTAATGACACAATAATATCATAATATCTTTCTGAATATTTTTGACAGCATTACTTCAAAAGAATAATGTTCTATGCTATTCAAAGCACTAACTACAAAGTAAATAAACAAGCATACTTGTCTTTAAGTTGGTCACAGTGGGTGAAATTGCTCACTCATTTGTGTGGTGCATTAATTGACGGGTCTCTCAGCAACTACACTGACACCATTCTTCTGTTCCCATGAGACCAAACTCTTTGAGGCACTGCTAGGTAACTGGGTTACAAACGCAAACTTGAGCTGGTGCATAGAGAATGTGAATATAATAGAGGAATATGAATAACTAGCTGATAAACACTGCAAGAGCGGTTGCTCTTCAACGGAGCACAAATCGGTTTATGGTCAAGTCAGCATTATGAAACCATTTCCAAAGGACTGTAAAAGCCATCCATTTAAAACATAATAAAATGTTGTTAGCTGTCTGCAGGAATGCGTTAAAAGTTTACTAATTAAGGTCTTAAAAGTTCAGTGTCAGCTTTGATGACAAATCTGTGTCAGCTCAGGATTTTTCCCTGTTAATGATAATCCAATACTGTCATTCTGATCACTGGCTGTGGGCAAGTCCAACAAAACACCCCGAAACTCATTGCAAAAGTGAGTACTGAGCACTTAAGGGATAGTTCTGTGTGAGTATGTATGAATTTATTTCTTCTGCTGAAAGAATATGGGTAACCAAACAGCTGATGGGCCACATTGACATTGAAAAATACTATGGAAATCAATGGGGCCCCATGAACTGTTTGGTTACTGACATTCTTCAAAATATCTTCTTTTGTGTTCAGCAAAAGAAAGAAATTCATACAGGTTTGGAACAACTTGAGGGTGAGTGAATGCGGGTGAACTATCCCTTTAAAGTATTGATAGTTGAGCTACATCTGGTTTCCCAACAAAAAATCTCTCATTAGCTTTAATGATTATGAAAACACTGCAAAAGTGATGTCCCAGAATACCATTATGGCCTGAAACATGCTCTAAAAAAGTATGCAAAAACAGATGCTTGGCCAACACATTGAAACTGTTCAGTCTTGCTGTGCTTTACACCACAAGTGACAGATCCTGTCAAATACAGTATCTATGACAATGTTTTTGTGACATCTAGTCATAAACACTTGCTGAGCAAGATTCTCTTCAAACAGTTACTGTTGCGAGACAAAACTTTCCAAAAAGCTCTGTTTATGGAAATGAGAGCGTCACTTGTGGCAATGTTTAGATTGCAAAACGCACAAGGGCTGTCAAAATGGCTGAAAAACAAAATTCATATTTTATCCTTAAATATTACTAATATTCAAATTATATTTAAATTTAAAAGGCATAATTTCAGTTAGGTGGAGAGAAGCTTTTGGCTTGTCTCCTGAGGGCACAAGTGGGCGCAATGAGCAAAATATTAATGCACCGCATTAAATTGTTTATCAAAGCAATGAAATTACATAACTGTCTGTACAAAGTGCATAATGTTTAAACTAACGTTTATAAATCAAATATAACTTTGTAAATTGCATAAACAATTACGAACAAAACAGCATCATGTATTTATACATAGTTTAATACAAAGAGCCGAAGCGCAGATCACAGAGTTTTAGCGTATAAAAACATGAGATGCAGTGGACTGGAAAACCCCCCCAAAAAGTCCGCCCAAAATACATTCTCATTGTATCTCGTGCGCCACGAATAAGGCTGTCTGAAGCACACCTACAATTTGAATGCACCGATTTTGCATTAAAATGTGGATTTTTATTTTAAATTCGATGAATATTTCAAATTTTAAATTTTTATTTGACAGCCCTGAAACGTCCTGTACATCTTATGAAATGTGGAACTGACCTAGTTGCTTTCACCTACATAGACCAAGGAATATCCATGAAACCTTTCCATTGCACAAAAGGTTTTTTATAGTGGAATAGGGTTCTTTACATTCTTAAAAATACAGGCTCCAAATTGTTTTCTGTTTGTTTGTTTTTTGCAGCAATGCCAAACAAGAACCATTTTTGGCTCCCAAAAAACCTTTCAGTGGCCAGTTTTTAGAAGAACCATATTTCTTTTTAAAAATTGTAAAAATCTAAAGAACCCTTTTATCCACTAAAAACATTTTGTGCAATGGAAAGGTTCCATGGATGGTAAAGGTTCTTCATGAAACCATCTATTGGCGAGGGGAGCACTGCAACCAATGAAGGATTTTTCCTAGAATTGATGGTACTGGTGGAATAAGCGTTCAGTAAAACCAATTCCAGCTAGGAGAGATTTCTGATGATCCAACAAGTGAAAGCAAAGAACATTGAGGCAAGAGAACAGTAGATTGAGTGCATTACGTATGAATTAAATTACGATTAAAGAGGACAGGGAGCTCTCTGATTAACCCACTGCTTACATAACCACTCAGGATTTTATCTGCTAAAACGGTCCATCAGACAGCAAAGAACATTAGAAACGGGACAGCAGAGGGACAGGATGATAATAATCATTCCAGGCACAAGAAAATCCCCATGTACACTCTGCAAAAAAAAACATACTGATATTTACAAGTCATTCACATTCTGAATAACTCTAGAAGCAACTGATCGCACAAAACTACTAAAAAGTAATTGGATAAGGGATGAGACGTTTTGAAACACATCCAGTTGGCTAAAATAGCTCTAGACATTCTGAAATAACGTTCAAGCTCAGCTTAAACCATCGAAGAATCTGATGTTTTACCAAATCAATAATACAACACTCATAAATAATGAGAAGAAACCAATGAATAAATGACCACATTTTGGATTAAATGGAGATTTTCCTGAACGGATCATCAAAAGCAACAATAACCTTAAATAAGCTTGACTGAACGGTGATCATGTATCAGCAAAGTAAAAAACATTGAAGATCAACCTCAAACTGTGCTGATCTCCATTTTCAATCTCACCTGTGCTCTCTTCCTCCTCTCGTGCACATTATCTAGGTGAAAAGATCTTCTTTTACTTGCTCTGCAGGGTCCATCCAGGCATCTTTCATCTTTCACCCTTGAGGTCTCTAATACTCCAGAACTTCCAGGCGAGGGGTGCTTGTTCCTCTTCTTGCGTCCCGGTTTGGCTAAATCCTGTCTGTGTTGCTCAGGGCCCTCGATCGCCTTGGGTTCAGGGGATTCCAGGTCTCTGGGTCTCCTAAACAGGTTGTGTATAGACAGAAACACCAGGGTGCACAGCACATACATGGTGGTGCTGACTAATAGCGTCACGAACGGGTCCGCCAACACGTTCAGTCAGAGACAGAGATGGAGTAACCTGTAAAAGACATTCCGGCTGATCTCGTTTCAGGGTCAGTGCCGGCACAGAACACTATCTTCTGGTTGAAGTTACAATTGTGATATCAGCTCTACTGCGCTGTGCATGTGTAATGGTGAGCCTTTCTGTCAAATTGAAGAAGGACAAATCCAAACAACCAGTTTTGGAATAAAGTTCCCCAATAATAGTTGCCTTTTGCTTCTTTTCTTGCCAGTTCTTTGTTGTATTCACAAGGAAAATGCCTTCTACATGGTAAAACTGCTCAGTACAAGTTATTCCGATGCCTCAGAGCTTCTTCTAATGCTCATTTAGACAGATAATCTGTCCGTGATCTGATAGGCAAATGAGATGGCCTCTCACATCTCCCAATCTCGCCCGAGAGAGGATGAGGGAGGGCCGACTAATGCACACCTGCTTTTAAAGCCCACAAAGCCATTTGAACCTACCTGGGCAAATCTATAAAGACACACCCTGATAAACAAGCTCATGTTAGCCAATGCAAACACACGCATACTTGCGGAATAATAGATGAGTAGATGGTTTGCTAACCAGGAAAGGCTTTTGAATGTTTGGGTCCTTATCTTTCACATCTCCATGCCTCTTGGAGAACTTCCAAAGGTAACCTTGATAACACAACTGGTGTATTCCACAGAAATCAGATTGACTGAGTAATCATTAAATTCTTCGTCCAAACAGATGCATAATCGCCATTGGCACAAGCTGATATCCAACAAATCTTCACCTCCTCTTGCGTCACTAATGGTTTTATGGTTTTTTTTAATGGTTCACAGGTCAGACCACTCCTTCTGTTATCTTTATCCCAGTTTGTGGTTCATAAGTATGAGCAAACTCCAAACGGTCACAGCCCGGCTGCTCCTGCGTTGCTGGTGAAGTGAAGTCCCACACCTCTGCTGAGAGAGAAAATGCATTTCACTCTTTCTCCCTCCCTTTTCTCATGGTGTCCATCTGTCACTACAGTACATGAGAGCTAAGCGTCTCTTAGCCGATGATGTAACGACTGTGTTTGGATCTATGCAAAAAAAGGAAAATCAACTCAAAAATTTAAATGCACCTCTGAGGATAAAGAAGCTGGTCCCTGATTGGTTGTTGCCATGGTGAGATGACCTAGTTGAACTGTCTTACAAACTTGCCATCATGTTTCTGCTGTGTGACAATGAATAGAAAATAACATGAAAATGGACGACCAAAAGAATGGTTCACAGTGAAAACTGACAGTGTCAATACTGAAGGCTGAATTTTGATTTGAGGTCATAACGGATCACTTCAGCCTTGTTGTAAAACTTCAGGGAAAAATAAACTGTCACTTTCACTGTGTGAGTGCGGACTAACAAAAGACCTTCTGGTTCATTACCCTTTTTAGGGGCCTGTCACATAGGCTACTTTAGAGTCAGACCAAGGACAAACAACAAGAATGCCTGTTCTAACCAAATTAACCAATACAGTAGTTACAGATCAAGAGACTAAATACTAGAACATTTTATAAAAAAAATGTATGCGAAAAAAATCTTAGAAAATATTTTCACTGCAAACAAATGCAGAATTTTAATAGAGCAATAAGTGAAATCTGTGATCAAAACAAATCTGTCTGTGATCAAAGTCAAACCAATTAAAGGAACAATCAGATCAGGGTTATAAAAGATAGGACTGCAATATACTTCATTGGAAAAAATAATAAAAAAATTAAATAAGAATATGGCTCCACTAGAACCATATCTCATAAGTGTTGACAAAGCACAAAACAGGTCACTGAGAGGCCACCTTACTTCACCAAACAAATGCAATACAATACAAGTGGTAAATATACGCGGCGTCTTCCATATCACTATACTACTGTACATTAGGATTACATCAATTCCATTAGAAATGATACAAGAATTAGTTCACAATCAATATATAAACATATCTATGCCGAGTTAGATTCCCAAAAGTCTAAAAGTTATTTTTTTCCCAGAAGAATTTGAGATTTTCACTCAGATATTATTACATAAACAATCTATTTATTTTCAAATTTGTCATGTTGTGATTCAACTTTCCAAGATTCCAAATGCAAACTACTTTTAAAGGATTTTTCCGTTCACTGGTGTTATGCGTGTTGTTATGTGATATGTGAGCTTAGCTGATAAAAGGCAATAAACCTGAAATGATATGATGGGTCAATGAACACAAAGCCTCTAGTGCTGCTATGATTCAGCATAAAATAAACCAATACAAATCCAATAAAGTAGATATCTGTGTCAGGCCATAAAAACAAACATCTTGACAAGTCTTCACAATGTTGTTCCAAACATGTATGAATTTCCTTCCTTCGTCCAGTTCTTTTTTGACGCTTGAAGGCTTTAGTCTTTCCATTCATTGCAATTGCATGGCGAAGAAAGGCCGGTGCAGTTTCAGAATATCTCCTTTTGAGCTCCAAGTAAATCATAAGGGTTTGGAAAATCATGATGGCAACAAATATTATATTTAGATAATGAAATATCAAACCCTTGCAAAAGTGCAAGACCTTTCCTCAGAACTAACTTTTCTTTGGAGTCATTTTTGCATAGACATTGAACCAACTGATGTTGTATAAGGACAGTTCTCCTCAAGTTCATGTCTAGATCATCACATAAACAATTAACTAATTGACAACTAGAAAGTGTCATTTCTGTTAATATTTTGAACAATAGTATTTTTTTTTATCATTTAAAACCTAATAAGGCTTTTTTTTGTGAAACGTTTTTCTTATAAAAAGGTATCCTTGTGTTATTTTTATTTTTAAATAAATGCAAGTTGGTTAAATATTTTGTCATCAAATGCAATGAAATTATATATGCAATGCATTTTAAGTGACCCGAATACTTTTTGGTGCAACTGTAGATCTGGCTCCAAAGAAAACATGAAAGACAAATATTTGCACAAAACTTTCAGTGGAATCTCACTGTTAACTTGATCCATCAATGAATTATAAAGTGTGTGTGCAGGTGCTATGCAAACACCCAGGTATGCGACTTCAAGTTAAGAGGCTAAGCTGAACACGACCACCTCGGTTAAGCAGCTTAGAACAGAAATATTTCAGCAAAGTGAGCAGTGGGATTAGGAAAAGCTGACAGATGCCACCACTCTCATTCAAGCCCTTCACAATTAATGCAAAGAGACATTGAGTTCAGAAAGGGAAAGTCAGCACTGTACAACCTCTCAGAGTGTCTCGTCTCCACACAGCGATGAATTTAGCATTGCTGACACACAATGGCCTCAGTGTGTGCTATTTCAGGAGCAAATTACAGAGTAACAGAAAAGGGTGGGAAACCTCAAAATTACAGGGTTAATGTCAACCAATGTATGATGCAATACCTCAACTTTTATCTTCTTGTCGGAGAAACAGCTTGAATGCATACGTTTTCAAGGAACTAGTTTCTTTGGAGGATACTGGTCTTGGCAGCACAGGTCAGAAAAGTCAGGATAAGTGTAAACTATGAAAAGTCAAACAGTGGAAACACAGGTTTTACCCAACCTACTGCCAATGAGCATTGACCTCATGAGTGAGTCAGAGTCTCCGCCGAGGCATACAGGCATATATGTACGTGCATGTGGTGAGCCAGACATGTTCTGGGTGTCTGACATCTGTTGCACACATTGCTTTTTACAGAAGCACCCAGTAAAGTTGACTTCTGCCCAGGGACTGCCAGAGAATAAGAAAGGAAAAATAAAACAATAGCTCTTAAAAGAGCAACACGTATTTTAGGCTGTTAAAACTCAAATGCCAAAAAATAAGAACATCGTTTTAGAGTCGACCAACGAAACTGGTTCTTTCACTTACCCCAAATAATGTTTAAGTGAACAGTTATTAAAACAACCATTTTTTCTTCGTGTGAAGAACATTTTATAATCTAAAGAACCTATTTCCAGTATAAAGAACCTTTTGTGCATTGAAAAAGTTCCATATGTTACAGGTTCTTCATGGAACCATCAATGCCAGTAAAGGACATCTGTAACCACAACAAAAAAAAAGCTTTGCATGTTTCTTTGGCCTATTGAAGATTCATGCCCATAAATGCTGAGAGACCATGGAGCACAGCGCCATCTGTTGGTCTGAGCTGGTTTCCTGGATAGAGGACAGTGATTCATTGCAATTATGTAACATGAAGTCTTCCTTGTATTGCCAGTATAGAGGGGTGTGACAGGGTGTCTCAGGAAGATATGTTGTTTACACAGTTGAACTAATGTATAATTAGGGAAAAGAAAATGGTACTATGTAACATAGGATATTCCTTAATTATATGACTAACCAAAATTAAGGTGATACCACGAGTGATGTCACTCATTACTTTCTTAAAAACTATCATTTTAAATGCAGCATCATGCAATAATAACTGGTAGTTGACTTCAAGCAATGACAGCAGCGTCCCAAAGTATGAAGTGTTATTCTCAATCTAAAAGTAAACAACTTTAAACAACATTTTTGTCATTTGTCTTATTATTATGCGTGCCATTTTAAGCCCATATTAATAGAATATGCATGTAATATAAAATTTGTGATGCACAAGTGAACTGCAAAAAAAAATCTAAAAAAAAAAATCTCACTTTCTGATGAATTACTTTCTTTCCATTTGTAATGAGTAGATATGCCTTTTAAAATCATTTTGATACAGACTGACAATAAATCATTCAGACTGAGAAAAAACCATTCAAATGAACGGTTCACTGATAAATCAGACACACTCAGGCTTCTGAGCATGTACAGCAGTATTGGAATTCCCTTGGTCAGCTTGGTTTGCCTGAGGAAAACAAGACATGACAGGCATCCATTTTGACAGCAAACAAGTTACAGTGTGCTTGTTCTCCACCTCATCACAACACACAAACACACACACACACAGGACTCTTGGAAGAAAAGTGTCAGTGCCATAGTTTGTTCTCACTGACTCCTCACTAAGGAATGTTCTTAAGGGCATATTCGGGAATGATAGAATACAAACTGGACAAAGCGGCCCAACACGTCTACGCACTCAGTATCACACCCCATCAAACGGAAAAACCTACGGATTATAACCGACAAAGTGCTGTCTGCAATGCATTGTAATGGCAGTTACGCAATTCTAGCATAGATAGTTTTATTGGTGTCTGAATGATGCATCTAGCTTAAAAAAAACTACTCATGGTGCAAAACAGTGAAAAAACATTCTATTTTTGTTGCATTGCGCTAGTTTTTTGACATTAAAAGCAACACATTTTTTTTTTTCAAAATAACACACAAGCTATATTCAGTCTACTAAATCCACATATATGGAAGGTTGTTCCCGCCATAGAATAAAACAAATATAGTAGGCTATATAAAAGGTAATTGCGGCAATTCTGACTTTTCTCCGAATTCCGAGTTTACATTCCGAGTTTCGCAATTCTGTTTTTTTGTTTCTGCTATGAAATAAAAATAAAACAAAAAAGGTATTTGTGACTATCTTACAAATCTGACTACAATTCTGGCATTTCTCCGAATTGTGAAATTTAAACTCGCAATTCAGTTTTTTTCCCCTCAGAATTTCAAGCTAATATCTCGCAATTCTAGGTCTATGATTATATCTTTCAATTTTTTCTCAGAATTGCGTGGGGAAAAAAAAAGTTTAAAGTTAATAGTTAAAGTGGGGTCAGATTATGAGTGCAGAAGTTACATTTTGGTCTGTTTCTCACAAAAAGCTATTGTATGGCTTCAGAAGACACTATGGTTAACATGAGGTTGAGTAAATGTCAGAACTGTCCAATGGACATAAACAACTGGATAGTTTTTACAAACAGAACGCACTGTCCAGAACAGCATTCAAATTCGACTTGATAAAGTTCCATCAACAACTTGAGTCTATCTAAAAGACAGCACAGGTACTGAGGTTGGCTACATCTGTAAGATGTCTGCTAAAGATCTGTTAATCTGGAAAGCATCTGCTGTGTAAAATCATCTGATAAACGTCTTAGAAAAGGCAGATTTGTTCTAAATCTTAAACATCTAAAGCCATCTTTTAAATGTCTATATTACATCAAACAGGAAAGTAGCCTACCCTACAGTAGGCTACATCTTGCAGATGTCAATGCAGACATCAAATAGACATCTCCAAGATGTACAAGTTTGTGCTATCGGAGAATGCAGCAGTGTAAACCTCTCACGGCGTTTTTCATAAATCAGTCTAAACTGATTCAACTGATATGACTTTTCCAAACTGACATGATGACTAGTTCAGTGAACATCCGTTGAAATTTGTACCGGGCACACCCGGACTTTGATACACCCAAAATACAAACCGTAATTTTCCAGTTAAAAAAGTTGTTTGATGAAAACACAGTGTAGTTTATAATTGAAGGCTTAGGCACGTATAGAGGTAGGCTATAATAATAACAGTCTAGACTAGAGAAGATACAGCCGCTCTTTCGACAAAACGCAAGCCGATATTTTGATTTTGAACCGAGAAACGGGATGTTTAGTTTATGATTCAGGATGTTCTGCAACTTATATTTACTTTATTAAATGAGTTTGTAGGACTGACAGTACTGGCGAAAAAAAACCCAGTAGGCTACCGTGACAGTTGTATTTCATACACGTGTTTTATAAAGTCGCCAATGTTTTCACTACACAGCGCTTTAATATACCTCATAACATTAAAGTATGAAGCATGTGCGGTATAAGTGAAAGAATGTGCTTACGTCTCAGGCCAGCACGCCAAACTCCTTCCTCCGCCCGGTTTCCTCCTTAAGACGTTTCCTTCAAGTTTTATTCCACTCTTTTACCCACTTGTTGAAAAAGCAGTGTTCAGTCTCGCGGTCTGAAGAGCTGAAAGTTTAGTAGTGTCCCGTGAAGTGAAGATAAACACGCCTGAGTGAAACATGCAGCACGAGACGCGCGCCCACAGCTGACTGCAGTGACGCAAACGCTTAACGCTCGCTCCTCCTGTTCATGTAGGAAAAATGACGGCGTTTCCACGCCACCGTTCAGTCTTCATTAACTCAAACTCTCAGTCAGCCCTCCTGTCAATACACACTACTACAAGAACTGTCACTGTAGGTAGGATAAATGTCTTTTATTTAGAAGCTACAAGTAAAATATGTTCAAAGTTGTTTGCATTTTACACATGTGGATACATTTTAAAGAAGCATATTGCTTGCCTCCCTTTTTAATTAGAGTACAGCTTGTGCTTTTACATCTGCTTTAAGATTATAGACAATGCATGGAGTCTTTAACAGCCCCTGCATGATGCTGTAAAGTGTAGGCCTATAGTTGTTCAGCAGTCACTTAACAAACCCAGGATTGTCCCTCAGATTCCTGCCTTTACATATTTCCTGCCTCTGGTCATGTGGAGCAAGAAAGGAACAATGAAAAAAATCCTCATTCTTCCTGTGCTCTTCCTGTCAGTGAGTATGTCTCAGTCTGTGTCTGACTTGGACAAGGGATTTCCAGGAGCATTTAGAGCTGTTACTAGTTCACTTTTTTCTTTCTTTCACATAGCTTATCCTGGTTTTATCAGTTTAAATTCACAGCACCCTCCCAAGACAAAATCTTTACGGGTTGGCCCTCTCTCCTGGGACCAAAAAGTAAGCTACACTGCAAGAGTAGTTAGTTGGTCCCGTCACAGGGCTCAGGCAATCTTGCTTCTGTATAAAAATAGACCAGCTAGCCTATTACATACAATCAACCTAATTCCTGCCTATTCGTCTTCTAACATCTTACAAAGAAATGAGGGCTGTGTGAGACGCAAATGAAGGATTCTCAACAAATACAAATTAAAAGTATGCAGTAACTTTCCATTTATAGATTCTTTTGGTGTCCATTCACCTCAGCATGAACTGACCTGGAAACACTGGGAAATCATTCATAATTGATTAGTACTCATAGTAAAGCACACGGAAATCTCAGCGGGGTATTTTCACCATGTGACTTTCATAAGTCTTTTGAGAGAGAGACAATAACAAATTTGTTCAGCTTTCTGAAAATTCAACAAAGCATGAAAATCCCACCTGCCAATGTAGGGATTAGTTAATGGGAAAATTAATGGGATAATGTTAATGGGATAATCTAATAAAAAGTGACAATTCCGCCATTATTTACTAACCCAAACAGTGTTGGTGATCATTGACTTCTATTGTAAGTAAAAACAAAACAAAAAGGAAAAAAAACAAACACTGATTTCCATTTCTCAAAATATTTTAATGTTTTAATATATCCAAATATTTTAAACTAGCCTACTTTAATGTTCCACAGAAGAAGAAAAAAGTCAAACACGTTTGGAACGACATGAGGCTGAGTAAATGATGCCAGGAATTTCTTTTTTGGTGAATTATACATTCATCATATATATTTTGACTAGAAATAACTGTACAAGGTCATTGTGTAAATGTGTGTACAAGAGCATGTGTACAGAGGGAATCCGCTAAGGCAATAACAGACAGGATGTTGGAATAAATGCAGAGCAGCAGGCAGTCTTGGAGTTAGAGCAGCATGTACTGTGGAAAATAGTCAAGATTACTTTCCATTACACAGGGAGTTCAGCTGACCCTAATGGCCCTTCAGTCCTAAACATCTATCATAGTCCTTAAAGGGAAGTAAAGGTGATGTGTGTCATTTTCCCATGTTGAAATACTACAGGTGAGCAAACAGGTTCATTCCACTGACAAATGTGAACACTGTGGAGATTTCAAAACATTACTGCCTCAACCAATGAGTTTATCTGTCCGATGGCAGTTAGGAGGAGAGTTTAAGTAATGTTGGCGGGTGTGGCAAGCAGTGCGGGGCCGAGAGCCGTGGGAACTTGCACTGTCGTCATTCGCGACCGATGTGGCGCTCAATAGCACTCGCTCCAACGGCTTTGCTCCGTTCCCACGGCTCTAGGCCCCGCTCTGCTTGCCACAGGGGTTTATTCCAGAAAGCAGGTTATGTCACATACACGGGTACGTTTACAGATAAGTAAACATATAACCTCAACTCTTGGTTCCAAAAACTGAGGTAACTTTCAGGGTTAGTTTACTTCAGAGGTATTCAATACATGCATGCCTAATTGATGAGGCTTCAGTTGGCATGACAGAATTCACACAATATTATATAGTCATAATTTTTTTTTAATTATATCATAAAGCAATGTTTATATGAACTTTATTCTCTATTTTATTTTATTACTCTAATTTTACTGTTTTATTCTCATATCACGCATCGTGGATCTGCATTCAACAGGTTTTCTATATAATGTAATTCTATAATATAAAAATATAAAAAAATAAATATACATATAAAAAATACATATGGGACAAATTTGGAAGCAAAATGACTAAACATAAATTCATACAGCCATATTATCTTTGCAAGCACTGTTTTTTGTTCAATCAGTCTTTCTTTTTTAATTAATAAATTTAGCATCAATTAAACAAAATAATTCTTGTTTACAGTAACAAAAACACTGAATAAAGATTAGAACATGATCATAAAAAATGATTGCAGAACCGCTCACCTCTGCAGACTGATTTAGGTGTTGGTAGTGTTGCATAATTCACAGTCCGAGGACGTGAACAGCTACGATTAGACATCACATGCCTACGGTAATAACGACATGGCGTGAACGCAGCATAAAGCATGCTTTTTGTTAGCATCCATTTCCTTGGTGACTTTGATACATTTATTTGTGATTTCCTTGGTGAACATACTTTGATTTGACTGAACTTACTCCTGGACAAGATTTTAGAACCGATAACCGAATAAGAAAGGTGAGGGTTAATCAACCGAGAGTTCTGGGTTTATATGACAGTAAGTTTACCCTTCTTTCTGGAATACTCCCCAGAAGCTCACTTCACCTTCATAGAATAATATAATACAGTAGTGTGGTTCGGCCATGTATCGGCTTCAATATGTTTCAAATACCTCAAAACCTTTGTCTTATGATGAGGTTACTAGAAGAACCATTAACAGCCCTTAGAGTTACAGCAGGAACTTATAGGTTCCTCAGGGAAGTCTTGAAAACATGTTTGGCATTACCTTGTTGAAAAGCATGTGTAGGAATTTCACCAACACACTAATACAGAAAGCATGAGAAGGGCCGTATGCACTGTGCTTTTCTTCAGGCTTTCTACCCTATCCCTACTCTCCTCTGTCCTTACCCTCTTCTTTTTTCTCACTTGTCTTCAGTTTTGCTCGGCTCTTCCTCCACTTCCGCCCCCTCTGCATGACCGACCTCCACGGAGAGGATCTCCTCTCCCTCAATGCGGGGAGTCATGCGGATGATCATGGTGCTGTCAGTGGTCTCTGATACCATGTCATCATCATCTGGTACGCGAGGCCGGGGAACGGGCGAACGTCGGTGCATGGGGGAGGGAGGGGGCACTGGACCTGTGGAGGTCATGCCGGAGCCAGAAGTGGACGGCTGAGAGAGAAAGAGAGGATAGACAAAAGAAGTAAGGGGCATGACGGGTCAAATATCTACACATATCTTTATTTTTGTAATGACAGTAGATTAAAATTATTCAAAATGGCTTTTTAGCCAGGGGTGGAGGGTTATGGGAAATAAAGATGACTAAGGGCTTTTCCGGCTTCTGTACTGTACACAAGCTTGAGTTATTGTGTTCCAAAATTGTTGCTTTCTCTGTGCTGCTGCAAGGGGGCGCTATAGCGTGCATTAGTATAAAACATCTTCTTCTACAGTAGGGTAACCAGACTTTCCCATCTTTCCTGGGGACAGTTCTGGCATGGCATGGAAATCACATACTTCCCTACTATATAGTGGGCGAAAAACAGTATGTGACAAAAGTATGTCTGAATTCACAGTACTCTTAAAAGAGTAGGCAAAAATTTCCCGGATGCCCTACTTCTTCCAGTGAGATTCTGAAGTGTGCATGTGATGGACACTTTACTATCCCATGAGGCTATGGGACAGGATTTGTGAATCCACTGACCCTGGTAGGTCACGTGATAAGGGCAACATTGTGAATGTCGTACGTCCAGATTACATTCATACTACACACATTCATACTATATAGAGTGTACTTTTTTAGTGATCATTAAGTAATTACTTATTCAAAATTAGTACCCAATCAAGAGAGTATGCGATTTCGGACACAGCCCTGGTTTTTGGCGTCCTGTCCCAGACTAGTGTTGTCCATGGAAATGTGCTATTTTATAGCACGTTCAAAACAACACAAAAACAGTGCAAAAAAGCACGATTTCCAGAGCGATTATAGTGATTATTTTTACACAACAGATCGGGCTGCAATCTACATTGATGAAGAACTTAAATTGGATGAGAGCAGAGCACTTTTATTATCAATTATAAAGACCCACCATTTTTGGTTTCAAGGTTACATACTACATAACTAATCATGTTAAATTAAGTAATACTGTTTGTATGCACTAAATAACAGTGCCTGAACAAGGGTGCGGGATTGTTTTGCACACAATTTTAAATGTTCTTGAGAGTTCAGCCGTCACAACATACAGTACTAGTACATGTAATTAAACATGTGAAAATTACATGTAGTAATTTTCCAACACACACATCTTAACTATACCACGTGGGTGAAAGATATGAATAATACCAAAAAAAAATCAACTAAACAACACGTGCAACAGTTGAATGACAAGAAAGCACATAGTTTGTGTTAAAAATGTCCCTAAAGTCAAAGGGAATAGCTTTGTGGGAAGCGCACCGACATGTTGCGCGATTGCGCTTAGGGCCACTTCGCTTCCTGGCTGTTATCTCATCTCAATAAAAATGGCAAAAATAAATCTATAAAAAGCCCTAAAATGCAAAATAATAAACCTAATTAAGAAGAGAAAAAATATCAATTTCCAAAAGCACAAACATAAAATATTTAAAAAGTTGATTACTGTATACAGTATATTCAGTTTGTGAAAATGGAAAAATCTTTTTTTTTTTTCGAAAATGTGAAAAAGGTTTTTGTAAAGATGCTTCAGGTTGGTTATAAATGGTCTCCAGACACTTGAGAACCAATGACGTTTGATGTCGTTGATGTATCACAATGCATCTAAGGCCCTGTTTACACCTGGTCTTAAGAAGTGTTTTGGTCGATCGGATCACAAGCGGACGATGCTAAATACAGGTGTAAATGGGGTCCAAAACATTTTGAGCTAGTCCACGTTCAACCACTTCCAGAGGTAGTGGAAAACGCATTCGACCAGATTGCTTTCATAGTGTAGATGCTCATGTGATCGAATGCGTTTGAACAGCTGCAAAATACTACTGACCTAATGTGCGATAGCCAGACAGGATTTAAACTTTGATGGTTGGAGACCCAAGTTTGGTTTGAAGACGAAAAACATACCAAGCACAATGTTCTCTCACCATACCTGATTTCTAACACACACTCACAGTGCTCGGCGCGGTCTTGTGGCAATCAGAGCATAAACGAAAGCTGCTGCTTTTCGTATGTTTTTTCCGTATTCTCCGGGCATGCTCATATGTAAATTGCACAAGCTTAATTCTGAAAAAAAAAACCCATATATTTACCCGCATAAACCCTCCCCATTGTGGACAACCAGGTGTAAACGGGAATGTGTCTCCCTCATCTACTTGTGATCCGATCGACCAAAACGCATCTTAATACCAGATGTAAACAGGCCCTAAAGGCACCATATCTGATTTTAGGAGGACAATATTTTTAGTTATTAGTGATTTGTTTTTCAACCAGAGCTGTTGTCTGGCTTCAGAGTATGTTTCTGGCCTAAAGCATCTAAACAGAGGGTGTAAATACCTCTAGAGTTGCTCCCTTATATGACTCCTTCAGCTTGGAAAACGTTTGTCCTTTGGCAACCTCCAGGGCAGCCTTGAAGAGTTTGGGTGTCTCTGGCCGCTCGCCGATGACCTCACCCTTCACTTTAACCTTCTCCTCTTCAGGCTTCTTATCTTTGGTCAACATTTTCCTATGGAAGGAGACAAACTCATTAGGATGGCCAGACGTTGAGTTGTAAACTAGCATGTGCATCGCTGAGACTGTAACAGGAAGTGGAGCTGCATAGGGTTTGACGATCTCAAGCCCTTACATAACATCATTCAACACACATGCACAGTAAATTGGTCCCACGGGTGAACAGATCATGTGACTCAACAGATCATGCTTTTTCATTATCTCAATAACCTCCAAACTAACAAAATCAAACACTAATTCCTTCCATTAAAGAGAAATGAGGGGAGAAGGACGGAGAGAGAAAGAGTTGCAGTATGAGGAGAAAAACAGACGATATCTAGCAAACATGGCACTAGGAGATCTGTGAGTGTGATAGAGGGGTAAATGGCTCAGACCACGGCGCTGGGTGAAGTGTGTGTGTGTGTGTGTGTAAGGATTGCTGGGGCTCTTGGTTGAGGTTTTGAACTCTGATCCCCTCACTTGGCCTTCTTTCGCAGTAGCTTCTGGGACTCGGGATAGTGTATTAAGATGTCTGCCAGGTCCTTCTTATCCAAGATGAAGAGGTTAGCAAAGCCATGGGCCTTTACGTTAGCTGTTCGTCGGTTTCCACCACTACCCGCCAGCAAACTGATGGAGTGGACACACACACACAAAAAACAGTCTGTTTGGCATTTCACACATAACAAATTGTTACACTGCGTGGCTACATTATAGGGCTGGGTATTGATACAGATTTTATGATTTGATTACGAATTGCAAGCTCTTGATTTGTTTGCATTTGGATTTCGATTTGATTCAACATCTATTTATTCTAATCTAGTCTAATCTAAAGCTGTAAACTGTACAGGGAACATTGTCAGTTGGTACATTACTGTAATATAAAAGGTTAAAGGGTTAGTTCACCCAAAAATTAAAATTCTGTCAATAATTTCTCACCCTCATGTTGTTCCAAACCCGTAAGACTTTCATTATCTTCAGAACACAAATGAAGATCTTTTTGATGAAATCGGAGAGCTTTCTGTCCCTCCATTGACAGCTACACAATTACACTTCGACGAGATTGTAAAAACTCATCCATATGAATCGAGCGGTTTAGTCCAAATTTTCTGAAGAGACTCGATCACTTTATATGATGAACAGGTTTAATTTAGGCTTTTATTCACATTTAAAAATTGATCAGCAAACATAAACAGAAGCTCAACTGAACCTGCTTGATGCGCGGTTCTTGCAGAAGCTCAAAGGTGATGCGTAACATGAGAATGAACCTCATTGGTGAGGAACAGCAAACATGCTTGAACTTTCGATTACAACAACTGATGTGTGAGTTGATGAATGTTTATATGTGAATAAAAGCCTAAATTCAATCTGTTCAATATATAAAGCAATCGAGTCTCTTTAGACAATTTGGACTAAACCGCTCAATTCATATGGATTAGTTTTACAATCTCTTTATGAACTTTTTGAAGCATCAAAGCGGTAGTTGCGTAGCTGTCAACGGAGGGACAGAAAGCTCTCAGATTTCATCAAAAATATCTTAATTTGTGTTCTGAAGATGAATGAAATGGTTTGGAACGACATGAGGATGAGTAATTAACAACATTGTTGGGGGAACTATCCCTTTAAAGTTAACAAAAGAGTCAATTCAAATTCAACAAAATTCCACATTTTCATAGATTTTGTTGAATTTGTTGAAAAAACTAATTCAATTGCGATTAATCTTTAGATATAATAATCCGACACAGTTGTAAACATTTAAATTATGCATAAGGCAGTTTTGGGTGAACTACCTTTAACATGGATGAGCAAATTGCATTGTAAGACACAATATTCTTTCCCGTGAGGTCACATATGATTTTAATCAGTTGGCAAAAATATAAACTGACCTGATCAGTGCAATTTAAGTTCTGCCCAAACTGTCTCACAAGAGGTGTAAAGGGTCTCCAATAATGATCATCACTCACCTAATTTCCCCGAACACAGAGCCAGCTCTCAGAGTCACAAACACTATATTCCCATCAGGCCCTCCAACCACCTGCACTTCTCCAGCTTTGATGATGTACATCTCTCGACCGATCTCACCCTGACCACCAGAGCCGAGCGGGACAAGAGTCAGTTCAAAACGCTAACAGATAAAAGGCTCTTTCATGGTGGCTGTTTGATGTGACCTTTACTAAGACAACCTTCAAATATACTGGCCATATACTGAGATTATTTAGGTTTTAAAATGTTTTTGCAAGCCAGCAGCAAAGCACATATACAGCACAGTAAAAATAATAATAATAAGTCCCGTATTGCTTACTTTTTTACAAACATAATCTCCAGGAAGGTACACCACAGATTTCAGCCTGTTGAGCATGTCAAAGATCATCTGTCTGTCACATCCCTGGAATGAACAGGAGACGAAGACTTTAATATTAACAACAGCTTTCACAACCCGTTCAGTGACAAACAAAATGAGTTAATCCATTGGGAACTGATTGGATGGTGAGAAGTGATCTCTATATGACAGATGTTTGGAGAGGAGGAGTTTCAGAGGTGGAGCAAGTTATTACATTTGATAAAGAATTACAAAGATAAAAAGAATGTAATGGTAAAATGTGTACAAGGACAGAGCTGGAGTGTCCCAGCTAACAGGGTACGTTCTCAGAACTTTGGCAAGGTTCTCTCAAAGTTATGAACAAACGCTCTTCTAGTAATGTTAATAGAACATTTGTTCAGAGTTATATGGCATTTATATATATATATTCTTTTTTTCTTACTTTTTTTTCTTTTTTTCTTTTTCTGAATCGCTTTAGATGGATGTTCGTCTAACATTTATAGAAATGTTCCTACTTTTTTCAGAATGTTCAGAGAGCATTCAAAAGTAACATTCCTATAGTATTTGCAAAATTATGAAGCTGAATATTCCCTTAATGTTCGCATAATGAAGGAAAACGTTTTTGAAACATTTAAAAATCTGGCCATTTTGAACGTTCAGAGAACATTCAGAAATAACATTTTCATAACTTAATGAAAATCATTAATCATGTTTTATCAATGTAGAACATATATTGTTAGCTTGTGTGTATTAAGAAAGTAAATAATAGAGGTGTAACCACTGATCTACAGTGCTATGCATAAGTTTAGACACCCATGCTAAAGTTGACTAAAAAGAGGAATAAAAAATCATCTTTTGGAAATTGAACTTAATGCCTTAATTTAAAAAATTTGGAAAAATCCAACCTTTAAGGACACCAATTTTCTTTGTGAATGAATAATGTATCGTAAATAAATAAATGTTCTTCCTTAAAATACAGGGTGCATAAGTTTGGACACCCCTATGTTAAATTCCCATAGAGCCAGGCAGATTTTTATTTTTAAGTATTTTTTTTTTTTTTTTTTAGGATACTATGCATCCTGATAAAGTTCCCTTGGCCTTTGGAATTAAAATAGCCCCACATCATCACATAGCCTTCACCATACCTAGAGATTGGCATGGAGTACTTTTCATAAGATCATCTCTCAATGCAAATCAAACTAGCTATTAGGCTAACTGAAATAAAACCATGCCAATCTCTAGGTATGGTGAAGGCTATGTGATGATGTGGGGCTATTTTAATTCCAAAGGCCAAGGGAACTTTATCAGGATGCATAGTATCCTAAAAAAATAAATAAAAAAAAATACTTAAAAATAAAAATCTGCCTGCCTCTATGGGAATTTAACATAGGGGTGTCCAAACTTATGCATGTATATTAAGGAAGAACATTTATTTATCGTAATCATAATCATATCAAAGCATGTTTTGATAAAATATTGTATGGCTGGTTAAGAGAATCAATGTCGGATTGTGTGACAGAGATGAAACATCTGATTTACACCACTAGTAAATTGGGTGAATTCATGAAAGAAAGATTAGAGTGAATGAGGTAATAGATACTCACCTGAAAGAGCGCCACTTTACTGACAATGCTGTAGTTTACGTCTGCTGCGATGTCTAGACGCATCTTATCTGGAAGCTGTACAAGTAACTCCTGTTCATCTGAAGACGAACGGATCATAAAACACAGCCAAAACATACTTGACACATGTAAAGGTCAAGTGCAATCGGGTTCTGCTTACCCAGCATGCCTTGCGACTTCCAGGTGTAGTCGTACCAGGTCTTCACTCGGTTCTGGACCACACGGGGGATCCTGTAGGAGGTCATGTATTTGACGGTGCTGTCCACACAGTGTCTGTAGTACGCCTCACCTGCAGTGGCGGCTCCAACTACATCTCTCATCTATGCGGACACACACAACACAGAGGGAAAACATTACACTGCATGGAGCTTCACGATTTGATCTTTTTTAAAGTGGCATACACACGTTTTAAAGTTTTCTGTTGATGATATGAAAAACAGCCATATTAATCTAGAAGGTGAATTTCACAAAAACATGTCTAGGATGTATTTCAGCTTAAAAAAGGGTAAAAATAAGAAATTACAAATAGAAATAATAGTTAGTCCAGTAATATGGACGGTAAAAAAAAAATTCTCCTTGGATATATAGTCATTTTAGTATCACTGAGATACTATTACAGGTTTTTTATTTATCATATTTATTTGTCATATTTTTAATTATTTTTGTATTTATATTCATGGTTTTCATTTGAGTTGTATTAAGTATATATACATTTTGTTGTGTGTTTTCGTCATTTTAATTAGTTTTTGTAATACTTATATAGTTTTTATGAATTTTATTTCAGATTTAGATATTTTAATACATCACTTTAACAAAATGAAAATGAGAAATGCTGCCTTGGCAACTGTCTGAAATTTAATATTAATGGTTTATTTCATTTCAGTTAAAGTTAATTTTATTCAACTAATGAAAGTTTTTTATGGTTTTAGTTTTAGTTAACTATAATAACTCTGATTAGATAATACAATAATCTGCAATCGCACATGAGGTATAAATTGCATAAAAATGCATTTAATGAGATTTTTTTTAAGAATTGTGAAAATAATGAAAATATTTTGACTTTATAGTCTTAAAATCAGTCTTATATACTTTATGCAGAATAAAAACACTTTTTACTTTAGAGTGAAATATTGTCACGTATGCTCTTTTTGGTTTAGTTTCTTTCTATGCTCCCGTTTTCCGTAGTTCCTTGTTAATCTCCTTGTTAATCTCACCTGTTCTGTTTCAGTCAGTCATCCTCTGTATATTTAAGCCCTGCGTTTCCAGCTATCTCCTGAGTTTTTTTGGTTGTGGATTTATTGATAAAAGACTTTCTCTACTCCTTTGTGGTGAGCATCATTACAGCCACTGTGACAAATATGACCTTGACATGTTTTTGACAACAAGTGAGATTCAACCAGAAGTTCTGTCATGTATCTTACCTGACCGATCATGATAGAGAAAGCAAAGACTCCCACGAAGTAGTTGACCAGTTGGAAGACGATTTCAAAGACAGTGGTGGGATCAGGCAAACCTCCGATGGTGATCAGAGTCTTCACAGCAAAGTAGTAGCAGCGAATATAACTGTAGGACACAAACACAGACTCGTTATTTTACATTATCTACACTGTGCACAACACACTACTCAGTAAAGCATTGACATGGATAAGGTCACCTGTTTCCTTTGCCATTATAGACCCATTTAGTAGAACCCAGTCCTTCATAGTCAGATCCCCAATAGAAGATACAGGCATTACAGTGCAGAGAGTACAGCAGGTACGCACTCGTACGGATCACCCTGGAATCACACAGCAGTGATTAATAAAATCTTCATTATTTGGGTGAACTGTCCCTTTAAAAGGTATTCGCTTTGTGTTACGGTGACCTCTAGCTGTGGCCTCTGGTCTTACCTGTAAATGTACGCTTTGCTCATCACAGCCTCCAGACGATCATTAAACTCAAAGAATGCATTGTACTGCAAAATGGACACAGAATAAGTGTGAGTACAGGGATATTTGTGTGTGACAGTGGGAAGAGATTAGGGACGGCATGTTTGTTTTACCTTTAGAAGGCGAGGAAACCGCAGGAGTGATTTGACGCCTGTGAAGACGTACAGGACATCCAGTGGAAAGAGACTGATCACATCCATCTGAAACATCCAGCATACACTGAAGGTTAGGATGCTTTAATAACACACTGAAGTCATTTGTTCAGTGTCAATGCATAGAGTTTGTACAAAATAAAGAGAAAATTACCTTAAATCGCTCTGTTTGCATGTAGTTCTCTCTCATGTCTTTTTTGTCACACTTAGAAAGACAAAACATAAAGCAGGCAAACATCAGCAAAGTAAAAGAAACAGTGGCCTATGAATGTCATTGCATTAGACAACAAAATATTAAACCTAGTGACGTTTATTTAAAAAACCCAGAGCAAGCACAATTTCAAGCAAAACAATTCACAAAAAGAAATTACTTAGGCTGAAATCATTAAACTATGGAAGCTTCCGCCACTGAATATAATAAGGACGATATTCCTGCAATTGTGAGTTTATATCTCGCAATACTGACTATTTCCTCAGAATTTCGAGTTTATATCCCGCAATTCTGACTTTATTTCTCAGAATTGTGAGATATAACTCACAATTGCATGTAACGTCTGAGAAAAAAAGAAAACTCACGATTCTGACTTTTATATCGTATAATTCTGACTTTATTTCTCAGAATTTGCCAGAGGTTCCCTCAAAATTTTCCTATGGATTTTAATAATGTTTTTTTTTTGTTTTTTTAATAAGTAAAATAAGGTTGGTGGTATTTAGGGATTTAGGGCCTACTAACAGGATTTCTGTTTTGTCACTATTCAGTTTTAAGAAGCTTTGATCCACACTTTGAGATCTAGTAGACAGGAAGTGATGGAAGGGGAAGGGAAAGCAGTATTAGGGTGAAAGATAAGATAAGATTTGTGTATCATCAGAGTAACCATGGAAATTAAGACCATGACGCTGGATGATCAAACCAAGAGGAAGCATTTAGATTAGAAATAGAAGTGGACCAAGAACGGATCCTTGAGGTACACCACAGATTTTTTTTTAAATTTTTAATTAAAACTATTTTATTTTATTTTTTTAGAAAAATGTCATCTCACAATTCTGACTTTTTTCTTGCAATTCTATTTTTATAACTTGAAATTGCAGTTTATATACAGCATTTTTTTTCAAGATATTCAGATGTGAGGTTTAAACTCGCAATTGCGAGCTATAAAGGTCAAATTGCGAGATATAAACTCGCAACTCTGAGAACAATTGTAAGAATTGTGAGACATACTGTAAACTCACAATTGCGAGGAAAAAAAAGGCAGAACTGTGAGATAAAAAGTCGCAATTACCTTTTTTTATTCCGTGGCGGAAACAAGCTTTCATATAAAACAATAGATATGCTGTTCAAAACTCTTGCTCACCACAATGTCCCCTCCTCTCACAAACTGCAGTCTGGGCTGAAAGACCACGATGTCAAGAATGTAAATGCCGTCACAGAGGTAGTCCATCAGCAGCCACCAGTGAACGTTCTCAGAGGTCTGATACGGGAAAGTGCAGCGCACAGGGATCAGCCAAACATTCCAGTTCCACGCAAACGTCACAAAGAACAGCCACACCACGTAGATCAAATCTGTGAAAGAATCAATCAGCATAGTTGCATTTCCAGTATGTCGTTTTAAAGAGGTCATTTCATACAGTAACTGTTTCTAACATTTTTTTTATTAAGTCCACTTAATAATTAATATCCCTTGAGGAAGAAAGTGTGCTTCATTTTTAATATTGAATGCAAAAACTGTAAAAACTGTACTTGCAGATAATATAGTATTATTGCAATAAAAGGCCACTCAAGTGTACAGTTTCCTGAATGTTTCTTACACACACTTAGACTTGTGCCAAATTAAAAGTTTTACTTATAAGTACATTTTAAATAATTATGTTTTAATCTTTAGTCATTTTGAAGTACACTTATTCTTAAAGTACTGTATACCATATTTACCATAAATGCTTTTCAGTACATTCGGCAGTAAACAATAACAATATTTTGAAGACAGTAGAAGTAATTATATGTAAGAACTTACACATAAAGTGTACTTAAGCCCTACTTAAGTGGGTCAAAAAAAGTTCTCTCAAGTTCAACTAACTGCACTTAATATAAATTTAAACTATAATACATTTTCATTTAATTGTAAATAACATACAATTACTGTGTCCAAAAACATTACATTCAGTTTACACTTAAGAATATTCTTTTAAAGTACATTATTTCCATAATAAGTAATCTTTTTAAAAGTATGATAGAGTGTACTTCTTTTTCACAGGGTATTAGTAAAGGTAAAGTGTTTGGATCTTTGTTTTTAATATAAATTTAATATTTATTTAATTATATATATATATATATATATATATAAAAATTAACAAATTTAAATTTCCCATGATATGACATGTAAATAAGGTAGTTTATTTCTATAATAATTATTATAACAATGGCCCATTGTGATCCATAGAGCTTTCAGCTGGTTGTAGATCTCACCTGTGAAGGGATCAATGCTGGACGGGAAACGGTACTCCAGTATAACTCTCAGCCAATCAGGGATCTCGGGTATTTTCAACTGAGGAACTGGGAACTTGTATCCCATAAACTCATAGATTTGCACCTCCTCTTCAGCCTCCTCATCAGCCTCTTTCTTTTCCTCTGGAGGAGGGGGTGGAGGAGGAGGCGGGGCGTCGGCAGGCTTTTTGGCAGGAGCTAGGGTTCAAATATCAAAGGTGAAGGAAGTATCTATCTTTGACATTACATTACTGAACTAATACAGTAAAATAAAGAGTAAATTCAAGTCGACTCACATGCTGTAGGGCTTTCCTCATCAGAGTCGTCTGGATCAGTCAGTTTCTCTCTTACACGAACTGTTCGCCCCTTAAACAGCTTGACCAGCTCCTGCAGTCGCTCATTCACAACTATACTTGTTTGACTGGCCGCAGACATGGGCCGCTCAAGGCCTCTACAGGAAAAGACAACATATTGGAGAAAGTCATGTCACATAGTCTAAGTCTAAGTCTAAGCAATGGTTAGACTTTTTAGCCCCCCCCCCCCACAAAAATCAAATATTTGGCTTTTTAAAGACTCACTCGCCAACAGTGAGTAGTTCAGTCATGTTCGGATCCATTCGACTGCCTTCCTCTTCCTCACCAGGAGCCGTCTTCTCCTCTGTCAGATTTGTTGCAGGGACAGTGAGGGTCATTGAGTCTGACTCTGGTGCGACAATGATTTTGGGAACGGTAATTTCTCCTGGCTTCACATGGCTGCTTTCTGAGAGCACAAACAATGAAATTTTAGCGTTGAAATCTTTAAAAACATTATTTGTGCATGTGAAATGGAAAACTAGAGATGAACAAATTATGACCAGATACTCCAGAAAGAAACACACAAAATGATAAAAATAATCACAGCATTGAATCACTGAGTGGAATATTCACATTCTTTAAAATAGTAAACTGAATACAGAACAAACTAAATTTTTACATCTGAATTTGCAGTTGACAGTTTTTCCTATATCTTTACATTTGCTTCTATGTTAAAAAATGTAAGAGTGCATTAAAAAATTTTAGTGGCACAATGAAAATTGATCAAATAATGTGTTTTTCCTTAATAAAGGGATACAAAGAGACATTTAAAAGCAAGATGACTTAATTTATTATTATACAAAATGTAAAAAAAAAAAAATATATATATATATATATATATATATATATTAATTTTTTATTATTTTTTTACATTTTGTATAATAATAAATTAAGTCATCTTGCTTTTAAATGTCTCTTGTATATATATAATGTTAAAATATTATTAAAATAATATTATTATTAAGAATATTGAGGTTGTTCTTAGAGTCAATTGTTTTATTTGTTATAATACAATGAAACATGCCAAATTATATGGACACCATTTTTGGGCAGGCTGGCATCCAAAGAAATGATGAACACATGCAAAAACAAAAGAGAACCAACAAAATATTATATTAATAACTGATTAAGTTGTAGTCAATTTATGCTTTTTCCTTTGAGTTTTGTTTTTGTTTTTGTATAAAATTGTTTTTGCATAGTAAAACTTGTAGCTGTAGTTTGGTAAGTATTTTTCTCATATTTTGATGGTTTAATCAAATATATATATATATATATATATATATATATATATATATATATATATATATATATATATATATATATATATATATTCAGATTATTCTGTCAATACTAGTAAAAAATCTATATATTAAATAATGTGTTATATAGTGTTTTTAGTCTTTCCTTCCTGTGACCGGGCTTGCCAGACAGAAGTTACAAGAGTTTAAGCTCAATTATTGTCAGATACAGTTTATTGTGTAGAATTACCAAAATACCAATAATAATAAAATAAAAATAAAAAACAACTTTAAGCATAGTGTGGGACTTATATCAGGACTCTTATTGTGAAATGTATATTCAAAAAGATGAGGGACCTTAAATGTCATAACACTGAAACTTTTAGATTTTTTAAGGACTCTTGGGGACTTTTTTATTCACACATGTACTCCGAAAAAACATTTTACAGCTTGGACACATCTGTGCGAGTCACACGTGCGAGTGAAACGCTTGCACTATCGAGACCTGATCTATAATATTTTGGTGCCTAGATATAGCTGGGCCCCCAGGGCCCCAACACAGGAGCAGTCAGGGTCTGAACACTGTCAATCTAAGGGGGATTTCACCCATTTTATTATCCACCAGGCAAAAACATACTGTACATGCAAGTAACGGCACACATCTCCTCAATTGGCTGCAAGATGTGAGGTAATATTCAATAGCAAACAATAACAGTGGTAACAATAACATTATCAAAAATCAATGGCACAGAACAGACAGCACAGCGCTATCTAGCACAGTCAGTTCACCTGAGAGATTGTTGAAGGTTTGGTGTCTCTCTGAAACTGTAGGGCACTTCAAAACCGTGTCTATGGGTGTCAAGTATGGGATGATCTGGATTTTAGGGCACTTTTGTATGGGATGACACTGAGACTCTTGGGTATTTTAAGAAGTAAATCCACTAGCTACAGATTCTAACTCAAAGACTACATGCTGCTGCTGAGGCGTTCTACATGGGCTTGAGGGTGTTGAGGCGATGGAGAACGTTCTGGAAGCACTGGTTGGCTTGTTTTGGAAGCTGGGATATCTCCTGGTACAGCAGCAGGAGATCAGAGGGCATCTTGGGCAAGGGAACATTATTGTTTTTCAGCAGATGGAAGTTGCTCAGACATGTGGAAGCGTGCGGGATGCGAAGAAGCCAGCTCTTTATGCCAGAACAGCTAGCGGGCACTGCAGATAGGTAGACCAGTTCAATTACTGGATGTTCATATTATATTTCATTGGTTATGTACAAACTGGATCTCAACAGATACAGTTCATTTGATTAGATCTGCAGGACTAAAGCTTCATGAAATCAACAGGACTTGCTTTATCTATATCATGTTTGCAGCTAGACCAATTTGTTGGGTTTATGCATGCTTGGATACAGTGTTGGGTAAGCTACACTTAAAACTAGTAGCTACTAACTACATCTTCAACAGTCGTACTAATTATGTTCTCTAAAAAGTATTGCTTTACTTATTACTTTCTAAATCCCATATTAACATTGACCAATTATACAATACAAGAAATGAGATGAAACTGCCCTTTTAATTCTTTCAAATAAATAATATGAAATTAAATCAATTATTCTTGAAGTATTTAAAGGGAGAATTAAATTTTATCAATAGATGTTACATTATGATGATAAATCCACTATTGTTTCATATAGAATTGTTCTATAGTCCAATCACTATTTAATGCAATTACATCATAAGTAACCGTAATTACATAACAGAAAAATTAAGAGTAATCACTTACTTAACTCTTTCAAGGGAAAATTAATGAAATAACTGTAATTAATTCCTTGGAAATGCATTACAGACAACACTGTTTGTACTCTTACCTCCACATCCTTCTTCAGGAGGTTCCTCTTCCTGTAGCAACAGAAGATTAATAAAAGCAAACATGCATGAGACAGCGAAGAAAAATATGACCAAATCCACACGTCTAAATGTATATACAGCTGCCATTCAAAAGAATCACAATATAACGTGTATGTTTCTGAAAAGTTGCATATAATTGATTAAAAAAAAAAACAGTAAATATTTATAACTGTACAAATTTACATGCTAAAACATTAATTTCAAACAGTAAATTACCATATTTTCCAGAAAATAAGTTGCACTGGGTCAAAATGGCATTATTGAGAGAGAGGAAAAAAAATACAAAATACCCAAATACATTTCATCTGTGTATAAGTAAAATTTATGCAGGTAAATGCAGGTAAATAAAACAAAACTTCCACAAACATTATAAATTCTGCAAACATCACTCACTCCACAACAAAACCTTTAAATTGAACGGTATTCAGAACAGGAATGAAAAATACTTGCCAATTATTGCATTATCTAAATTGCTATGGAATATAAATCACAAAGAAAAACAAGGCTTATATTATGGAAAATATGGCAATGGCTGTTTTTGATCAATAAAATATTAAACATTAATTCCTTTCCGAAACATAAGTGTGCTAACGTTTTACGCGGAGTTACCTGGTCAGCATCAGGCGGTACAGATGTGGCGCGCTCAGGCTGAGTGGTCACAGCTGGAGAGACCGGATCTGCTTGTAGCGGCGGTGGACTTTGAGGTGCCTGATCTGAAACCTCAGACTCGTGCGGCGTGGGCTCCGCCGGACAGATGTCCACCAGGCTCCTGAAAAGGGTATGAGCAGGAGTCTAGCCATGACAACACAACCAGTCCATCACAAACATTCAGAGTCTGGTAAACCACCAATCACCAGATAAAACTCAAAGCAGCTGACAAGAACGTTTGATTGGATTATGGAAATCAACCACTCTAACGGACAATCAGATTTGTACCAGAATGCTTTTTAGGTCTAGCTGCTGTGAAAGTGAATTAATGATGTTATTTCAGGTCTTTCAAACAGATTAAGGTTAATGGAATTGCAAAATTACTATCAATGCTATTTTAGATGCAGCTATCCATATGTGACCCTGGACCACAAAACCATTCTTATGGGTATTTCTTTTTAATTGAGATTTATATATTATCTAAAAGCTGAACAAATAAGCTTTCCATTGATGTATGGTATGTATTTGGCCGAGATACAACTATTTGAAAATCTGGAATCTGAGGGTGCAAAAAAATCGAAACATTGAGAAAATCGCCTTTAAACTTGTCCTTTTCTGTTGGCGATTGTGCTGCATTCACTCACAAAAATAAATTTTTTATATATTTAAGGTAGGAAGTTTACAAAATATCTTCATTGATCATGATCTTTACTTAATATCCTAATGATTTTTGGCATAAAAGAAAAATCGATAATTTTGACCCATACAGTGTATGGCTATTGCCACAAATATACCCGTGCGACTTATGACTGGTTTTGTGATCCAGGGTCACATATGGACTACTGTAAATGTACGTTGAATTTCAACAACAACAACAACAAAAAAAAAGGAAGCTGATCAAGCTCAAACTCATTTCAATGTTGTTCCATGCTAGATTATGCTGGTCCAGTGTTAAGTGAGGTATATAAGTGTGTTTCCGTCAAGGAATAAAAAATGTAAAAGGTAATTGGGACTTCATATCTCGCGATTCTGACTATTTTTCTCACATTTGCGAATTTATAGCCCATCTCACAAATCTGACTTTATTTCCCAGACAGCAACATAGTGTCTGCCCATATCCGGGCCACATCTGGTACATGTGGATTCAACGCCTACCAGATATTCCTATGACAGACCTATGTTGCTGCCTGGGTTCTCGCAATTTTGAGTTTATAACTCACAATTCTTAGTTATAATGTTACAATGTAACATCAATGTAAAAGTAGCCCAATTTGCACTTGGCAACAATGCACTCAGTCCAGCTGAGGGGGCGTGTCCCGGCGGGAAAGTGACGTCAATGCACACACTCTTTAGCAAAACAAAACTCTACCAGCATGGTCTACTACAGCATTAATGTACAAAAATGGTCTGAAATGGTGTTGTAGAAGAACAGAAGCATATAGGTGAAATCTGTTTACACAAACTTATGTAGGCCAGTCTAACATACCTTTTTATGTCGACACTGTTGGTTAAGTTGGTTGCAAAATGTTGATAAAAAGTGCACATTTCAGTTTTATTCAATGACTTTATGTCTTACTGAATTCAGCACTGCAAAATGCAGCAGCAGCGGCAGGTCTGAAACTGTTCTACTTCTACTGAAGTGCTTCGGCCTAAAAGCTTTTTTGGCATCAGCTGTTCTGGTTTTCGGACAGGATGTTTCATAGTGACGTGGTAAAGCAGGATGAAGCCTAAATTAAGCATCTGACATCATGCCCAAAATAACACAAAGTGTCAAAAGTGGGACACTTCTGTATTTGTAATGGTTTGTCTTTTTAGAGACTGAAGCAGAATTCAGAAGAGGTTTGCTTTGATGTACAGAAATTTCTTCTTTCTTCTTTTTTTTAATCCTTATCTTTTTAATCTTAGTTTAAACAGGGCTGGGTGATGATAAACCGAATATTTAGCATATACTTACAAATATCTTGCCGACTTTTACAACACACTACAGTGATCTTTGTTTTTTCTCAATATATAATCAATATCTAATATTGCCAAGCCCTAAAAACAATATCAAACATTGCACAAATGTATGAAAGCTTCATTCTTATTTCAGGTCTAGTTTTTCAGGAACTGCAAAGGCAGTGTGGGGATACAAACAGCAGCTAAAGCATGAGCTGCAGCTTTGATGAAATATAATGTGTCACACTGAAGGAGTGTTACAAATCATGCCAAGGATGCTAGCGCTTTGCTCAGCTCTGAGGATGAAGGTCTTACTCTGCGATCTTACTATCCTCACTCTCCTCCTCACTCTCTTCATGAAACGGCTGTAACCTGTATGGCGAGCCGGAGAGGACAAACAGCACTTCAGCTGACATGCAGGATTATAAAGTAACGGCACAGCAGTAAAGAGAAGCAAGCAAGAACTCGCATCCAATCAGATCGTGAGTTGTGACATTCACTCTGCTGTGAGGAAAGTTGCAGCACTGAAGGGTTAGAAGCAGGGTCCAAAATTCTAAAAGTCTAGCAAAATCTATATAGTATTAGATTTGGGATTATACCACATATAGTGATCATATCATATAAGAAGTGGAGGAGACTGCTAGAGCAAACATGAAACATAAAAAATGTTTCTTGAGCAGCAAATCATCATATTAGAATGATTTCTGAAGGATCATGTGACACTGAAGGAACTGGAGGAATGATTTTGATCAGAGGAATAAATTACATTTGAAAATATATTACAATAGAAAACAGTTATTTAAAATAGTAATAATATATAACAATATTACTGTTTTTACTGTATTTTTGAGTGTATTTATAAGTGAAGCCTTGTTGAGCATAAGAATCTTTAAAAAAAAAAAAAAAAAAACTTTTTGCCAAACTTTACCTGTAGTGTATATTTGGTTGGTTTAATGCGAGGAATATGCACATGTTTGTTTTGCATTGATGTAAAAGTTTCCTTTGGTAGATGTTTTGAACGTAATAACCATAAATGACCACAAAGCTAATAGAAATGGACTCAAAGCTACACTGAAACTATAATTCCAGGCCAAAGACTATTGTTATTTGTTTTTGTTGTTTGGCCAATGTTAATTTTGGACCCTGGCAGAAAGCAAGGGACAACAGCGAAAAGGAGAGAGTGACACTTACTCTGGGTCTTCTTCATTCTCTTCCTCCTGGATATTTGGCAGTCTTTGTAAAACAAACAGTGAACAGGTGAATTCTGAACACTGTGTTTGTGTGTGTGAGAGAGATAAAGGAATAGTTTGAAAGATGGAGAGAGACAGCGCATTGGTCGCAAAAAAGTTTTGTAGCCACTTTGTGGTTTATCACACCCCAGATCTCAGTCTTAACAAACACAGAACAGGGCAGGAAGGGTGTAACACAGAGTCACTGAATTCCTTACTGAGTTTGTGGTGTGTTTGTCACTTACTGATCCTCATTGTCTGGTTCTTCGTTTGTCGTATTAATGATGATCTGTGTGGTGTGCTCTTCCTCCAGCTGTCTGACGGCCATTTCTGCAGCCTGTAGGGCCAGATCCTCCGCCATGCGAGCTGCCTCCACGCGTTCCTGCTGCAGTCTACACACACACATGTTTGTTTCACTATATAAGTGAGGACATTGCATAGACTTCCACTGATTTTATACCAGGTTAGCTAATTATATTTTCTACACTGTAAAGAAAAATAAAAAAATGCGTAAAATTACGGTAAAAAACTGGCTGGTGAGGTTGCAAGAAATTTACCGTAAAAAATACGGAAGCAACATTTTAGGTTTTACAGACTTAACTTAAATTTACAGCAAAAAAAAAAAAAGGATTTCATATCTGATATAATGTTAATTTACCGATCTATTTTGTATCATTGTAATAAAATGACAACCGTCAATCACATTAGTGATGAGTCACACGATGAATCAATGCTCATCACAAGCAGCTTTTCCACAAGCTGAGAAAGTTATTACTAATATATAGAAGATGCACAGTGTCATTCACACAAACACTTAAACACCATCATGGTAACACACACAAAATCTAAAAAAATGCAATAAACATTAATTTAACAATATTAAATGTATCAGAAAAAAACAGTTATGTACATAATTGATAAAAAAAACTATAAGAAACAGTTATTTCAACAAAAATACATCAAATTTGAAGTGTCACGCAGGGAATTGTGGGAATGTCAATTTACCGTTTTTCACTGTAAATTATACGACTTGTTCTTTTTCATTTCCAAAAACTGTAATTTTAACGGTATTTTACTGTAAAATTACATTATGTATGGTTACAGTAGATCTATCACAGTTATTCACTGTATTTACGGAAGCTTTCTGTTAAACAATTAATGGTCTTTTAATGGCCCCTAAACCTACATATCACAGAAACATGCGCAAAACACTAGATTTAAATAAAAACCTGTTTTGACCAATTTATAAGCCTTTTAAACTAGAAAAAAAAATTATACTCAACAAAAAAAAACTTTCTAGATTTTGTCTAAAGGTAAAAAAAAACTGCTCCATGAGATTTGAGATTTCCTGACTAATATTTCATACTGTATGTCAGGATTTACAGTGTTAAATCCACCACAAGGTCACTGGGGTCCAAACAATTCACTCTTACCTCTCCTCTATGTTTGCTATGGCAGTCTCCTCCGCTTCCTTCTTGATGCTCTCAATAAGAGGCGTCCAGCGCTCAGTCTGCGTCTCCGCGTCCTCCTGATCCTGCATGGCCAGCACGTGTGGAAGGATGTTGGGTATCACCTGCAGCAGAGATGAGTTCTCCTGCTGCACCAGGACGTCCTGCTCCGAGGCCTGCTCCCTCTGCTGGGCATCCCAGTCTGTGTCCACCTCCTCCAGCACCATCTCACACGGGTCCTGCAGGATGCAGACTGCACCCACAACAGGTCATAGCAGGGGTTAGGCCCAAAGATTAAATAGTCTAAATGCTTTTGAATTCCATTTCTACCGAGTATCTTAGTGTTTTTGTGTAAATGCATCACAACTGACATGGCATCCTCTGAATTGAAAGTGTGTGGAGTTACTTCCAGTGGGAAAAAATGTGCATCATAGAAAAATCATAACACTGATCCCATTTGAACCCAGAGTGGTTTGTTGTAATGGGGGTTTGGTTAATTGTTTACCTGGCAGACCAGCTAAACCAGAGGTCTTGAACCCTGCTCATTGGGACCCACTGTCCTGCAGAGTTCAACCCTAACCAAACACACCTGAAGCAGCTAAACAAGCTCTTCAGGATCTCTTGAAAATACTCAGGCTGGTGTGCTGAAGCAGGTTTATAATAAACGGCAGGACAGTGGGTCCCCAGGAGCAGGGTGGAAGACCTCTGAGCTAAACAAAAGCTTGACTAGGCTAAGCCAATTAGAAACCAGTTTATTCTAGTTTAACTGTTTTGCTTTATTGTTTTGTTTTATTTAAATAATTTATTAAAGGTGCTCTAAGCGATGTCACGCGTTTTTTAGGCCAAAACATTTTTTTGTCACATCCAGCAAACATCTCCTCACTATCCGCTAGCTGCCTGTCCCCTGAACACACTGTAAAAAAATGCGATCTCTGTAGACAGCCCAGGCTCCATAAACAGCAAGAAAAACAAACTGGCCCAGCCTGGACCACGAAACATAACAAACAGTGTTCCAGCCAATAACCGACAAGAATGATTTGGGGGTGGGGGTTGGGGGGTTAGTGCGCGTGCACATGAAGAGGGGGTGTGGGGAGTGGAGGAGAGAGAACCATGAAGAGGGAAGTTAGCTAGAGGAGAGATGTCCTAACAACGACTAACGTTAAAATTGTATATTCTTGAGAATTTCGATATGGCCGACACACGACCAAAGAGACGACGTTCCGAAGAACAAATAACAAAGAAGAGGGAAAAGGAGAAGGAATGCGCGAAGCCCCGAATTTACATCGGAAAAGCGTTCAAAAGATGGCGAGAACTCCGCCAGCAGAAGGGCTTCCAATCCGACATTCAGGTGGCTCTGTTTCTGACGGACAGGTGGGTTAATCCAGTTTGGTTTTTCTAAATGGTTCATGACTGTTTCAGGAAGCACGGAAGGGAAGGGGAGGGGACGGGATGAGGAGGAGGGACAGGACTTCGAACATCAACAAGAAGTTACTTCACCCAACATCGCTTAGAGCACCTTTAATGTTAGTTGCATTGACTATATATTGTATTGAAAAGCAACACATTTTAGACCCTGATGAAACAGAAAAATTCCTATCCTATTGTACAATCAGGGCTTGACATTAAAACCTGCCAAAAATTCACGTAAACACAGTCAGTTAAGTCAATTCACCTTCATTTATATAGCCAATTTAATATACAATTTAAAAAGGAGTCTATATAGGTGTTGTTTCTGGGCTTCCAAATGTCCTCCTGGACTGGAAAGTCAAAGGAAGTAGTCAGCCACAGGTTTCTTAGAGGGGAGGCCTCAGGTGCAGCTTCAAATATGATAAACTCCTTCTGGAGATGCTCATCAAGCTCCACAATGGCAGCTTTACAGTGATAATAGGAAATTAAAGTATCAGAGATTGTTTTGGCTTTACAGCAGCTCTAGAGTAAAGTTATCGTCCAGCTAAAGTTAGTTTTTGATTGATTCACTTCCATTGCAAAGATCATTAGTTATTAACTTAGGGGCCGCTTACACAACACTTTTTACACAACTTTTAATGTGTTCTGGCCATTAATTTGCACGACAACAGTGTTTAGTGGCTCGAGCGTAAACAGTTGAGAAAGAAAATACAGTATAATCAACAAGTGCATTCGATCTTAAAGTGACAGCAGCCTAATACAGTATATCTGCTGCCAAAATATGAGATAATATAAAAAATATCTATTTTCCCCATGGTATCGATGTCAAAATTGTGGCCAATGAAAATCCTGAGTGGCTAGAAACTTTGGAAAGCGAAAAAGTTAATGTCAAGCCCTGCGCACAGTATATGCAGCGTTGGGGTAATGCATTACAAGTAACACGAGTTACGTAATCAGATTACTTTTTTTCAAGTAACTAGCAAAGTAACGCATTACAGTACTTTTAAATTTACAACAAAATATCTGAGTTACTTTTTCAAATAAGTAACGCAAGTTACTTTGTTTCCCCATTTATTGACATACAGCTCTCCTGTCCTCATGTTGAGAGAGTGCAGAGGCGTTGTGTGTGCTGTGTGTGAACATGATGCTTATTGTAGCTCTAGACTAAATGTGAGGAGGCGTTTCACTTGCACAAAAACAGATTCCTCAAAAGGAATAAAAACAGTCAAATGCAAACTCTGAATATTACACAAACCTGCATAATGAAATATGTTAAATTACACAAATATATTTTATGTATTTAATCACACTTTATTAACCAATGTCTTTGCTGCTGACCTTCAATGATCCAATTCAACCATGCTAATAAGGAAAAAATACTTAAGATAATTTTTCATTTTTTGTTTTTAGTGCTGAAGAGAGTTGAACTTTCTTCTCCTGCGTCCTGTTCTTCTGCAATCCAGAATGGCAGCACAGCTGAAGGTTTGTTTGAGCTGCAGGCGTGAATTTGCATTTGCTTCAGCCTGAGGCTCATTCATTTCACTTCTGGTGTGAAAGGGCCTTTACATTCGCCAAAAATAGAACTTTTATTAATTAATTTTTGAAAAAGCAAGCCTAGCCCAGGTAAAAAGAAGTTACTAAGTAACGCAATTACTTGCTTTTTTAGGGAGTAATGCAATATTGTAATGCATTACTTTTAAAAGTAACTTTCCCCAACACTGCATATATGCCCTAAAGTGCTAAAAATTCACTGATACAGAATTGCATTTTTTTTTTAAATGCATCGAAACATTTTATATTTTATAATTCATCAAAGCTCCTGCAGTTGCAAATAATACAGGACAATATTTAATTTTTGCATTTTACTGTACACATTTATGCTCTGACCACACAACAAACAATCTGCTTTTATAAATCATTTATTTATTAGTGATTTCATACAGCGCACAAAGTAAGGTAGCTGCCTGTGCTGTGTTAGCAATAGCCTTTCACAATAAAACATAAATAGCACCAATATACAGCATAATAATATTCAGATATTGATGAATCATGCACAGTGGCTTTGCTAACATGCTAAGCATGATAAAAAACAGGTAATGGGTTGTTATTCAAAGCATTTAGACTAACTGGTGCTTTTATAGCAGGCAATGTACATATTGGCAAACGCATTTAGTGGCATGGGGATTTATGGGTTTGTTTTTTGCTTTATGGCAACAATATATTGGGTATAATTGTGCTCCTTAAAAGGTTTTTAATGTTAAGTTAAATGGTTTAATATTTATAGACAACTAAGTATGTTTATTTCTTCAAAAAAAAGTGTGAACATTTTGGATTTGTGGTGCTTTTTGGGACTGGAATATCTGATCAATCAAAGGCAGACATATTGAATTCCCATTTAGTGAGCATGACGGAGCAAAAACAGACACTTTACATCTAAAGCAGCAAACGGCTTTGTAAACTCTTGACTGGGCACCTGTATGTTTACCGCATGTCTCTTTGAGGTAGCCAATGCACTAAATAATTAAAAGCCAGCAAGCAAAGAATCCCTGTAATATAGTTAAAAGAAATCACCAAGGAAGTTTACATGAAAAAGCACATTCATTGGTGTAGTGGCTCTATTGAACTAGAGGATATTGATGTGTGTTTCTGTCTGAACATCTCTCGCTGTCTCTGTGTGGATGTAATGACTCTCCCAGTCGTCTTCTCCTTATGTTTAGGGGGCTCTAACCACCTTCTCCCCTGAAACAGAAGGAGAAGAGGAGCTGAGTTAACACCTCCACCCTACAAATAAGCATTTTGAGACAATAGCAATGCCTCTGATATGTTCAAATATAATCTTGGACAAAAAAAAAAAAAAAAAACCTGTCCCTGCAAAACTGTCTGAAGTCATTATACCTATTATATATATGTGTGTGTGAAGATGTGTTAAAACAACTTACCGTTTTGAACGATATCAGAACTGTCCTGCAAATAAACAAAGGAAAAGGGTAAATGGAAGACTAGTAGTGAAATTTCTTTCTTTCTTTTTACTTAAATTACACTACTTTGTGCTCTCAATTTACCTCTTTTGGTTTCAGTACTGGTTGTGGCATCATGCGTCCAAACCCCTGTACAATCCAGCCAACCATACTTGAAAACAAATGAAATATAATGCATGTCATTAGACTTATCTACATATAAAAATGATTCAAATGTATCCAAACAATAAAAAGGCCTCAGATATGTGTTATGTTCAGAATGGAATACTAGTATAATGATAACTGAATGCTACCCAATACAAAACAAAACAAAAGAAAAATAATTTTTCCTTTTTTAAACCAGAAATGAAATGCGAAAGATGCAGTTCCTCCATTATTGATTCGAACACTAATGAATAGAATAAGCAGATACAAACTATTATCTGAAAAGAGGTCAATATTTTATTTTGTGCTCATAATATTTGTCACGCCTGCCAGCCGGAGTGCCTGTGATAGCCACCAGAGGGCACTCCTTTCATCTTTGTTATCTCATCATGAACTGCATTTCCCATAACCCATTGCCCAGACTCATTATGCCTGATTGCTTTCAGCTGTTTCTCATTACCCTTGTTGACTCTGCCTATATAAGCCCTGTGTATTCACACATTCATTGCAAAGTCTTGTAAGTGTCACACTGCATTTCTGAGTGCTCTTGCTGGTTTCCTGTGTAATGGTTCTGACTTTATACCTGGTTTCCTGGATTTCCCTGTCTGCCCTTTGTTTTGATCTATCTGCCTGTTTTATGGATTCTGATTCTGAATTGACCTAATAAAACTGCATTTGGATCCTAAACCAGTGTGTTTCAGGGCAGTTACGTGAAAATTTGTGTGTGTACAGTTTTGTTCAACTTAACATTTAAAAATACAACAACTGTTCTTTTTAATTTTTCTTGCCATGGTTAATAAAAGGAAAAACTAAATGGACGCAGAAGTTCATGGACCCAAAGCGTAATGAAATTAAACCAAAAACAAAACGTGTGTAATGATACAGTATATTATGTTCAGAATGGAATACTAGCATATTGCTAACCGAATACTACCAAACAAAAGTACATAAAAAAGTATATATATATATATATATATACATATACATACACACAGTTGTAATCAAAATTATTCAAGCCCCATTGCAAATCAGGTTTATTGGCAAAATTTACAGAATTTCAGCTGTTTGCAATGAACAAATCAAACAAAAGTAATTGAAATAGTTCAACACAACAAATGTTTCAAGTGTTTTTTCCCAAATTCAACTGCAAATGCAACTTTTAATGACTTCTGCAGTCTCAAAATTATTCAACCCCTTGAATAGAATCCCTTACAATCTGCAAAACAGGTCTTGTCTCAAAGGGCTTCATTAGTTGCACCAGGTCATCTTGAGCTAGTACACAACACATGAAATATCTGAACTGGTTTGTTGAGTGTCACTTTTGACTGCATGTTAGAAATATGGCAAAAGAATGGTCCAAAAAGTTAAGAGAAAAATATCATCGCCTGTCACAAACAAGGAATAGAATATAAAAAGATAGCAAAGGCACTAAATGTTCATAGAGACACCATTGGAAGCATAGTTCGCAAGTTCAAAGTTAAACGAACAGTGGTTACACTACTTGGACGGGGCAGAAAAAGGAAGCGGTCAACGGCTGCAACCAAATTTCTGAGAAGGCAGGTTCAGAAAAACCCTCGAAAGACAAAAGACCTGCAGCAAGACTTGGTGGCAACAGGCACTGAGGTTTCAGCTGCACAGTAAGGCACGTACTAAACGCATACCGGACTTCAAGACAGACACCACTTCTGACCCAAAAGCACAAGAAAAGTCGGCTCCAATTTGCTCAAAATCATATAAATAAGCCATAGAAGTTTTGAGATTCTGTTCTGTGGAGTGATAAAACAAAACGTTTTGGCACTATGGATCAGCGGTATGTCTGGAGGAAGAAGAATGAAGCATATGCTTCATAGAAAAGAAAACTCTGTCTACAGAAACCTGCAGCGTGTGGAAGGCAAGATGGATTCATTGAAGTATCAGGAAATCCTAGGAGAAAACGTCATGCCGTCAGTGAGGAAGCTGAAGCTTGGGAGTCACTGGACCTTCCAACGGGACAATGATCCTAAGGATACCTCAAATTCCCCCAGGACTTGGTTAGAGAAGAAGTCCTGGAAGATTCTACGGTGGCCATCACAGTCACCTGACTTGAACCCCATAGAAAATCTCTGGTGGGATTTGAAGGCGGCGGTTGCAGAACACAAACCCAAGAATATTACTGAACTGGAGGCCATTGCTCAAGAGGAACGAGCTCAGATTCCTCAGAAACGCTGCCAGAAGCTGGTGTCTGGTTATACATCTCGTTTGCAGAAGGTCATAACAGCAGAAGGGTGTTCTACTATGTACTAAAGATGCTTGCCATGAAGGGGTTGAATAATTTTGAGACTGCAGAATTCATTTCAAGTTGCATTTTCAGTTGAATTTAGGGGAAACCACTTGAAACATTTGTTGTGTTGAGCTATTTCAATTACTTTTGTTTGATTTATTCATTGCAAACAGCTGAACGTCTGTAAATTTTGCCAATAAACCTGATTTGCAATGGGGATTGAATCATTTTGATCACAACCGTATATAAAAAATGTGCATTAAACCAGGATGTCGAGGTTTGGTTGTTTTACATAGCCATAGACATTATAAGGAAAGGGGACGGACACTTACTTTGTGCCTTTGGGATCCTCAGCTAGTTTGGGTTGCTCAGGAGCTGCGGGTACAGGTGCGGGTACAGGTGCGGGTGCAGGTGCAGGTGCAGGTGCAGGTGGGGCTGCTGGTGCTGGTGCTGGTGTGGGTGCAGGTGGAGGTGGAGGTGCAGGAGCAGGTGTTGGTTCAGGTGCTGAAAATAAAAAAAAGGTCAAATACAGAACAAGGAAGCCCAACCGAGCATTTTTGATTTCTAAAATTCTACCTGGCTCTTGTTTGCAGGGTGTGACAGGAGCAGAAGCAGCCCTCAGAGCTGATGTTTCCGTACCAGGGGGAGGACGAAGATGCATAGGAGACTGAGGGACTACCTTCTCAAAACCATGCTTAATCCATTCTATTACCCTGAAAGAGAAAGAGACAGACACATTAAAGGAAGAGTTCAGCCATAATGAGAATTCTGATTAGCTTCTGACAGCTCATTAACATATACCTGGGAGAGAAGGGAACGTTAGCAACGTCTGGCTCCTCATCAGACACAACCTCCACCACAGGAATATGAGGCAGCGGCTCAGCATCTGGTGGGAGTGAGAATCATGTCACATGTGTCCTTTCCGTTCTCATCAGCCCTTCACAATGCCAATTCTTTCAAAAATAATAATTGCCAAAGGTTATGCAGTTCTAGATCAAGTGGTTATCAAGAGGCTGCACTTACCACAAATGTCTTTGGCCTCTTGTACCTGCGAAGAGAAGGAAACACAAATAACTCTTACTGTGTGTGGCCTTTGATTTAATATTGGTGTTAAAATTAAGAGGCCAGGAGCTCTAGATCAGCTTGCACTTCTGTTTTTCTCTGTCTATATTATGTGAAGCAGCCAATCATTCATTTGTAAAAGTGTTTGCAAGAAGGTTTTTTCGAATATATATCAGTGTTTCTTCAACTTTGAGGACTTGTGGCTCAGTAAAAATAAAAAGTAAAAATAAAAACTATATTTTATCTCACTTTATTTCTTTAACACATCATGTATCTCATATTTCATCTCACGCTGGAGAAATGTAGATTGTGTGAAAATAAAACACTGAACTCATCTTGACACACTAAATATATTTCACACTTGAAATATATTTTAAGATTGAAATTCTGGGTCTGTGAATAGTGTAAAACAA
Source organism: Squalius cephalus (assembly GCF_949319135.1). NCBI lineage: Eukaryota > Metazoa > Chordata > Actinopteri > Cypriniformes > Leuciscidae > Squalius > Squalius cephalus. The sequence goes on along the minus strand of NC_137127.1, from coordinate 43,685,287 downwards.
TAAAATATACATAAAACACATTTGAAAAAAACCCTGCAATAAATAAATAAACCATTTAGTTTTATAGTTTTAATGTGATCATGTAACAAAGTGTTAGTTTAAAAATAAATTAAGGTCACCATGAAATCAAGATGAACATTTTTTATATTTTAAGGACTATTGCAGTGTTTATTATAAATGAATTAGCCATGCTCATCATTATTTATTAAAATTCATGTGCCCTCGTAATCTTTAAACTGAATAACTTCCACACCCTCTTGCAGCGACATCTATTCTCTTCTCTGATGTGGGGGCGGGACAACCTGTCACTCACATGAGATTCACCAATAGCAAACCACAACCATCCAATCAATTACATATGGACAAAATCAAGTCCCGCCCAACATTTTATCTTGTTCAAAAAGCTGTTTCACTCGGATATACGTCACAAAAGGAAAGAAAAGACTTAAAGGTTGAAGAAACACCCATATGTAACATATGTAAGCAAGTATGCACATTTTAAGCTGCTAGAGTAGCCATGCAAGCGTTTGAGATGTCCGATGCTGCAGGGTCATACCATAGTGATGTACGAATATAGCAGGATATTTGAAATGCAATGAGGCTCAAATCAAGAGTATTTCTTAAAGACTCAATCTATAACCGCCCAAGGCATTCAGCTTGTGTTTACAACTTTAATTTGTTGTAACACTTTCTGTAACACTTTCATAACATAGCTGTGAGGGATCAAGAAAAACTATATATAAAGTCATTCATATTCAGCAGTTTGGGATGATGCTGGATCTACTCTCGTGGTGGAGTTTGTAGACCAAGTCATTCAAATTAATGTCTCAGTACATCACCTCACATTTAAAGGGGACATATGATTGTGCAATCTTTGAAATGAAACCGTAAGTAGACTTCTTTCAGTATTCACAATTAACATTCACAGATCCTTTACTGAAACTGAGCTGCAAAAATGGGTAATTCGGATTAAACTTGTTAACGTCAGATTTAAACATCAGCTATGATGATGAAAAGTCTAGAATATGGCCCCTTTAATGCTGATTTGTGGGACAGATGAGGGAACAGCGAGCATGATCCTGACACAGCTTACTCCAAAAGCACTGTACTTACTGGAGGATCCACTTTAACCACTGGAACAACTGCAGGCTAATTGGAAATGAAACAAAACTCTCACAGAAGCTCCAGAGCTAAAGACACCTTTGAGACTGGTGCCCGTGGACCTGAAATGCTCTGGTAGGACTAACTCCATTAACTCTGTTAGTATCACTATATGTTCAAGTCACATTTTTAAAATCTAAAACAAAAATGTAAGAAAATAAATAAAATAAATACAATAAAATGTTTCAAAATATCATTCCTCAGTTTTTATCTAATAAAATATAGAAACTTTCTCAGTAAAAAATGGTAACTTTTTTTTATGGAAGCATGTTTTCATCATGGAATAAATTAAAAAAGATTAAAAAGTCAGAATTACCTTTTTTATATATTTTTTTCTGTGGTGGAAACAAGCTTCCATTTAAAAAAAAAAACATTATCTATTTTTATACAACTTGGTAAAGTTTTGTTTTCATAGTTCATAATTTATTTAAAATCTCTGTCCCACATTTTTAAGTGTCTTTACAATGTACATTTAAATGATCAATTTCATACAATGCACTGATTGTGTACACACTGATTTACATTGTTCTTACATTTAAAGATATCCCCATTTAATTACATATTATGTAACTACATCTGTAATTACATGTACAAATACCCTTTAAACGTAACCATCACATTAAAATAAAGTGTAACCGATGATCATTCTTCATACAGTAAATACAAATGTCCATGAACAGCATTAAAAACAAGTCATTAATATGCTCCACAAATTCCAAAATGCTTAACTAATAAGCTTATGCATTAAACTGCAGTAAATCCAGTAAACTTGGTAAATAACCAAATAAGTAATCACACTGCACAAAGCCTCAACGTCTTATTGGATTAGTGAAATATGTGTGTATATACCTCAGTGACCTCCTCTGGCTCTGTTTGACCCTTGTATTTCTCATCCGGCTGTGGAACCACTTTTCCCAGTCCCTGCACAATCCATCCAATCATCCCAGCCCTGATGGAAGAAGAGATACAGTCCATCAGCTGCATGCCCTGGGCACAAGTGAGGACGTGAAAGCATGCAAATAAGCTGATTTACTCTAAGTCAACTCTAGATGGCAGCAGGGGACAGTAAAAACAAACAGGCCTGCCCATAGTCCGTGAAGCAGTGCTAATAAAAAGTTCCATTCCAGTTGTGTTCTTCTAGACGAATATATATATATATATATATATATATATATATATATATATATATATATATATATATATATATATATATATATATATACACAATTTTATGTTCTATGGAAGCCAGTCTGCATATTAGAATGCTAAAGTTTATGTTCAGCATGGATCTTTTGCCTTGAGCTGTTAATATGGAAATACAGCTCAGTGCAATAAAGTCTCTTGCGTGTGTAGCATGCAAAAAAGCTATATCCACTATAAGCCTACTCACTGGTCCGATGTGTTACTGCCATCCGTGGTGATACAGTGATGAAAATATGTGTGAAACTCAACACAACATCCATTTCACAGTCATACATATAGATACAGATGTAAAACACACAAGTATTCTCATGCCATAAGCCATTCATAAACATACAGAATAAAACTGAATCCATATGATTGAAACTATACCTGTTGCTCACTGCATTTCCCTCTTGCTGTTCAATCCGTGGTAAACAAAAAGAAATAATGTTCAACAATAAAACAGACAAACTCATTTTCCCTATACATGTACGTCACCACTTTTTTTTAAACGGATGTTCAAATGTTTGAAAGCAAATACTAATTATATATATTTGGATTCTGTTTCAAAATTGCACAAAAAAAGAAGAAAAAAAAGTTTAAATCTAATTTTATTGTACTCAAGTATTTGAAACGGTAAATTATTTTATTGGCTTCAGAAATAGACTGATTAAATCAAGAAATTAATAAGATTTTACCATTAAAGTACCTTTCATTTTTTGCATCTTGTAAAACTTGAGGACACAACACACTAGAAATTGAACTGAAACTTGTCAACAGTTATTAATATATTTATTTATAGACAGAACACTGACTGTGTTCACGCCGGAGTTAAGTTCATGCACCTCCAGCAATGTCTAGAGATAATATGTATTGTTTTATCTTAAAGTTATAGCGACTGAAGAAGGCGACTCTTCATAATGACAAATAATCATATTTTTTGTCATGGTTTACACCAAAATAGATCTCAATGACTATAAAGGTTCAGCTGGGACTGAAATTTGATTGGCTTCTAACCTCATTAAAATGAGAGCAAACATTAAAATATCAATTAAATATGTACTTTGCATTGGCAATCTAAATAAAAATGTTAATGTAACTGAGGAAGTGTGTAAGTATTCACTTTCAATGGTACTTAAGCACAGCATAAAAACTCCACAATTATTCTCAAGTTTAGTAATTCATTATGAACACTCAAGAACTGTAATAGTGCAGGTATTCAGTTTCAATAGTACTTAAGTACAGCATAAAGTCTAAGTACAATAACTCAAGGACTGTAAGATAAAAAGCATATTATCGATTATTATTGATTTGATTATTTAGATAATTTATTTAGCTTTATCATGTGAGTATACTCAACAGGAGTCACATGAAAATACCTTAAGTTCAGCGTTGCCCAGTTTAGAGGCGTTCACTGGCTGAGGGAGAGCACTGCTGAACCCATTAGAAAGCCAACTCAAAACCCCATTCTGAGAGCTAGAGAGAGAGAGAGAGAGAGAGAGAGAGAGAGAGAGAGAGAGAGAGAGAGAGAGAGAGAGAGAGAGAGAGAGAGAGAGAGAGAGAGGGGTAATTAGGTCTGGCAGGATTACAGCGTCTAGAGACACTGAATGCACGTACTCCAAACACACACACACACACACACACACACACACACACACACACAAACAAAACATCACCTGCTTTCCTCTGAGACCTCCTCCTTTGACTTGGAAGGGTTGGCTTCTGTAAAATAACATCATGAAAAATGTATGAACAATAGCCTACTCTTTTTCTGTGATGTGGTGAATGTTGGTCATTGATCAAAACTGCAGTCAAATTTAATAGAGTGCATGTAGTTACCTTGTTTAACGTCCTCTTTTTTCGTCACATCCTAAAGAATAGTATGGAGAGAGTGAAGACATGCTTAAACTGTGACAGACGACTCAGTGTAGAAACACATTTACACAAACACACACTCACTGCTGATGTGGACGCATTGGTCTGGTCCTCCTCTCCCAGTTTCCCAGGAGACGCTGGAGGCTGGGGAACAACTTTTATCACCCAGCTAAACATGCTGTCAGAAATACAGATTAACACCGTCAATGTCAAATAAGAATGTTTACTATGGTGAAAAAGAATCGTCCAAAAAGATACTTGGGGAGTAACTAACTAAAAGTAGCGACACTTCAGTAGTTTCCAGTTCGAACCCAACAATTAGCATTGCAACCGTTAGGCTACATCACTGTTTTTATTGCCTGCGCTCAGGTAATAATCAAACGCGTTCACATAAACAGTCACATAAACATGTAGCATTAGAAAGTCTGATTTATTCTAATGAATTGGTTCATTCCAAACAGCCGTTTCTGTTATAGGCTATGTATAGTTAGAAAGTTTGATTTATATAATGAATTTGTCCGAAAAGGTCCTATCTCATAATGAAGTTTTATGTAACAAAGTTCGGGAGAAGCACGTTCAGGTAATCACCAATGCATAACAACAAGAGGAAGCCGGTATAAATATAGCCTTCCCTCACCTCTGTCCCATGACAGTTTCACAGCATCCCTCCACCACCCCATCACCTCACTCTTGGCTGGTTTTCTATCCCAGTCAAAAGAGGGGAGTACTCTGGGTTCGGGCCCTCTCCCGGAAAGCGCGCCAAATACTCATAAATTACTACATTCGATTTAATGTACGTGTGAACTTGTGAATGTGGCGTTGGAAAGTTCGTGTAAATTAGGAGATTAAATGACTCACCTGACCGATTCATTCTAATAAATCAGTTCGTTCTAAACGGTCCTATCTCACTCATAAAGCGTTGGAGTTCATTGAAGTGAATCAGTTCGTTCGGTAGTTATGTAAATGAACAGATTAAAATATGATTCACCGATTTGAGTGCCTGTATTTTCAAACTCGGTTATAGGCCTGTTATATAAGCTATTTCTGCCTATTTATTATAGATTTACCTGCTAAGTTTGATACCGTCACTTTAACTGAGATTGTTCATTGATTTAAAACCATCATTGTTTTTGTGTCAGGTAATGATAATTATTAATTTTATTAATAATTTCAACCTTTTAATAAGTCTTTCTTTAGGCATTAGAGTATCACCACTTAGGCATTTGTTTTTATTATAAGCCTGCATGTTGTTATGCATATTTATTCATGCACAGCAGCTGCAGTGACCAATGTGTGGAAATAAGTGTATACACACTTAAAGGGGTGTCACATAAATAATACTGAAGTATAATTTACATTTTATAATCATGGTTCTGTCAGACTGGAAAGCTGTCGTTTAGAGATAATTTCAAGTAAATTCAATACTGCAAGAAGAAGTGAACCAGCTTTCATTGCATGCTGCTTATGTACTTGAATTTATTTAATAGACTGTCAATCATTTTACAAATTTGAGTTTGCTGATATGCCTTTGAGGTGCAAATTTTGAAGGGAAGGTGTAGAGTTAGAGTTAACACAGCAGCTGCAACTGTTTACAGCTCCTAGTTTGAAACCAATTGACATAAATCTAACTTTTTCTTGCTCTTGGTCACAGGGGTTTTGCTCCAAAGGGATCATGGCTGTTTATGTGTGGGCTCCTGTCACTGTTAATCACTGATAAATGCATCTGACCCTAATCTCTCCTGGCTCGAACACCTGCCGAAACAGCCCGAGCCAGCTGTACCTGTCTACCCACACTGTTCCACTTTACACCTGAGCAGAGAAAGATGTAGGCCGAGGCCGCGGACTTCATTGTTCTGCGGTGGTCTTACTGTTCACTCAATCTGCTCACTCTAAACTCTCCATTTCAGGCCCGACATGTATTCAAACCACTACTACACTCCCAATACTGCAGATTTAAAATCATCATTCACGTAAAACTCCCCAACTCTGTTTGGTCAATTGATCGACATCTGTTTTAATACCAGCCCATATACACTGCAACAAATAGAAACACTACTTCCCAAATACACTGAGCCAAACCGCGATTATGAGTGAACTGCACAATGCAGAACAGCCTCTGAGCAGATGGGTGAAAACACTGAGCCAGAGTAGCTTCATAGACTGGTGATTTACTGCTAGTCAACCAGCTGTCAGGAGGTTCATATGGGTTGACATTTGAAGAAATGAGCTGTGACCCACTTCAACTCAAGTCTTCATACATTCTCTAAAAACAGAAAGTTTAATTTCTGTATATTCACTGCATGGAAATTCAGCCGCCCCTGATCCTGGTAAATATTATGGTGCCAGAAAATTTTATTCAATCTAATACAAAATGATGGTAACTCTTTACAATAATGTTCCATTTGTTAACCTTTGTTAACATTAGTTAATTACATAGTTAACATGAACTGCCCTGTTACATGTACTATAATAACAGTAAAAGCATGCAACTGACCCTTACAAACCAAACACTAACCCTAACCCTAATTTTATAGTAAGTAATACTCAGTATTTAATTACTCAGTATAATTACTGTAACAAGGGCACCTTAAAATAAAGTGTCTTTTAAATCGTTTCTTAATCTTAGTTCATGTTAATTTCAACATTTACTACATTATTGTTGTCTGTTAATATTATTTAATGCACCTGAGCTAACATGAACTAACTATAACAAAGATGAATTAATACTTTAACAAACTTATAATAAATCCTATACTGCTCATTGTTAGCTAATCTGTTGATGCATTAACTAACGTTAACTTATCGACCTGGTTGTTACAATCCACACAATTTTAAAATAATTACATTACAAAACAAAAAACAACAGCAATAAAACACTAAACAATGCGCATCAAATGGACATTGATATTCATATTTCAGAGTCTTGCTTGTTAATGTTGGCAGACGCAATATTTACCTGTTGTGTTCAGCAGAAGACAATCATCCCAGAGAGAGGCTGAGGGCTCAAGGACGGGCAGGTGGGGAAGTGGAGGGATTATCCGTGAGAAAGCTCAGCTAACGGGATTAGGCTTTCTCTGGGAGGGATGGACAGGGAGGACCTGGACTTGGACCTCATTAGCTTCACAGAATCCTTTGGAACTCAGCCCGTATAGGACAACAGAGGGGTCCAGGACAAAGAGTGGAGTCACAATCCATTGCCAAAACTCCTTAACTACTAGCCAATCTAAAATATATAGAGTATAGTTTTTCCTGGGCTGCTTTGGTAGTCTCATTTAAAATTTTACACAGTGCATGCACTGCTCAAATCCATTCATTGGTTTGAGTAGGGTAAACTTAAATTAAACAAATTAGTTAAATCAAATGAACTTTTATGAGTATTTAGAACTTTCTTTTTCTTTTGAGTTCACAAAACTGACATATTTTAAGTAATCAGAATTGTTTCATTGTTTCGCTGAGTTTTATGAACTTGTTTCTTTTAATTAAGACAAACTTAAATTTAACTGAAACTGGGCTGGGATTTCTATGTCCCAGCATGCTTTGCCATGACACTCAAAAGGGAGAGTTTATGCTACTCGTATGACGCGAGTTGACTCTGTGTTTGCTCATAACAGAGAGGGAAGACGTGTTTTGTATTGTTCATCAAAATGGTACTTAAGTGCTTATCCTGGATGCAGCAACCTATTTAAAAATTAAGATTAGACTCACTTGTGTGATCTCAGTCGGGAAGATTGACTTTTACGTGACATTTTACTTTGACTGTTTGCTGAGGCTGTGAATTACAGGTAATAATGTTGCAAATAATGTTCAGTTTCTTGCACAGACCAATCGTTTCGCTTCATAAGACCTCAATGTGTCGCCAGGAGCCACGGGTATCCATTTTGTTTTGCCTATATATGTGTTTTTTTTTACTCTCAAAGTGACGGTAGCCATTGACTAGCATTATATGAATCACCAAGGACCACAGATTCAGCTAAAAATCTTCTTTAGTGTTCTACTGAAGAAAAAAAGTCACCTACATCTTAGATGGCCTAAGGGTGAGTAAATTAACAGCAAATTTACATTTTTTGGTGAACTATCCCTTTAAACGAAAATGAGAAATGTTGCCTTAGAAACAAGGTGAAATAAATATATATATTTAAAATAATTTATTTCAGTTAAAGTTATTTTACTTCAAGTAATGAAAATGAAATGATTTTTTTATGGTTTTAGATTTAGTTAACGATAATAACCTTGCCTCAATCTCATTTCTCCTTGACTCATTGGATCCCAGTCTCCCCAATGAGATTAATTTCATTGCTAGGGTTATGGTTTAATGTGTTTGCAAGGTAAAAGCTGCAGGTGAGTTTCTGAGCAAGATTCAGTAAGATATTATTGCTCCGGGAACATCCTACGGTCATAAGACAAAAATACTAATGTCCTAATTTAACCGGTCTTTAGGGGTCCCTCAAACCTTCATAAACAAGATCTGAAATTACGAGCGATTCTGGCGATGTTTGTCGCTACCCTTCAGACATGGTGACTATCTCAGTCTGTTGCCATCGCCTCCCAGTTTGCCATCTGGCACATATTCATCAGTGAGATAAGATGCCGTCTCTCGGCTCATGTTTAAAAATTCTCAAAGCCTGAGATGAGTCACTTTCACCTCTGCTCACAACCCTCTGGAGTCTGCTTAATCCCTCCTCCCCATATGTCACCCACCCTGCCACTTATTACAGATGCCACATCATTTCCCTGAGTGGAGAAAACTCCACACAACGTCTGATTATCTGTCAAGAATTTCAATTTTTTTTATTTTGGTAACACATTATCACAACTCTCATTAATGATTCAGTAGGAATCAAAATATAGCTATAGAGTGTATGCGTGTGACGTCACCGTCGGCCACAGTGATTGCGGTTCCCTTTCAGTTCGGACGTACTGACTGATTGGGATCACGCTTAGGGAGCCTGTCATCTTCGAGAATTGATAAAACGAGCCAATGAACACATTGGCGTGCGAGCTTTGCATCCACGCTCCGCCCCGCAGCACGGGTATAAATACGGAAGTGGATGCACGCACCACTTGTCTTTTGCTTCGGAGCCGATCTGTCTTCATGTCGATGTCTCTGAAGAGTGTTGTTATATTACAATGAGCGAGTGCTTCTTCAAGGAAGGCTCTCCCAGTGCTGGTGGTTCTACAGCGCGAATGCAGCGGTGGTCGCGAGCCTTCTGAGCTCTCAACTGCTGTTTTAACAGCATCACATTTCTGTGTTTGTGTTTGTTTGTCGGACGGCCGGTTGAGAGCGAAGGAAGTGAGTGCTTCACTGGTACAGGCTGCACCATCCCTGTCAGTGTTGCCGCGATCATTCCCCTGTGTGCTCCGGCACTGGTGAGAGTTTTTCATTTCCTGAAAGAGCAACACGGGTGTGTTTGCGTCTTTTTCAAGATGTCATTCCACCCGTGCATTTCTGGATGCGGTCGATCCCTGTCCCCCTCTGACGGTCACATTAGTTGCATCACGTGTTTGGGTTTATAGCATGCTGAAGCAGCTTTTGTGGATAGTTCATGTTCTCATTGCGAGAACATGACCACCGTGATGTTGAGATCGAGACTCGCCCTCGTCCTCGAAGGTGGAGTCCCTATTACCACGCCTCACCCTAGGGTGCCGTGTGGGATGGGTGATCAGAGGATCATAGTGATGGCTTCCCCGCCCGGTAACCAATCCCTGTGGGCCCCTCACTCTTCTATCACACTGCAGCCGGTGGAGCCCCCTGTTGAGCGCGCTGGTCCCTCTGTAATGGACCGACCAGCCGTTTCATTCGGGGCCCTTCCAGAGGACAGGATGCCAATTGCAGCATCAGAGGGGAGCTGGCCTCTGGAAATGATGACTTGGCTGCGTTATCTCCCTCTGGGAGTATAACGTTGCCTGAGCCAGATCCAGAAATGTCAGCTATGCTGAAACGGGCCGCCGAGGCTGTCGGGCTCACGTGGAATCCTCCACTGTGTCCCGAACAGTCTCGGTCGGATGATTGGTTTCTCGGGGCGGGCCGCGCTGGTTCTCACCCCACCACCCCAGTGCCTTTCTTTCCCGAAGTGCATGGAGAGCTTACCAGGTCGTGAACAGCACCTTTCTCTGCCAGAAACTGCCTGAGTAGCTCCTCCCCCCTCACTACCCTTGATGGAGGAGCGGTGAAGGGTTACGAAGCTATCCCTCCAGTGGAGCGGTCTGTCGCGACTCAGGTGCATTTCCCAGGTGCATTCCTGGGAAATGCAGGTGCATTCCCCCAATTGCCCAGGCTGGGCTGTTCGGCGACGCGGTGGAGAACTGCGCCCAACAGTTCTCTGCCGCCCAAGTGCAGACGGAGGCCATCCGGCACATCCTGCCCTGGCGGCCTGCTGCTGCCTCCACCCCGCCGCTGGTGGCAGCTCCTCCGCCTGCTCGTTGCCGACTGCGTCCCCCTGCCGCCACTTCCGCTCACACTGGGCCTCCGCAGCAGCCTCTATCCAGGCCTCAGCGTGAAGCCAGCCGCAGGCAGCGCTGCCAAACCAGGTGGCGAGCGTAAGACTAAATGTCCCTGAGACAGGCCACCCAGGGATGGGGGGACGAGCTCTTCAGATAGTTACCGTTCCGCCGCTGGCTCGCCTTCTGACTCTGAGCCGGGTCCCTGTTCTCTACCTTGCTGCCCCACCCCGGGTACGTCTCTGGTGCTCCTGGTCCCCCCTGGCCCGGTTCGTAGAAGCTTAAAATGCTCCCAACCAGTCCAGCTGGCTCCTCTGTACCAGCAGACTCGGCATACGATTCAGTTCGGCCGGCGTCCGCCCAAGTCAGCGCTATTCGCAGGCGTGCGGACATTGCAGTCCTGCTGGCTAAGGATGCGATTGAGCCAGTCCCTCCAGCCGATATAAAGACCGGCTTCTCTAGCCCGTACTTCATTGTACCCAAGAAAGGTGGTGGGTTACGGCCAATCTCGGATCCGCAAGTCTTGAGTCGAGCCCTTTTCCAAGCTTCCGTACAAGTTGCTAACGCAGAGACGCATTTTCAAATGCTCCGTCCCTGAGATTGGTCTGCAGCGTTCGATCTGAAGGACACGTACTTCAGATCTCTATCCTTCCGCAACGCAGGCCATACCTGTGTCAGTACAAGTCCTACCCTTCGAGTGCTCCATAGCCAGTTGGGTCTTCAGGTCAACTGGGAAAAGAGCAAACTCACCTATGGGCTGAGGATCTCTTTTTCCGGTATGGAGATGGACTTGGTCCAACACGTCTCTCAGGGGAATGTGTCTGGCCGGTGCTATACAGAAGTGAGAAAGGGTCCCACTGAAACTTTTCAGAGGCTCCTGGGGCATTTGGGGGCCTGAAAATGGAAACTTTTAAAAATGGTTTCAAAGTGCAAGTTTTTGAAAACGGTCTCCATGTAAACAACAAAAACGCGAATCTCTGAAGACGATGAGTCATGCACATGCGTATTTGTTCAGTCTATAGTGTTTCATCGGCATATAATGGCCTGGCAACAGAATACAGCGTTTTTAGTCGTTTTTGCAGATCCGTGTGAATGGGGATCGTTTTGACAATGGTGTCGTCTGTACACGGAAAACACAAAGGAAAAACTTCTCCGTTTTAAGCATATCGTTGTCATGCAAATGTACCCTTAAACCAGATGCTAATTTGCGCTGCTCTTGGTAGATTGTGTTGGTCATTATGGAAATGATCCGGCTGCGTCTGTGTTCTTTAATTTGCATGCTGTTAGAAGATCACGCACAGAACTTTTCACTTGTTTTCGAATTGCGCTCTCATGCTAATTTGCCCTGTTTAGTAAATCTGGACCTTGATTTTTAAGGCATGACATGGTGTTTTGATGCCATATGTAGCCATACAGGCGTCTGACAGTACAACAAGTACAGGTGTGTTTGATTGGCAGGGTAAACAGTAGCCGTCTCTGTGGCCTGAGGGATTATGTGTTAGTTTGGCTAGCAGGGCAAACCGCACTGAAATTCAGCGTCAGCAAAACAAAGGATGGATCATCCCCGTGTACTGACAGCTCTGACACAGTGTTCTCAATAGTCTTTGCTATCTCTTGGTCTCTGTGTGTTTCAGATCCCTCAGAGGATTCATAGCACAGCATTTCTTAACTGTAAAACTAACATAACTCATTTAAACTAACAGTTTCAAGCTGTCAGCTTAAAACGATAGTTCACCCAGAAATGAAAACTGTGTTATTTACTCACCCTCATGTTTTTCAGAACCTAAATTACTGTTCTCCATTCTTTTCCAGCTATTTTTCTATTCCACTGTATGGAAAAACAGCAGCTTGGACATTTTGCTTTGTGTTCTGCTGGAAAAAGGAAAGCCATTTAGGTTTGGAACAACATGATGGTTAGTTAGTAAATGATGAGGTACATTTATAAGAAAATGACATAACTAAATGGAAAACTGCCAATAGTTTTGTAAAATTCAGATTGACTCTCTGGCATCTATGTACTCTAAATTAAGTTTTTCCTCATGTGAAACTCTTAGAAGAGTTTCTTCCAGTCCACAACAAATGAACACATGCACAATCTCCTTAAGTGATCAGAGGCTGTAATCCAAACAGATTAGGGGAATAGATATGCCACATATAGTGAGATGGGTCTCATGACCCTTGCAACACCAATAGGACAATGTAACGAAATTTATCAGTCAGTGAGTAGGGTTTTTTTTTTTTTTTTTTTAATGGAACAGTTTGTAGAAATTTTAAACAATATATAAAAGTTTGCATATGTTTTTGTTGTGTAGGCTATCATATTTGATACATCAGGCTTTTATGGCACATATAATTATAAATGCATACATTGCTACTCAAAAGTTTACACACCCCTTGTAGAATAAAATAAGAACAAAATAAGTGGGATCATACAAAATGCATGTTATTTTTTATTTAGTACTGTCCTGAATAAGATATTTTACCTAAAAAATGCTTAAATATAGTCCACAAGACAAAAAAATAGCTGAATTTATAAAAATGACTTTACGTAGGCGACCCTTGATTCTTAATACTGTCTGTTGTATACCTAGATGACCCACAACTGTTTTTTGTTTTGTGATGGTTGTTCTTGAGTCCCTTGTTTGTCCTGAGCAGTTAAACTGCCCAATGTTCTTCAGAAATATCCTCCAGGTCCCGAAAATAAATTTTTCAGTTTTCCAGCATCTTTTGCATATTTGAACCCTTTCCAGCAGTGACTGTATGATTTTGAGATCCATCTTTTTAAATGGGGACAATTGAGGGACTCTGATTGGCCTACTTTGCTCTGATTGGTCAGATGGCCAGGTCTGTTGTGACTGGTGATTGTGAAAAGGTCCAAACATTCACTGATGCTCCAGAAGGATGCATTAAGAGCCGGGGGTGAAAACTTTTTGAATTTGAAGATCAAGGTAAATTGTACTAAATTTGTCTTCCGGGACACATGTATCTTCTGTTGCTGAATGGAAAAAACTGATATTTAAACAAAATAAGAAAAATTTGGACATCTTCTTCCTGTTCAAAAATGTTTGGGTCATCTTGTGGACTATGTAAAAATAATTTATGTAAAATATTGTATTCCAGACAGTACTAAATGAAAAATAACATTTTTATTTTTTTGTTTTATTTTTTTATATTTATGCATTTTGAATGATCCCTCTTATTTTGCACATTTTCACAGATTCTGCAAGGGGTGTGTAAACTTTTGAGCAGCACTGTATAATTATCAGTGGTCACTCTATATCTTCCAATAATACGTCTTATTAATAAGATATTTAAGTGCTTATTTTCATGATCAAACCTCTGTAGTTTTAATCGTGGGGGCTAAAATATATAATGCAATGCAATATAATGATGATGTAGAGATTTTGAGTTCCTCAAATGCCTGATGGATCATATTTGATGCTCACATTTTAACATGACTTTTCTGACAAATTTTGTATGGATAGTCAAGTAAAGTTGCTTCTGTTCTGAAATATTATTAACAATATAAAAGTAATTATGTTTACATTATAAAAATCAGTAAAGATTTCACAGACAAAAAGACATGTGAACCACGACTAAAAAGATGGACATTTGTACAATTATACTAAAAGTATAAAATAACAACATATTGAACAGTTAACCATTTGAACCATATGAAAACCTTTATTTTGAAGGGCCTTTGAAATTTCTGACACACAGCTGCCATGATTAGCCTTACATATAGTGTCCATTGCTATAGCCTTTTCTCAAAATTTTTTCAATCATTTTTTATATCACCTCCTGAAATTAAAAGGAACAAACAAACCAGATCTCCCAATGACTCCAAGTCCTTGAATTTAAGAGGCTCTGATCATGCAATCCTGCTCTAATGCATATTCCTCAAGGAAATCAGTGATGAACTCACTTTGAAGGCCAAAACACACCATTAATGAAACAGAAGGTCTACTTTTTAACAAGCTAGACCACAGCTATGGGAAATACTGAGCAGCACTTCCCTTCTTAATCACAGGCAACGTTATGATACAGACAAACGTTTAGACAGCCCCAAAACGAAGGCTGTTATTTTGACTTCACAAGTTTAAGCTGATAATCTTTATGATAACACATAGCAAGCCATTAAATGTAGCAACAATTATAAGGTGTCATTCAAGTCTGTGATACAAAACGGTGTAGCTGAATTGTAATCATTAGTGTTTCAGGTCTTGACAAAATGAAAACTGAGAGAGCTTTGAGGATATAATTGAGGAATAATATTTTTTGCACTGGATCCCTGAATAGGAAAATCACATCACCATAGATTTAAAGGTGTGAGGAACGTGAAGACACTGCCATTGTACAGCTATTTTCTTATTGCTTACAATGTTGTGTGTTTTTTAAAACATTAAACATGATGTAACCCATGATCCTTTAAAGTGCCCCTATTACGCTTTTCTGATACCTTTGTGCTGTGTGTAATATAGCTGTTTGTGAATGTAAAAGGTCAAAGATCAAATGGAGTTACTGTCTCCTAAAAGAAGGAAACTATTCTTAACTGCCTAAAACGAGTCGTCAGTAATTACAGATTTACTTCCTGCTCAAACATATGTAGGTTTGTAACTAATTTGCATAATTCCAGCCTATGGTCTTCATTGGCTGCCCATGAACAACGTCTACTTTGCCCTGCCCTCAAACACTGTAGATGGAGCTGAGACTAGAGTCAAGAGTTTGGTTTGTGTTGTCCACATGTTGAGAAGATGCTGTTTTCTGTGCAGCAAAAGCAAATCCATTTAGCTACACTTCCAAAGGATGAGGACTCTGTAAAACTGTACGGTAAAACTGAAAAACGGTAAAACTGACCCAGTTGTTACTGTTTGTACTGTGTATATAAGCGCTAAGGAAGATCAGGCGCTTAAATTCCGATATATAATAATAGGTATTTGGTTTTTAGACATGTGCTGTAAGAGGTAGACAATCACAACAGACTGGGCCATCTGACCAATCAGAGCAGAGTAGACCAATCACAGCAGACTGGGCCATCTGACCAATCAGAGCAGAGTAGACCAATCACAGCAGACTGGGCCATCTGACCAATCAGAGCAGAGTACACCAATCACAACAGACTGGGCCATCTGACCAATCAGAGCAGAGTAGACCAATCACAACAGACTTGGCCATCCGACTATTCAGAGTAGAGTAGACCAATCATAACAGACTGGGCCATCTGACCAATCAGAGCAGAGTTGACCAATCACAACAGACTGGGCCATCTGACCAATCAGAGCAGAGTAGACCAATCACAACAGACTTGGCCATCTGACCAATCAGAGCAGAGTTGACCAATCACAACTAACTTGGCCCTTCCAACCAATCAGAGTAGAGTAGACCAATCACAACGGACTGTGCCATCTAACCAATCAGAGCAAAGTAGGCCAATCAGAGCAGAGTAGGCCAATCACAACGGACTGTGCCATCTAACCAATCAGAGCAAAGTAGGCCAATCAGAGTAGAGTAGACCAATCACAACAGACTGGGCCATCTGACCAATCAGAGAACAACCGCTAGCTGTCAATCTTATATATTGCCCCTTTAAAAAACATGAACAACAATATGTAGTTTTGAATCATGACATTTATTACTGTGAGTAGTGAGTTTATAAATTTTCTATGCCATAACTTCCCGCAGCCTGTGTTCCTTCATCTCTCCATCTTTCACTCTAAATCAGATCATCAGCTGCTGCTTTCCTGTCGTATTTCTCATTACCTGTAGCTCACATTGTAAATAGCCTTGTGCCACCTCAATTTTATTATTTTATTAATCTACTTCCCATCTGCAGTTTCCACCCATATTCTCCATCTCAGGGTGAATTTAGTGTGTTAAGTTGCCATTAGGCTTGTGGTTTGGCTGTAATGAGAGATGGTTAGGTGAAGTTATGCTATATGACCTCTTGTTACAGCAGGTGGAATGTGATTTGTAATGGCTACAAAATGTTTTATAACGCTTACTTTAATGCCTTTAGAGCTCCCTCAAATATTAATACTTTATATATGCTACGTTCTTCCTTTGCAAGGACACTTCAGGCGGTAGGAAGATAGAAATGTGTGGAGAATAATAATTTGGCAGGAGCATTTACTAGTCTTCAACAGTACTTTTTACATTATGAGTGGTATGAACCTGCTGGTGTTCCTCACGCTATTCGGTTCGGGATCATTCACTTAACTTCCATAATCAATATTGAATTATGATGTTTTTTCTTTAATCATTTACATTTATAAGATGTGATATTTATGGCTTTTACAATATCCCCCAAATACTAAAGCTCTATGACTTTTTCATTTGTGAAACACAAGAGAGGATTGTGACATAGCTAATTTTATTGTAAATGGAAAAGAACAAAAAAACGTATCAACAAATTTACCAGCAAAACAGACGCTGTATCTATTGCGTCCGCCATATTTTCTCTCTGACACGACTCCAACTCTGAAACTCTGGGCTTAAAATAACTTCCAAGTTTCTCACTTGTAATTACGACTGTGTGGTGGCATTCATGTGCGTTCAACTCGTAAATCTTTCTGACATGACTTGAATGCACCATTAGAACTAGGAATCTCTCACATCCCCAACATTTTGAGAACCACTGAATTACTCATATAACTTTCATTGTGTTGAATGTTATACTTCAAGTTCATTTTATGAAGTGTAATGTTCAAGTATATTTTAAGTATACTTTATGTAGTAAGTATACTAATATCAATGTGTACTTGTAGTAAACTTGTAAGTGAACTATTTCAATACAGCTTGGGACTAAATTGGCCAACTTTTAGTATATCAAAGTATACGTTTAAGTGTACTATAAGTGTAAGAGTATTAACAACTTAGTTTACTATTTTAATACAAGTAGTAATTTTTTTAGTTTATGAAAGTACACACTGAAGTGTACTCAGTAAACTACTAGTTTAGTAGTTTATACTGCAAGTATACTTGTAAGTGTTCTTTAAGTGAACATAACATTATACTTATAGTTTACTATTTATATAATATTTTTGCACTTGCAGTAGGCCTATACTACTATGTTCAAATGTAGATTTTTTTTCTTGAAAATACCTTTAACTGTACTTTAATTTTAAAAACATTTTATTAGCTTCATGCATCCTTTTTTATCAACACTTGAATGTCGGTAAGTTTCATTAAGAAAGGCAACATTTTAAACAAAAAAGTTGAGAAAATCACATTTTTGTCCAAGACTACGCCTTGATCAGATTCAGAACGATGATCAAAACACAGATGGAGTAGATCGAGTCCAACACCCCCAAAGCTTCACAGTCGTTTTCTCTTCATGGGTTACGCTTCATTTCATTTGGTAACATTAAGCAGTTTTGATTTACACTCTGTTTAGTGTTTGATGATCACGTTATTTTACATTTTGTTGACATTTGTTGACAATTTAAGTCAACAGGGTGCAAATTTTAAAAAGAGGATAACACGGTGTAGGCAACACTGATTTTTGTCGTTGTTCTCTGTATTGACAGCACTCCAAATTTACAAAAAATTGAGCTCAATGTTAAAATTGACCGGAGTTCTCCTTTAACACAACTACAAGCCAAGTATACTTTGAATACTTAATTATACTTTTAAGTATATTTCGATCAAAATATTGAGTACAAGTACAGGCAAAATATACTTGGACTTTTCTCTCAGTATAAGTCAAGTACACTTAAGTGTAATTTTAAGAATATTTCTGAGAAGTACATAAAGTATATTTTTGAGAAGTATATAAAATGTAGACTGAAAGTATACTTTCTTATTTTTAGTTTTCTTTTTCGTAAGGGTAAGTATGTAGCTGTGTGAACATCCTGCCAAACGACTCTTTGTGCTTTCCAAAAAAGAAAAAAGTAATAGGCCTACAGGTTTTTAGAATGACATGAAAAATTTCTTCAAAGACAATTCCTCTGAGAACTATGAAAGCTTGTTTCCCAATTGTAAATCAATTTAAATATTTAGGAATTGACATTTTTCCAACTTTAGAATCTACAGTTAGTAAGAACTATATAAAAGTTTTGGAAAAAATCAAAAAAGATTTGGGGAATTGGATGTCAAGGCCTATATCTTTTGATGCTAGGATTTCTGTTATAAAAATGATGGTGTTACCGCAAGTAAATTTTGTTAGCTCTATGTTGCCTTTGAGTCCACAGATTGAGTACTGGGTTACGATTGTGTTAGTTCTGTTTTTATTGTTTGTGTATGTATGTGTGTGGGCGGGTGTGTGTACGTAGTTTTTGGTTTGAGCGAGTGAGGGAATTACGTGTTCAATCTATAGTGTTTCATCACCATCTAATGGCCTGGCAGCAGAATACAACGTTTTTAGTTGTTTTCGCGGATCCGTGTGAATGAGGATCGTTTTGACAGTGGTGTCGCCTGAACGCGGAAAACTCAAAGAAAACAATTATCCATTTTAAGCATATCGTTGTCATGTAAACATACCCTGAGGGCCCTATCTTGCACCCAGCACAATTGACTTTGTACACCGACGCATGTTTCATTCCTATTTTGCACCCGATGCACAGCGGACTTTTCTCTCCACAGACGCACGTCGGTAAATTAGGAAATGAACTTGCGCTCCCGAGGGTGGTTCAGCGAAAAGAGGAGGCATGTTCCGGCACAAACGTTCCCTGGTGCTATTTTGCAGTTCCAGAAAACAATTCCGCCACAGACCAGGAAAAACCTAGTCTAAAGTCAGTGCGCATTTTCAGTAGCGCGTTCAGATGCTATTTTAAGGGCGCATACTTGGCCATAAAGCGTGTGCACAACGCGCATACACTTTGCTTCTCTCATCTACACACAGACGCAGCAGTTCTCATTTTTGCAAACCATACATAATTACAAGAAAAAATATTCCACACGAGGGAAATCATTGTGGTGTCCATGAAGATTGTGGTGTCCAAATTATTATACGCCTGTTTAACCAAAGCTAATTTGGGTGTGTTTCTCCATCCCCATACAATGTCACTTCTCTGTGTTTTACGGCCCTGACGAGAACGTCGGTCTCCTCGGCTGTGAACCGCTCCTGGCGTGATCGGCAAATCCGCCGTTACAATAGCAATCTTCCATGTAACAAGCGCGCCTGCTCTTAAAGGGAATGTGAGATGACGCTCTGATTGGTTTATTTCACGTTACGCCCAAACCACACCTATGAATAATGAAGCTACTTCAGACCAACCCATTTTAGATTTGCGCCGGGCGCAAGAGTCATTTATCCCGCCGGTATAATAGCATCAGCGCCCGAGACCCGCCCACAAAGTTACTTGCGTTTCGCCCTTGATACTTGCGTTTCAGATCGTTAAAATAGGGCCCTCAGTCTATAAAGCAGAAACGCCTGTCTTGGCTGTTTTCACATGATCTGTATGTAATGCTAATGAGCGATCAAGGCTGTGTAACACTCTTGGATCGCACATGTCTAATTAACATGCGGTACTAATGCTGCTTTTTCTGAGTGTTAATGAACTAAAATAAGATGGCAGAAACGTTCAGAATCAACTGTAAACATCTTCCTGTTACATGGGTGGGATTTTAATGAGAGCTTTATATAATCCAATTAACATAGAAATTAATTTGTTCACAATTGCCCAAGTGCTGGAGGTGCATGTGTGCGTATTGGTGATAGAGGGAGTTTGATCTTAAT
Organism: Squalius cephalus; assembly: GCF_949319135.1. NCBI lineage: Eukaryota > Metazoa > Chordata > Actinopteri > Cypriniformes > Leuciscidae > Squalius > Squalius cephalus. Next base: position 43,664,955 of record NC_137127.1, on the reverse strand, counting down.
GAGCTTTCAAATTTAAGATATATCTCTTTTGATTAGTTGAGATTAGTATGGGATTCAATTCCACTTCTAATAACAGCATATAAACATGGTAATTCCGTTCTTCCCTATTACTGACTTTGCATTTATAAAACTTTTTTTTTGTTCATTCACACTGAAATTGAAAGTGTTCCTGAGCATGTGCACCTATGGGAAAAGCCGAACACTCTATAGAAAACATAATGTTAATAAGCTCACATCAATTTATGTGCTAATGACACTACAGCCAACTTTGGCTTTGTTCCAGAAACCTAGTGAGCGGCCTGTGTAGACAGCATTCAGAAGCATGATGATGCCATAGCTGTTCCAACAGGTAAGCTGCTTAATCATGCCGCCTTAAAAAAATGGTGATTTTCACACTGCACATTTGTTGTAGTTCCTGGCACCCCTTGCACCGCTGCTCTGGATTCAGATTATTGTTTCAGATGGTGCAACTTGTGTCATCGCAAACACACACAATGCATATGATGAAGAACAATGCAGGTTGCTATATTATAGGCTATTATAATAATAATTATTATATTGTTAAGACAAAGAGTTAAAGATGTGACGATTATTTAGGGTACTCAGTGAAAGAAACGTAAATCAAGGCCTGTGTTTTACAAAGGATCAATTTTAGACTTTCCCTTTTAGACATTCCCTTGTGGACATCTTTTCTTCCCTGTGCTCTTAGTGCTAATGAAAAACATTTAAAATATTTACTCTCTGAATCTTGGTTTTCAAAGCCTTGTCTTTTTTATGCTGTGGAAACTCAGATCTTGCATGTTAACAAGAAATGACTCCCAGAGCAACAAGAAAATGCCAGTTCTTTGTAGTCAACTTCTGTGGATTAACACACACACACACACACACACACACACACACACACACACACACACACACACACACACACACACACACACACACACACAGCTCTGTACGCAGGTAAAGGCCATGCTCCAGATCTGCTGAGCTGTTTTTATTTTATTTTGTGTCTTAATTGTTTTGACTCACTCCTCTTAAACACAGCATTTATCATTATCTTCTGTTCTTAAGGGAATGCTGTCACGTTGCTTCAACCGTTCCTCCTCGCTATCTCTCTAACACCAAAACACAGCCTTGACGAGAAGTGTAGATGTTTGTTCTTTTTTCTTTTTACATTTTTTTATATCATCTCCATTTTTTTTAAAAGGTCAGAATTAGAGTATGCTTACTGTTTGTGTTTTGTAAAAGCCATTTCTTAAATTCTTACAACCCTGATTATAATATAATATCTTTTCATTTCGAATAAGGGAATTCATTCATACTCTTAGAGAGAGAATGGCTTGATGAGCAGTTTTCTTTCCTGTGTTAACCAAATTTCAAGTGAAACAGGAAGATCTGGTGCATGTGGAAAGATGTGTTGCTTAGGAATAGGCTCTAGTTTTGTCACTGCATCCGAAATTGCATACTACCCTAAGTATGCGAAAAACAGTATGCAAATTCATAGTATTCGAATCGTAGGCGAAAAGTTCCCGGATGACCTACTACTTTCAGTGAGATTCTGAAGTGTGCATACGATGGACACTTTACTATCCCATGATGCCACAGGACAGGATTTATGAATGGCAGTGAAGCGACACATCTGACGCTGGTAGGTCACATGACAGTAACAACATGGTGGATGTACGTCCGAATTTCATTCATACTATATAAAACATACTTTTTAAACGAACATGAAGTAACTTTAAATTCAAATGTAGTACCTACTCAGACAGTATGTGATTTCAGATGTGTGAATCATGATTTCCTATGCTAGTCAGTTAATGGTGGTATTAGGGATTTCCTCATTCTAGATTTGATTAGACAAAAATACAACCTATGGGCTCATTGGAAAAATATGTTGTGGCGACATTACACATTACATTTCTTGCATGTTTTGCAACACTTTCAAAGCTAAATGTCCAGTGAGTGGTGCTAAAATCACATTCAGTTTGATCTGTATGTTTGTTCTTTCAAAAGTAATAGAGTCTAGCACAGACTAAACCCTACCCTAAACCTAACCGATAGTGTTAACAAAAGAATTTGAATGTGATTAGAAATAATGCACTACGGTAAAAGTGTTTTGAGGTCATAATATTGTGCAAGGAACCGTTTGAAAATAAGTCTTTATTAATAGATAATCTAATACTGTTATCATAATTTATGTAGAAAGGAATAAAATAATGCCACTTATGTTCATTTCAGCCGGAAACAGCAGTGAATTTTTTGGAGTTTCCCAAAAGTGTCGGTAGAAGCAAAATTCTGTGTTGTGCAGGATGAGTTATCAATATTTCTTGTGTATTGTATGCTAAAAGTGACTTTTCTCAACTTTTAGAAGAGCACTGGCCTATTAGGCCTGAAAGCAAACAAACATAGACTAAAAGCCGCATTTTGATTTCATGAACTGTTTGTTTGTAGTGCCTGGGGTCTGTAAGTAACTGTGGACAAAAACTAATAAAGGTAGCATTTTGTGGTGTTAAAACAAAACCAGAAAAACAACCATTCTGTTATCACTAAAGTCCACTTTGCAGCTATTTTGACAGAAAAAGCACCTGCGGGCACCAGACCGTAATCTTCCTCTCATTCGGCACTCTCCTCACCAAATCAGATGAATTATTAAAAGTTGCGGTTCATCCAGGCGAGCAGCGGCGAGAGCTTTCTGCATGAGTGAGTGTGACAGACTGCGTGTGTGTTTAATGCGGGGTCTGTACACAGGGGGCACCAGCGGCCAGGGAATGGAGCTCAGACCAAACCGCTCGCCTCTGCAGTTTCACCGTCAACACCGCCGAACTGCAGTCGGCACACTGTCACGAGAGAGATAAAGCATCAAACAATGTCAAAACTGCCTGTCTGTCAACACAGAGCTGCGTTAACACACACAGTCCTTCCCTGCACAGAGCAAACTGGCAATGAACTGCAGAGAGATAAGCATTAGAAAAAGAGATAAGTGAACGGAAAAAGGAAAGGAACATTTTGAGAAAATGAATGGCGACGGGTGAGCTAATCCTTTGTAACTGACTTTTGGTTTTAATAGAAATTCTATCATTATGTAGTCCGGCTAATGTTGTTCCTGTCTCCTGTTAATGTTCTGAAGAATCTTCATGCAGCTTTTTTCCATTAAATTCATTGCAGTGTTGTCAAAAATATTGATATTTCGATATGTATTGATACAGAAATATCTGAAACGATTCCAATACTCATTTTCTGCGTTCTCACTCTCTCTTCTCTCTGACGACAAATTTACACACACCCGCCACCTGTCACTCTCTCGTCTCAGTGGCTCTGGGAGTGATTCCCGCAGGTTTCGCGCTCAGACCAGAAGCGTGCGCACTGATCTATATAAGTGGCGCTCTCTTAAAGCCATCTCTCAAACTGCTTGCGAGTTGCCAAATAGCTTCCATCTTGGCGAGTATTCAGGTAAATACAGTCAGTTTTGGTACGGAAATAGTTGAGAGAAAACACGTGTGTAACAGTAGCCTACACTGGATCTGTGCATTAACTATCTTAAAGTGACAGTAGCCTAATAAACCTGCTGGTGTCTCACATTATTCAGAGAACAAAAGACAAAGAATAAAATCACTCTCTGCTCTTGACTGAATAAGTTTTGTAACTTTAATTGTAAGCATTAATCTGTGTTACATTTTTACAATGAAAACCATCCAGTGTCATTTTACATCTGATTACTTTCATTTCTGAAGCATTTCTTACCTGAATACTACTGTTGACCCACCTGAAAAACTTAAAGCCATCTTTATTTCATTTGTCTATTTATTCAATTGTATTTATTTGTGCTGTCATTTACAATTTTTTTTTTTTTTTTTTTTTATTACTGGTTGTTTACTTGTCTTGTTTTTTTAGTTTAAGTTAACTATAATAACCCTGATTTAGACTATACACTACAGCTCAAATAACACACTTTTTTTTTTTTTTTTTTTTTTTTTTTGCCACAGAAGAATTAATATTAGTAAGTACATTACTAGAAAAAAAGTTGCACATTTGTGCTTTTAAGCTCTTGCCTTATAGACGTCCATAGTAAGTTCATTAATGTAAACACATTTTTTTTGCTTTTACAAACTGAGGTGAAATTATTTTCCAATCTAATCAACACTATGTCACTGATGCTGTCGATGGAGCTCAAGCTGTTCTGAAACCGGAACGTTCCTTTAATCATTTTGGTATAAATCATTTCTCAGCGAGCGTCGTGACTCGTGCATGATGATTACTGTATTTCCTTCTAGCTCAGGGCTTTGGAGAATTCTCACTTCTGCCTTAGTGTGCAGTTTCACTATATTGTTTTGCTATTTTAACATTTGTCAGATGCATAATTGAGCATCCAGAGCTACAGAAAGATCAGAATAAAGGGGCTCATCGATCACACTACCATTGATGAATGACTCACTAATTCTCTTTGATTTCTCTCGCTCTCTTTCCCTCTCCTCATTCTATCCATCTCTCTGCAGTTTCAATTAGCGCGTCACCTGTCTGTTTCAGGGACTACGTGTGTTTAAAGAAATAACAATGGCGGGTGTGAGAGGAGCTTTCTGGGAGACTCGACTGTTTGGATAAGAGCAGAGTTTAATCAGAGCAGCATGACAGCGAGGAAAGAGGCTGTTACAGAAAAATGGGAGTGTGGGATACTATTCACTGAAGTTTCCAAGCCCAAGTGTTTTATCAATGTGTTATTGGCTGCATAACCTTGATGTTACATTTGAAGTCCACATCAGCTCCACGGTCGGTCAGAACTGACTTTAATAAGGCCATATGAAATACCTTTCAAATTCAGTTTCTTCGTTTTATTTTGGACCATGTTTTTACCCCATTTAAATTTTTCTGGATTGCGTTTTAATGGTTAGATTCAATTGAAATAGCAATCAGCAGTGTCTAATTAATTGAAAATTTGAAATGTTTTTAGGGCCCAATGAATCTGTTTTCTTTTTGCCAAAATTGAGTGTTTTTTTCTGGTTTCCGTTTTAATGGTTTAATTAAATTTCCTTAAAAAAAAAACATGTCTATTCAAATATAGTAATACAAATGAAAAAATTTAATAATTTTAACAATAGGGCCCTATGAAATAGTTTATATTTCAGAAATTATGTTTGTTTACATTTTTCTGGATTTATGCTTTAATCCAAATGTATTATCAAAAATGGTGGTAATCAAATTAATTAATCAAAAGAAAATGTAACAATTCCTTTCCTTCCTTTCAGGTTTACTGTTTAAATTAAAACAGGGAAGAGCAATTGTGTGACATTCCTTATACATTAAAGTTTTGATAGTTTTATTATTACTTAGAGAAGTACATTCTACTGTATACAATAGTAATAAAATTCATACATTTTTCAAGTTAAACCAAACCTTTATTTTGATGGGTTGTCATAAAGACTTTTGAGTTTCTGTTTGTATCTTATGATTGTTTTTAGCAAATGAAATGGTGAAATGCTGGTGAAGTGACTCTCAGAGAAGTTCATGTGTTCATGTCCTCATATGAGATGGCAAACGCTGAAACGCCACGAGCGTCACCCATGCTCGAACATGTTTAGTAAACCAAACTGCAACGCTCATTCACACAGAGACATCCAGAACAGACTTCAGATTTCAATTTTTGCGCTTTTATATTCACAGACACTAGTCCATATCATGACTTGATTAAGTGTACAGCACTTCTTATTCCTCCAAAAATCGTCAAATTCCATGACATTCTGCATTCCCTACATTAACCATCTGCATAACACAGCTCACGTCTGCCATAACATTAAACCATAGAGATGCTGGAGCAAGCTGTCATGAACCGCATTGATTATTGCAATGCATTTTCATTGGAATGCTTTCCCAAAACTCATGTTGTTCCAGAATCAATACAAGATATTGATCCTGGAAAACAATTTACATATGCCTAATTAACAGAGACATGAGGCATTCAAAACTTTTTTAAAAGAATAGCCTATTTATGCAATATATCTTAAAAAGATCCTTATGTTTTAAAATGAGAGGATCTGGTCTAACTAACAGGATGACCACGCAACTTTGAGCCAGAACAGCCGGAGGCTAAAGAAAGATAGAAAGTCCTCCAGAGAGATGGTGGATAAATATATAGACGCAGAGGAAGACAGAAAGTGAGAGTGCGTGTGTGTGTTTCTCATGCCCATATGGAGAGACGGAAGCGAGGCTGAGTATTATTGCTGGCTCTCAAATCTTCCAGATGCTAAACACTATCAACTCTAATCGTCAGGAGATTTAGCAAATAAAAACGAGGAGCATAACAAATCAAAGCCTATTTGAGGAAACACTGCCTCCCTCGTCACCTTAACACAAAGTCAATATGTAATATTGCTCCCAAACTACTGACAAACAAGTGTGGACTTGAGGAGAGAACGCAGAGCAGTTATTTGGCCATTATGGTGGCAGGTTAGACTCTCTCTTGTGGTAATAATGAATTCCATCAATCGTCATCAATTACACAGCGAGTGGCTGGCACCCTCCGGTGGACGGCTCTGTGGTGCCCATAAATCACAGAGAGGGTCTCCTAACAGAGGCCAATTACAATATATCTAGTGACAAGGTGTAAATATCCCATTACAAACACACTGTCTGTGGCAGTACTACATCGATGGAATCAGATAGTAATGGTACTTTGATGTTTGACTGACTGTTACATTACATATGAGTGCTAATACATCCAGATCACTAAGTATCAGTAGGAATCCAACAAAACAGCCAGAAAATTAACTCTGTGACTAACAAAAGTTTATTATTCTCACACATTTTGTTCGTCATAATAATTGTTACATGCTCCTCATGTCTTGATTGGACTTTTATGTCACTTCCTGTCTTATGCCATGTTTGTAGTTCTTTGTAGTTTTCTCGTTGATTAGTCTCATTGTTTCCAGGTGTGTCTTGTTAGCCAATTAGCTTCCTGTGTGTATAACCCTTGTGTTTCCCTTGTTCTTTGTAGATCATAGGTGTCCAAACTCTGTCCTGCAGAGTTTAGCTCCAGCTTCCCTCAACACCTGCCTGGAAGTTTCTACTGTGCCTAGGAAGACCTTGAATGGCTGGTTTAAGTGTGTTTAATTGGGGTTGGAGCAGAACTCTGTTGAACAGTGGCCCTCCAGGAGCAAGATTGAAGACCCCTGGTGTAGATGGTCCATGTCTCTGCTCCCCTTGTTCCCGGTTCTTGTGTTTGTTTTTTTGCTTTACGTTTTAATAAAACCCCTGCATCTGCATCTGCATCTCTGCCTGCCACCTCCTCAGCTCCCTATTGTTACAGATTTCCAAAGCAAACATTGATATAGAACAAGGGAAACACAGGGGTTATATGTATATATATATATATATACACTATATACACTATATACTATACACTCACCTAAAGGATTATTAGGAACACCATACTAATACTGTGTTTGACCCCCTTTCGCCTTCAGAACTGCCTTAATTCTACGTGGCATTGATTCAACAAGGTGCTGAAAGCATTCTTTAGAAATGTTGGCCCATATTGATAGGATAGCATCTTGCAGTTGATGGAGATTTGTGGGATGCACATCCAGGGCACGAAGCTCCCGTTCCACCACATCCCAAAGATGCTCTATTGGGTTGAGATCTGGTGACTGTGGGGGCCATTTTAGTACAGTGAACTCATTGTCATGTTCAAGAAACCAATTTGAAATGATTCGAGCTTTGTGACATGGTGCATTATCCTGCTGGAAGTAGCCATCAGAGGATGGGTACATGGTGGTCATAAAGGGATGGACATGGTCAGAAACAATGCTCAGGTAGGCCGTGGCATTTAAACGATGCCCAATTGGCACTAAGGGGCCTAAAGTGTGCCAAGAAAACATCCCCCACACCATTACACCACCACCACCAGCCTGCACAGTGGTAACAATGATGGATCCATGTTCTCATTCTGTTTACGCCAAATTCTGACTCTACCATCTGAATGTCTCAACAGAAATCGAGACTCATCAGACCAGGCAACATTTTTCCAGTCTTCAACTGTCCAATTTTTGTGAGCTCGTGCAAATTGTAGTGGAGATGAGTGGTACCCGGTGGGGTCTTCTGCTGTTGTAGCCCATCCGCCTCAAGGTTGTGCGTGTTGTGGCTTCACAAATGCTTTGCTGCATACCTCGGTTGTAACGAGTGGTTATTTCAGTCAAAGTTGCTCTTCTATCAGCTTGAATCAGTCGGCCCATTCTCCTCTGACCTCTAGCATCAACAAGGCATTTTCGCCCACAGGACTGCCGCATACTGGATGATTTTCCCTTTTCACACCATTCTTTGTAAACCCTAGAAATGGTTGTGCGTGAAAATCCCAGTAACTGAGCAGATTGTGAAATACTCAGACCGGCCCATCTGGCACCAACAACCATGCCACGCTCAAAATTGCTTAAATCACCTTTCTTTCCCATTCTGACATTCAGTTTGGAGTTCAGGAGATTGTCTTGACCAGGACCACACCCCTAAATGCTTTGAAGCAACTGCCATGTGATTGGTTGATTAGATAATTGCATTAATGAGAAATTGAACAGGTGTTCCTAATAATCCTTTAGGTGAGTGTATATATATATATAGACCCTTTCCAAAAAATTAGAATATCATGGAAAAGTTTATTTATTTCCATAATTCCATTCAAAACGTTAAACTTCATAGATTATAGATTCAGGGCCCACAACTTAAACGATTTCAAGTATTTAGTTGTTTATTTGTACATAATTTGGGCTTCCAGCTCATAAAACCCACGAAAACAAGATTTCAAAAAATTTGAATATTACATGAAATCACACAGTAATTACACAGTGATACCATGGTCATTGAACCAGGTTTTGGTTATTTTGGCAGTGTGGGCAGGTGCAAATCCTGCTGGAAAATGAAGTCAGCGTCTCCATAAAGCTTGTCTGCTGAAGGAAGCATGAAGTGCTCTGGAAATGTCCTGGTAGACGGCTGCGTTGAGTGGACAGCACAGTGGACCAACACCAGCTGATGACATGGCTCCCCAAACCAACACAGACTGTGGAAACTTCACACTGGACTTCAAGCATCTTGGATTGTGTGCCTCTCCATTCTTCCTCCAGACTCTGGGACCTTGGTTTCCAAATGAGATGCAAAATTTGCTCTCATCAGAAAAGAGGACTTTGGTCCACTGTGCTTTATTAAATCCAGAGTCAACGCAGCCGTCTACCAGGACATTTCCAGAGCACTTCATGCTTCCTTCATTTTCCAGCAGGATTTGCACCTGCCCACACTGCCAAAAGAACCAAAACCTGGTTCAATGACCATGGTATCACTGTGTAATTACTGTGTGATTTCATGTAATATTCTAATTTTTGTAATCCAAATTATGTACAAATAAACAACTAAATACTTGAAATCGTTTAAGTTGTGGGCCCTGAATCTATAATCTATGGAAGTTTAACGTTTTGAATGGAATTATGGAAATAAATGAACTTTTCCATGATATTCTAATTTTTTGGAAAGGGTCTGTGTATATATATATATATATATATATATATATATATATATATATATATATATATATATATATATATACATCATACTTGCCAACCTTGAGACCTCAGAATTAGGGAGATATTCAAAATGGGGGGGGGGGGGGGGGTTAGGGTTGGGGGGGGGGGGGGGGGACTCGAACTCATACTCATATATATCACACACACAAACGGAAAGAAAAATGTAATTCATTTATTTGACAAATTCAATTCCTTAAGGCCTCTCCTCAGGAGGTTACACCCTAATTTGTAACTTACAATAACAACAACACTCCTCTACTAGGGGTTGCACGACTACTACTAGTCGATTTCTTATCAAAACAATACTCGAGTTACTCGACTACTCGTGGTTCATGCTACTGTAAATGAAAAGACATGAAATAGCTAGGCTAGATCTTATCAATAAACATTTATTACTTCATAGCCTAATGCAACAATTACATAAGTAAACTCTCAAAACATTATAATTATGACATTTCATTTTTAAATTTTCATGTAACAGTCTAAAGCTAAATAAATAGCTGCTGTTCTTGCCTTTCATTTCAGACGTCTGCTTCTAGGGGCCGTTCACATATCGCGTCTTTTTCGCGCTCAAGGTCGTTATTTCAACCGTAGGCGCGCGGCCGCGGTGAGCACGCTCATAATGGAAGCAACGTGGTGCGCTAGTTTTTCCAGGCGGGTTTTTCCTTCTCATCTCCAGAAATATATATAGTAGTAAAGCTAATGCGAGGGCTAGAAATCAATTAATCCTTTGCTGATACTTCTTCGTCGTCATCATGGAGAGCGCAGTTTGGTTGCATAGCAACGACAGACGCCATGGGAGCGCAAGCGTTTGGTCTGAAACGGCGCCCAGTGACGGATGGTGTAGCAATATTGTTGTCCGGGTGGAAATCGGGAGAAATTCGGGAGAAAGGTCGGTCCGGGAGATTTTCGGGAGGGGCTTTGAAATTCGGGAGTCTCCCGGACAAATCGGGAGGGTTGGCATGTATGATATACATATACATATATATACAGTACAGGGAGCTAACTGGCTAACAAGACATACCTGAAAGCAATGAGAAAACTACAAACATTGCACTCGAGACAGGAAGTAACATAAAAAATACATGGGGAACATGTAACAATAATCTTCACAAATGAACACATTTCCTGAACGTTTGATTTAGAATAGTTTGCAAGAGCCAATTATAAACATAAAAAGGCTGTAAAAGCAGACTAGTGAGTAGATGATGCGTGATGACGTTTAATGTACCCGACAACGTCTGTCGTCCCTTTTAGTAAAAGCTTTTTTAAAAAGTGGAGTATTACTTATGTATTTTATGTTGTAGAATAAAATTAAAATCTTGATCTTGTGTTAACCACAGATCTTATTTTACAGACCTTACATTATTTTCAAAAAACCCATTGTCTTTGGGACAATGGAACTGGATTTGCTCATTTCTGGGTTTTGGCCTACAAAAATACATCACCCCTACAGCACTCTATGGAAAATTACTGAGTGCACCTTTAACATAAAAACAACCCAATATATGAGCTGTTAAGTAGATAGACAATACAAAAATGAAATACCCCACTGTCTCCTGTCCAGCGGTTCATTACTGAGCTTCTGCTAATTGAATTGAATTTAATTATCCTGGTTAATGCACAGTTGCACACTCAAGAGAAAAGCCGACTCTGATGAGGGCTGGGTTCAATAGATAAAGAATAATTCCCAGATAAACACTGATATCACCGCATGCAGTGTGAGATTAGAACACTAATCTCATGGCGGTCCCTGTTTATTAGCTGTGCAGTTAAACATGATGCAAGTTTATCAACAGGGTCATGGATCCCAACTGCAAGTGCAAATCTACAGGATTTTTCCAGATGCCCCAACATCCTTTATCCTTAACAACAGCAAATAGTAAATCGCCAGTTATCAGGGTCCAAGCTCTGATTTCATGTAGACAATTTTGGTGATTTAATTGCCATCTTTCTAAATATAAAGTGTTTTTACTGCAAAGTTAACAATCTTGAATCTCCACTGATACTGTAATTTAGGGTTGGATGCAACAGGTTACAAAAACACTGTATACTATTCCAAAGGAGACAACTGACCTTAAAAAGGACATCTGGAAATATTTAACCAATCATGTTGATGCTAAAAGATTAGAGGGACCATTCTGCACCAAGTGAGATCTCTACAACTTATGGTCTCTGACATCCTTGGTTTATGTACTGACTGTGAAACATGATTTGTTGAAATTCATTGCCTTAAAAAAATAAGTAAATAAACTTCACACCTAATTGAAAAAAATTAAGCCATGTTTAACTGAAATTTCTGAGTTACACTTACAATTAAAATGTATTAAACCGAAAGAAAAAAAGTTGAGTTCTCCTTTTTATGTTGGACTAACAAGCAAATTAAATAGCTAAAAAATTAAATTAAATTGCTAATACAGTGTTAGGTTTAACAGTGATATGAACTGAGCACAATAGGGACATTTATTAAGAAAGCAAAAAGGATTCATTTTTATTTGATTTTAAAGATGAAATGGGGAGTATATTGAAAAGTGGATTGAGAACATTCAATATGCTATTATTTTTGCATTTTTTTGGAGACTAGTGGTGCAGAAATGACACAATCCACCTGTAAGCCCAGCTCTAAAAATTCCAAGAACTTCAATGCTGTATGTGTGCGACGAAGCGTCTCTCGCCACAGCCTCAAAATCTCATGTTCATGTTCACTAGTGTCAAGGAATCTGTGGTGATTTATTGATTGACAGGTGCTAGTTCGAATGCAGGCACCCTTTATAACTGTCTGACATCAATCAGCATGTCCTGGGCATACCTGACACTGAGGAGGAGATGCAAGGAAACGAGGACATCAAAGACCAGAGAACTGAGAGGAAAAGATGAGTGTAAGGAGAGGAAACCATTAAGAAAAGGGTAAGTGATAGTTTGAAGCAGTGATTTTCAGCTCACCGATATTTCATTAACCTTGAAACCCAGCAATTAATTTTTATCCTCTGTTGAAGGCATTCGTTTTGCAGGGAAATTTTCGTTTGAGTTCATACGTGCAGTTTAAATTCAGCATGAAAGGAAAATTCACCCTATCTATTTTCTAAATTCACATTATGGATCTTATTGTGAAAAATGAATCTGTGCATATATGTTTAATTTTAAAGTTTGACCGTGTAATGTTTAATCATCTCCTTTCTAGTGACGCAGGACTTCTCCAGGACTTTCATTTAATCTGATTAAACCCGCATTGCCACGCCCACATCTCAACATCCAATCAAGAACTAATGCATGGAACCCACCCTACATTTTAAATTCTTAATAATCTGTTCATGACTAAATTCGTTTGGAGTTTGAAAGCTCTATAATGGTTTGAAATCCGCCATAGATATAAATAATGTGACACAGATGACGCATAAAGACATTAACCACATGAAATAACATCAAGTACTCACCTCTAGTAAATGTGAAGAACACCACTGGACCTTTTTGAGCTCTGTAATGAACTCTGTAGTGATCATTGCTCATCGTTTAGTTTGGGCTACTCTAAGGGATAGAAAGTTTTATGGATGACAGGGCAGCCAATCAGGATCCAGCTTCAATGGCTCCTCCATGGGATCTGAGCAATTAGACAGACTAGACCAATCAATCCCGCTCTGGTGAGAGAGTGTGACATACTCAAAATGAAACCAATGGCCTGGAGGTTCAAGAAAATGTGTCCTTTAGAAATAGCAGGCAATGTATGTCACAGATAGAAAAATATAGCTGAGACAGGTAGTGGTTGTTAGACCAATCCTGGGTTTAACTTCCTTGTTCGAGGGCACAAATGAAATTCAGTAGTCAGCCAATCAGATGACAGCTTGTCAGATAAAAAAAAAGCTTGCTTTTCTATACAGTGAACAGACTGTGAATGTAAAGAAAACCTAGTTACACAACAAAGAATGAATTGCGATTTTCATAAACTCCTGCCATATTTGTAGCCTGGTAATACCAGACTCTGCTACTTCACTTTGCTTCGTAGAGAGAGTCTGGAATAGCATAATAGAGAAGTGTTTTCTCTCTCGCGGGGGGGCGCTTGTCTGAAGTTTAAAATCATTGGTTACCCGTAAGCCAATCACATAACGTTTGGTTATGGCGTGTGTTATGCGCATGCTCAGCCGCATCTAACTTCCACTGTAAACACATGTATGATGCAAAAACTAAACCATCGAGCGAAATACCGGAGTGAACATGGCTGTGAACGACTTTTGCAGATTATGTGAAGTAAATCTACGCAAGTACGCATCCACCACGGTACAATCAGCGTCTACGTCACGGCTCTCTCAGCCCGCCCTCTGTTCGTTGATTGGCCCGGCTGTTTTCAGGCCGGTGGAAAACTGAAAGATACGCTGCTATCTCAGACTGACTACAGGAGCGAAATGAAATTAGCGGAAGTAGGAAGTCTGACGTAGTCAGGCTACCATATTTGCCTTATCCATGAATGAAAAGAATTACTTGAGTAATAAATCATTCTGAAAAAAAAAAAAAAAAAAGTGTGTACATTGTCACCTTTACTTCACTTGCTAGAAAGCATGTGAATTTTTTTTTTTTTTTTTTTTTTTTTTTGCAATTAGCTACAACTTAAAACTTAGAGTTAGAATAACTTTCCCGGATTTAACTTGAGATAACTCACATATTTCAAATGATCACTTAAAAACAACTTCACTATGGAGCCCCTAAGGGTGACATTGGAAAACATATTTTGTATTTTATACTTTGTATAAAATAAAAAAGGCTTAGTTCAGTGCATTTGCTAATTTTTTTAAGTTTATGTTTAAAGTTCACTTCTGCAATAATTTGCCAAATGTCTTTAAAAAGAGACCAACCAGGTCTGTATTCCAAAGCATTCATGAATACAACCATTTAAGTTCATATTTATGCTAAAAAAAAGGGGATGACAGTTAACTAGTTAAGATGTAAAAAAAAATTACACATAACTACAGTATATATTGATAGTTTCTTGTGGCTGTTTTGTCTCTATTCTTCTTCTACTAATTTCTGCATTTCTGTTTTATGAGATCAGAGCAATTTACCTCCTTACACACACACACACACACACACACACACACACTGACTGCCACATGGGTAACAAGTACACTGCACTGAGCTATGCATAAAAAATGAGCAAGACGATGTAAGTTCTTGTACATGAGCGCTTTGTTAACCTGTATAACAATCTCATTGTTGTGGTCAACTAACCTCCACTCACTTTCTATAAGACATATGAAAGATTTGACAGGTACCCAAGAGCTGCCTGAAAGACTTAACAAGACACCTTTAAAACATGACCTTTAACAAGAGAATGTGTGTGTGTGTGTGTGTGTTGATCGCGCTTTTATTCTGCTGTGAATATGAATATCCACTGAAGCTTAATAAATGTCATTGTTGCTGCCTCTTCTTATCAGTATTTGGACACAGTGACATTTGTCTTTTGCTTTGCTCCTGAACACGTGGCCGTATCTCTTATCTCTGATATCTTGGTCTCAATTAGCGTGAGCTTCCTTCTTTGGCATTTTGCACTTCTTATCAAACTTCAGGCAGCCTGAATCCACACTGTTTCCCCCCATCCAAACATAATATATCAGATACTTTTGACATCTCTGAAATTAAAAGATCCTGCTTAAAATCTGCTTGCAACATTGTTGGCAGGTGTAACAGATGGGTTCCTTTCTTTTCTATTATCAAGTCCAAAAACTTGAACTTGGATTTGTGCAGGTTGTTTGTATGCTTATACTGTGCTCAAATGTGTTGGATATAATTCTCTATTCATTCAAATGAATCTGGTTATTGAAAATAAATATCAAGAGGTTATAATTAAACAATCTTCTGTCTTAGGGGAATCTGTTTAAAATAAACCGCTGTTTTATCTGTATTTGGTGCTTCCTGATAAGAGTCACAGAATTAATGAGGTCTGTGTTTAACCTGCCAATGGCATCCAGAAACCTTTCTCTGCATTTTCTCTCTCTCTCCGCAATACATAATCTGATAAGAGACACATCCTTGATTCAGTTATTTCGAAAGCCAGGATGGCCTGCGCAGTATGCATAAAATTTAGATAGCCTCTTTGGTCATTGCTCTGTATCTCCTGCTATTATAAATATTTATACTGGCCTTTTCATGTCAAAATATATAAATTATTTTCATTATTTTCAATTATATATATATATATATATATATATTGTGACGAGATATCGCTTGCTCCCCACTTACCATTCTGGACACGGGCAGCAATGTCAGCCTCATCCACCCCAGCTTCTTCAAACTACATAGCCTGGCCTGTCCCTCCTCCCATTCACCTGCGTTCATGGTGACACGAGGTATGTGCCGGCCCAAACCATCTCAATTTCCGATTACCTGGATGGGTGAGGTTGAGGTGTTGAAGGACCTGCTGGGGCGAGATTTGCCAGGTTTGGAGCAACTTCTACGACGCCCTGACAAAGCCAGGCTTACCTTGCATCAGAGAGTGATAGAGTGGGTGAGTCTTCTCAAAGTAATCATGAAGTCTTCTCTGATCTTTTCCAGCAGATTGCAGGGAGCGGGTCCCTGGAAAGAGAACGAGAGGACGATCACTTGAAACACTGCTGGTCACAGGTCAGGGTGGTCAACGGCACCGGACACCTGCCAACACCTCTCCACACTTCATTGTAAAAAATTACTTGTTATACTGTGTAGCGGAAAGGCGGGGGGAACTAAAGGAACTGCTCATACTCCCAAGGAGCAAAACAGAGATGATTCTTCACCTGGGACACTTCCATCCACTTTCCGGCCACCTCGCAGCAGAGAATACGCTGCAGCGGATAAGAGATCGCTTCCACTGGCCTGGGATGAATTCCGAAGTGCGGCGGCTCTGCCAGGCCTGTGCAGTATGCCAACGAACGGCTCCTCAGAGACCTGCCCCCGCCCCCTGATTCTGCTACCAGTAATAGAGGTGCCGATCTCATTGGGATGGACATCGTGGGGCCGCTGCCGAAGTCTGCACATGGCCACGAATACATTCTGGTCCTGATGGATTATGCCACCCGCTATCCTGAGGCCATTTCACTGCCGCCACTATCGCCCTCGAGTTGTTTGCCCTTTGCAGCTGGGTGGGGATTCCATCTGAAAATATGACGGACCAGGGCACCCCCTTTGTTTCCTGGGTCATGGCTGATCTGTGTAAGTTACTGCAAGTGAAATATCTCTGCACCTTAGTGTACCACCCCCAGATGACCTGGTGGAATGCTTTAATCAGACCCTCAAGCAAATGTTCAAACAGGTGGAGACCAAATGATCCCCTATGTGCTCTTTGGGATACGAGAAATGCCCCAAGCTTCCACCGGCTTTACAGCCATTCAAATTGCTGTTTGGACGACAACCCTGCGATTAGCTCACTGAACGTCTCGGTAAGGCCCGGTAAATCTCCACACTGGACTTAACAAAAACTTACTGGCAAGTTCCCCTCTCCACTTCAGCAAAAGAGAAGACAGCTTTCAGTGCTCCGTCAGGGCACTGTCATTACCGGGTCTTACCTTTCGGCCTGCATGTAGCACCAGTAACCTTCAAAAGGCTGATGGACAGTGTGCTCCTACCACACCAGGCCTATGCTGAGAGAGGTGCTGACCATGCTACTGAACTGGACTAACAGCTAACCCTCAGAAATGTCATCTGGGGCTTTTGGAGGCACAATACCTGGGTTATTGCATTGAGAGGGGACTGATTGAACCGCAAGAGGAAAAAGTAAAGGTCATCAGGGAGTATCCCCGGCCCTCTACAGAGAAATAGGTACATGCCTTCCTAGGTTTGGCCGAATATTGTCTGTATTATTTCGGGTTTCTCTTCTCTGGCTTGCCCTTACAGACCTGACCAAGAAGGCCCAGCCAGATAAAGTGCAGTGGGGTTCTCCCTGCCATTCATCCTCAAAATGGATGCCTCCGACACGGGCCTAGGAGCTGTACTGTCTCAAATGGTCCAAGGAGAAGAACATTCATCAGCCGAAACACGGCATGTAGCCATCGAGAAAGAGGCCCTGGCCATAAAATGGGCTGTCGAGGAGCTAAGGTACCATCTTCTAGGTCGTTCCTTCACCCTGGTGACAGACCATGCCCCTCTGCAGTGGATGGCAAGGGCAAAGGACAGCAATGCTAGAGTCACCAGATGGTTCCTGACTCTTTAAGACTTCCACTTTGTGGATGAGAGGAGAGCCGTATGGACTTTCACTGGGTGCATTACTAACCTCTGTGTCTTTTCTTTACCTAGAGAGTTATTGACTTCCCCAAGTGAGTGTGGATCAGCCGGCTAGTTGGCTAAACTCCGCTCTCTTTGTTGGGCAAGAAGGAACTGCATGTTTCACCACGGAACACTTCACCTGTACGAAACACAGAGACCTAAATTGCACCTAAATTCGCACTGGTTGAAAAAATAAAGACACCTTCCAAGGTGACGCTTCACTGCATTTCGTGTCTGTTCTCCTCTTTTCTAGTAGTGGATCACTACAATATATACCAACCAAAGATAGAAGTGAGCAGATTTTTGTTGACTTAAATATTTTTAAGCATAATAAGATGGAATAACTCTTAAATTCATCCACAGGGTGAGCAATACATACTGTAACCACAAGTACACCAGCCATTTCAGAATCCAACTACATTTTGATCCTGACTTAGGGAATACATTTGGGAATTCTGAATTATTTTACATATCACACAAATTTCAAAAATCCAAGACAACAGAAACACTTCAAACTTTTTTGTAACTAGTGCATAAACAGAAACTTCATTGCCTGCACACAGCTAGTGGGGAAGTCCTCCAGGGAAGGGACGTCCTTCATCATGCATTTATCTGATGCTGAGACAGGAGAGGAATGAGAAATCAGTGCTGGAGAGATATGCTCCTTTAGGAAACCATGATACTGGCCCTATTTGACATGGATGGAGTCAATAGCACTTCTTGCTGGTCACCCTTTAGAACTGGAATTGCTTTTATCATCAACTGAAAGGTCTGTATAGAGGAGATATACAAATTTTATTGTTTATACTGAGATGCATATATATTTTAGACCCTTGTGAACGGCATGATGCTTTCAAAATGTTAGATATAGGGGAATTCTAGGATTATATGATAAATTATTAGTTACATCATGAAATTATTCTGTTTGATTTGAATGTAAATACAATTTTTATCATGACTTTTTTGGATGAATTCAATGGAAATCATGAACCTTTTTCTGTTGCCCTCAATTATAAGCCAGTGTAAATGGATACAGACATGCGGAACATATTCACATTACTGGAACTAAATTGAAATGTAGCTTAATTTGCATAATTAAACATCATTTTGGAGAACATATATGCATTGTTGATTAAATGTAATTTTTATTATCTGAAATTGTTTGAGAAATTATGCTAAATGCACTCCCATAATCTTCGGAACAATGGGATTTTCTGTTATTGTTATAAGGCACTGCTGCATTTTACAATTGTTTTTCAACAAACCGACCATATCAAAATTAATGCATTACAGCAAGTTACAGAAGCACAATTTTAAGCAATATGCTGTTCTTGTTTCCTTAGGAAATGGCTTTCCAGGGTCATTCGAATCAAAGGGTTGCTTGTGGTCCAGAGATTGCTCTGGGCTACCACTCAGCCATGTCAGAAGGGATTTTTCAGGCTTACACCACCCCAACAGAGAACAAGATAAACAATGATTCACTCCGAACAACAGCTTGTGTGGCCATACTATGGCCTTTTCAGTGTTTGAGCCACTGTTGTTCCACATATTTACATTCAACTCTTTATGAACACTTTGGAGAGTTACATCATCAGTTTAACCAATTAAAATGAGCTCATTACCTCACCTACAGTATATGGGTCTTCCTTATTTAAAAATGAATCCATTGCTATAGTACATTCCAGATTAAAAAATGTAAACAAGTTATACTTTTCATATAAAGCATCTGTTTTCTTCACTTTCTTTCTTTTCCTTTAGCCACCCACACATACTCAACCATGCGCTTCCTGCATCCGAACTGTGGAAGCGGATGTCAGTCCTGCCTGAAGAACATTCTCTCCCCACTGACTCACTAAACCCCGCGATGCTGCATGTATGCAGATCTCACTTTCATGAAAATGAAGTTGGCCTCCGAGCCTTTTGTGTTCAAATACTGATGTCAGCTGGGAAATCTACCACATGTAATCCTCTTTTGAATTTGAAAGGCAATATGAATGATCAGTAAACAGCGGTGATGGGAAGATGAAAACTCCGAGGAAAAACCAAGAAGTAGTGGGGTGAAGACTAAATAAACAGGCAGAATTCAAAGTGTCTAGGAGGAATCCTGAGGCAAAGATTGGCTCCTGGTTACCTGGTTTGGAATAGAGACATGTTAGTTCTGTTTGAAAAGCTAGTGAGCTGTAGACAGAATTTTAAGGTGGTTTCGATGTGAAGCTGTATTAAAAAAAAAAGTGGGCAGCATAGTTCTATTACCTTCTATGAGTCCTTCTTTTGGCCAAATTCAAACGACAGATTGCATGTATCCTTCAAAGAGAAGGCAACACTTATATGTGCTTAATTGTACTGAATGTGCACTTGTTGAGTATACTTCAAATCTTAAAATTTTATTATTTGCAGACAACACAATATTAACAAAGTAAAAGGCCACTTAAGTGTGCACAATCATGACTGCTTCTTTACACACTTACTGTAAGTACACCTTTAAAAAGTGCACTTTGTAGTAATGTCAAATTAAAAGTTTTACTTTAAAGTACATTTTAAAACTTTATGTTTTAATAATCTTTTGTTGTGCTCTAAAGAAGTACACTTATTTAGCACATGTAAGGTACCTGATTACTGTATTATTTGATATTACTTAAAGATAATATATTTTAAAGGTTTTAAATTGCTAAACTTCATTGCAAAATTCAATTACAAATATATTTAAATGCATGACATACAGCTTTCGAAAGAAATGACATCAAATTATATTTTATATGCACATTTGGCAGTACACATTAACCATATTTTAAAGAGAATAATATAAATATGTACTTAAGTTGCAATGCTAGGTTCCCAAAGGAAGACGAAGATAATTCAAATTCAAACAACAAGAGGATTTATTCCAAACGAGACAACAGGCCAACATATGAAACAGTGTGCACGACACAAACAATAACCGACAGTGAACACAGAACAAGGAGGAACTTAAATACACAGATGAATAAGGAAGACAAGGTGAATACAGCTAAACACGGTGAGTGATGATAATAGCTGGTAGGTGCGGGTAATGGTGGAGTGAGTGCAGGTGTGAGCCGGAGAGGATGATGGGACATGTAGTGCAGACGGTGACTAACAGGTGACTGTGACATAAGTCCTATAATACATTTTAATTTAACAGTAAATAATATGGAATTATGAAATATGGAAAGTGTCTGAAAACATTACATTCAGTTGGCACAGTGTATTCTTTTAATTTTCCATAGTAAGTACTATTTTAAAAGTATGCTACAGTACATTGTATTTCTTTTTCACAAAGGAATGCAGACAAGCTGAAAAACATGGATGGCGAACAAACATATACAGTAATTAGTTCAGTTATGAAAAATGCTGCTAAGAGTTTACTATTACAAAAATATATTCACATACTTTTATTATGCTTATTAAAATGACATACTGACACTAAACTCTACTGAAATAAATTCTCCTGACTTCCACAACCTGCTTGCCTCAATCGAGTGTCTACTGCGGTTAATCACAAATCAGGTAACTGGACCTTATTTACACATGCTACTGCCCCACTGATCATACAGCCCGTTCTCATCCCAAGGCGTCATATACTGACGCTTTTGACATTTCGTCTACATCGAACACACATGGCACCCTTTAGAGTCAATATGAGACCCTGAGGTCTAACCCTAGCCCTACACCAGACCTAAACCTACCCATAACCGAACAAAGCTCTGTGCGTGTCATATTGATGCTAAAGAGTGCCATGTGCGTTCGATGTAGACGAAATGTCAAAAGCATCAGTATATGACGCCCTAGGATGAGAATGCGTTGGATCATACGCTGGTTACTCCACTGCACACCTCAGATCACTTCCTCCTCACTCTTAACCTCAACCTGGCTCCTGAGGGTGTGTTCAGGGTGTGTTCCTCAAGGCTCAGTGCTTGGACCACTTCTATTCTACATCAACATGACATCAATAGGTTCTGTCATTCAGAAACATGGCTTTTCATATCACTGCTATGATGATGACACACAACTCTTCCTCTCATTCTAGCCAGAAGATCCGACGGTAGCTGCTCGCATCTCAGCCAGCCTGACAGACATTTCGGACTGGATGACCACCTCCTTCAACTCAACCTTGCAAAGACAGAACTTCTTGTGATTTTGGCCAACCCAATACTTCATCACAGGTTGCTATACAATATATTCCCAATACTTGATTCACAACTTTTACATTCAGCAAGGTTTGTCCTTCATAACTCCTTCCAGGACAGCCAGGAACCTCAGAGATGTGATTGATGATCAGTTAAACTTCACACACCACATTGCTTAGAATGGCCCAGTCCTGCAGACTTGCCTTATACAACATTAGGAAGAACAGGCCCTTCCTATCAGTGCATGCTACACAACTCCTTGTCCAAGTTCTTGTTCTATCCAGACTGGACTATTGTAATGCTCTCCAGCACTAACTGTCAAACCTCTGCAACTGATCCAGAATGCAGCAGCAAGAGTGGTCTTTAACGAGTCAAAGGGATGTCACACACGTCACATCTCTCTTCATTAATTTGCATTGGTTGCCAATAGCCGCTCACATCAAATTCAAGGCACTGATGCCTACCGAACGGCCACTGGTTCTGCACCCTATACCTAAACTCACTACTTCAGACTTATTTACCCTCCAGAAGCTTGCATTCTGCAAGTGAACAGCACCTTGTGGTGCCATCCAAAAGAGGCATAAAATCACTTTCACTGACCTATACCTCGACTAACTTGACCTGAGCACTTTCAAGAAATGGCTGAAGACACATCTTTTTTGTCAACATTTGACCTGTTAATACTAACACTTACTATTCTTTTTCTACTCTATCTATTTATTTTATTTAAATAAAAAAATGCTGAGTACTGTGCTAGACTAACTGGGATTTGTCACACCTTTTGCATATTGTTTTGATTTGATTGCTTCAGTTGTTCTTTGGATAAATGTGTCTGCTAAATGATTAAATTGAAAAGTATTTGTATGCCTCACAGAGCTGCCGCACGTGGAGTGTTCCAAATCAATCACTCACAAGGTTCCATTTCGGTTGTCTTAGAAGGCAGCTGTCTATGTAGTCAGTAGACAGCAGGGCAGCTCAATAGCTTTTGGATCAGAGCTGTGTCTGGGCTTAAGACTTGTTTACGCTTATTTCCATTTGAAATGAGGCAGCCACACACATAACGCAACAAAAAGTCATCTAATCCAGATGTGATTTTAATCTCCCGCCGCATTGGCTGGCTTGAATGGATTATCAATGCCCCAGTGCATCGTGTGAATGTCTCATTCCAAGCAGAGAGTTTCTGCCTCCTGCTGACATTTTTTCATCAATAAAAATTAACATTTAATTCTCAGGCGCTCTGAGCCGAAGCCGTGACAGTGCCAGCAGTTAATGGGGCAACTGCAATATTAGCCCTCAAAACCATTGGATCGATAGTAGTTATTACTATTATTATTACCCCTGCTGATAGTATTGCTGTAATTGGTATTATATTTTATGGCCGCCATTAAACAGGATGTCAAAGATATTATCAACTGCATGTTTAATAGCTTCTGGGATAAAGGAAATGATGTCACATTGGTTACTGGGCTGATATGCATAAGGTTAAGAGTTTTTGTGCTCTTGTAAGAGAGACAATTTTTGTATTTTTTTTATATTTGCATTATGAGTTTCAAAGGTGCACCAGTAGTTGTGGTAAGCAAAGTATTTTCAGTTGATGAAGTTAGACAAGTTACAAGTACTGTACTTACTATAGTAATACCAGTAAATTATACATAATTACAAGAAGCTAACCATAAACCAAACCCTAATCTAAGTACATGTAGTTAACTAATATTACATTAATTTGTGTAACTACACTGTAACAACATCACCTTTTCAGCTGTACATGCACTTACAGTGCACTTATCCAAGAAAATACTGAGTAAGGTAACGACATAGGTACGGGTTGGGTTTATGTTTAAGCTAATGCCAAGTTATTATTACCCACTTATTGTACTGTAATTACTATAGTAGTAAGTAAAACTATAGCAGAAAAACTTTATTTATTTAGTATAGTTAGTATTTTTTAAGTAGTGTAAGACAAATCTGTGTAATGACTATCTATTGTTCAATTCTCAACCTTTTGTGAAAAATGCAATTTACTTTACTTTTACTTTTATGCATTTGGCAGACGCCTTTATCCAAAGCGACTTACATTGCATTTCAAGGTACATATTTTTACATTCATATCAGTTCTTGCTTTCACTGGGAAGTTCTTACTTTCACAGGGAGCAATTCAACTGGACAATTTCATTTTGAACTTAATTTTCCATGTTAGCGTTTTTTGGTTTATTTATTTTTTTAAAGTTGCATTTAAATTCCAGTTGGCTCAAATATCTAAGGGGCCATCAATCAGATTATAATACAAAAAAGAAACTGGGTGCAATTTTCAGCTTTTTGATGAAGTGGTGAGATTTTTAAAATATGATGGTGTATGTGAAACTGCAAGAGACAGACATCAGCAGGGTGTGTACGAGATATTTCTGTCTCCTGGATTTTTGCTGAGTGACAATTACAGAATGAAGAATGTTAGGCTTTTTTAATCAAATACAGGAAGACCTTCTTCATGCACACAAATGCAACAAATGCATGTATACAGACACTTCCCATAAAACATCCTTCCATCTATTTGATACTGTCACAAAGGCACGCATTTTTATTCTAAATCTCTTATTCTAAACACTTTCCAATGCCCCTACAAAGCTGCAGTGGAAACAATTTACTCACGCAAAAAAAAAAAAAAGTCAAAAAATTATAATCAGTCACAGGTGAAGCAAATATCGTTGATCATCTCCTAGCAAGGCCACATTTTATGTTCTGGGTTGATTAGATGGTACGCAAACAATCGGTTCTCGTAATCAACGAGTTGGAAGCAATAGAAATGGGCAGGAATAAAGATCTGAGCAACTTTAACAAAGGCCGAGTTGTTATGGCGATTGTTATGGCAAGGCGACTGTTGGTAATAGCGGTGTTGTCGCAAGTTTACATACCAGTGTGAAAATTTCCTTTCGATTTTAAATTTGCAATATATAGGCCTATAATTTGCGGGCATTAGCTACTATTACTATGTTAGGTATTGAAATCGCTTTTGAATGCGCTCTTGCTCGAATTCGCGATCACATGTAAGCGAAGCGGTGGTACTGACAGCACATTTTACAAGATAAGATATTTGTCAATGAGGCTCAGGATCTGTTGCCATCGTCCTGTGAGTCATCGCTCACGTCTCTTGTCCCATAATAAGTGAAATCTTTCTTCTGCTACAATGTGCTGTGACTCTGAAGCTTGTGCTGTATGGGTAGTTTTTGTTTGTTTTATTTTTAATTTTTAATAAAAGCATTCATTCTTCTGCGATTGAGTCCTCAATCCCAAACCCTGACAGGAGGTGCCAGCAGAGCAATTGCCTTTGAGGTGATTATAGACCTCTTTAGACAGCAACAAATGCACTCTGTGTCAATACATGCACATCTCTTCTGAAAGGAGTCTTCCTCATTTTCAGTGTAATTATTTCACAGTATCACATCAACATCAGGCAATGTCCTGGCACAGAGAGAGAGAGAGAGAGAGAGAGAGAGAGAGAGAGAGATCAGAAGGAGAGGTGTTACAGACTGATGTACTACAGATGATCATCACTACCTCCCTGTTAATGATGCTGTCATTGAAGCTCATCACGAGCTGTTCACAGGCCGTTAACACGGCTGTATTCCTTCTTATGAAGGAATGTGGGAAGTTACATTAAATTAAGCAGGTTGCTGAAGAAGAAAAAAAGTGAAACTGCTTGAACCATATAGCAAGAGCACAGCTGGTGATAAAACATGACATTTAAAGAAAGCCCTCCTCGAGATACTGACCAGAGATAAGATTTTCTCTAAAATTGATCCTAAAATTGAATCTGAAATTCAGTTAAGTCTAAGAAACCCATTCTACCTAAACAAACAACACACAAACAATGACATACTTTCATGTCTTTACTGAACACAGCATGTACATACAGTATTTACACTAGGGTGGGAAAAATATGTGAACCCGTTGGATTTATTGACTATTTGGTTGCCATATCCTCTACCAAATGCCTCCTGTAATGCAGATCAGACCTGCAAAACAGCAAGAGGGTTTCTTTTCCTATCTATTCTCACACTCTAACAGCGCTTGTATTTTTATATTAGAGTATCTGGAAAGGGCTACTGTATTGACGCTGCAAACTGAAAGGGCCTTGCCACAGGGAGTTTGAGGTCACCACGGCTAATGGAACTTCGATGTCCATTAATCCAGCTATGGAGCTGTCTGTTAGCTTTGCCAATATACTGTAAACTAAAAGACAAGTCAAAGATAAATAACATCAGTAGAACTACAAGTAATAAATCATCTGATTTGAGAGACTTTCCAAAGACATTTTAAAGTCACAACTGTTGGGTTACAATTTGGTGCAAACAGCATATTCTGTGGAATAAGCAAGTTCAAGTTCTCTGGGACTTTCTTTTAGATCCAAACATATTCACTAAGAGTGGAGAAGAACAACATGTTTTTTTTGGTTTTTTTTAAAGAAAAAAAAAAAAAGGTCCTGTCAAAATAAAACAGATTTACAAACTGAAGACACAGAGCATCTGCGACATGCATGAAAAGCAATTTGTCAAACAAGTATCAGAAGATGTTCAGTGCTTTACTTTGGCCGAACATCTGTGTTGGTTAGATTTTGTCCTGTGTAGACTGTCTAGAGAATTACGCTGAGATTTTCAGGAGATGAATGAAGCTCCAGCCATGTGACTCTCTTTAAAACTCTCTTTCTGAGATTCAACACCTGTTAACTGCTGTTCAGTGCACATCATATATTCAGAATTAGCATATTAGAGATTCTTATGATGCTCTTTGAGACAGAGTGAGTCCTGAACATCTGTAGTTAGAGTAAATGGCAAAACGCAAATCTGCAAATCATCAGAATTACGCTTTATACAAGAGCACAGCTGAATTCTAATTGGTTGACAAACATTCATACGGTGTTGATTCATTTTCTCTAACTGATGTTTGTTGACTGCATTACAGTTCCATTTTCCATACTTTCCCCACCATACTATGTAGTGCATACTAATACAATGCACTATAAGTGTGTTGACAGTGTTGGGACATTCTATGTCATAAAATTGTATATTGAAACCTAGTGTAGGACCAGTGTACAGTTTAGGTTTGTGCGTAAGTGTTTAGGATCAAGCAAAATTCATTATTGCCTCAGTTAAAAAGTTGATAACTATTCCAATCTCTTCATTGCTCAAGATCAAAATTGAATAAACACAGACTTTGACAATCCACCTGCACATTTGGCACACTGTTTTTAACACAAAATACAAAGGGTATTTTAAACTAGTAAAGGTGGCTTGGGCTGTTTAAAAGCACTAAATCAGCACTTTGAGTAAGTGGTTCCGCTCAAAAGAACATTTTAGAGACAAAATCCTAAAATATGGTTTTGGGAGTAACATGTGGTAACTGCGGTTTAAGGAATAATTTACTCTGTTTTGTTGAATTATTGAAAACCTAATGCACACCTTCCTCTCGTTGTGGTTGCATTACCACCGCAGGTGCTCAAGAAACTTTCAATTATTAAACGCCCCGTCTTCAATTATTTCTTACTTCCATTTTTCAGTTTAACATTACAATAAAATTTGAGTTCTTACTTCAATCTGCAAAAGCTAAGAACCGAATATTAGCAGTTGACATATTCATGGTCATCCTGCATGTTACTACAGTATCTTACAGAGTTTATAGCATAAATGATTGTCTCTGTTTTGTGTCTACTATCTTTATCACATGCCTTAAGAAATATGAAGAGGAAACCATCTTTTACGCATTGGATAAATAATTCAAATAATAATTTTCCTTCACTACCTTTAAAGTATTATAAATCATTCAGCTGCAAAAGGTGTTAGGCCTCTGGTAAGAGAGTCCCACGCAGAGGAGTGTAGTCTAATTGACTGTATGAAACCACAGTGAAATTATCTATAATGACCTCTGCGCTATAACTCAAGATTACACCCATCAATAACCGCCATTTATCGCATGAACACATAGTAAATCAAATGCAGATGGAGCGAAATGATATCCGTGAGCGTGTGCGTCTCCCCAGAGGCCTGTACGGTTCACCGAATCCAGAGTGGACAAAGCCGCAGACATTATGCTTTTGCCGCTGTTGCATTATTCATGTGAAATGGCCATATTTCATGCTCGAATTATGAGTGCACGTATTGTATGTGTGCGGGGAACATGATATTCCTAATATGACACGGGGTCTCTCAGCCGGTGGGATGCATTTAAGGCAAATGTCACATAGATCCTCGGGCTGAATTACAGCAAATGAAATAATTTGCCTGTGAGAGCAGACCGCTCAGAGCAGGTGGGTGTATGGAAATGCATACGCAGTGCTCGTCTCCCTCTCTGGAGAGAAGCACACACACATTCAAAGAGCAGCAAAAACATTGAAGAATGCGTTTATGATAAGACGTCTGATTGACATAAAAACAAGTATAAAAACAAAAAATCGGGGACATAATATGGACATGAGTCAAAAGTAGTGGCTACTAAAATTTGCATATTTAGAGCCGTCATGCCCATTCAAAATTTTGAATGCAACTTCCAGAAGACAAACATTTGATTTGATTACATTTGAACATGATTATAATATACACGACTTTGATTGTGCCCCAAAGTGGGCGCTTCTTGAAGCCAAAATGTGCTATTTAGCCCATGTGATCTGAGCAGATTTTCTGCGTGCAGTATTTGGGGGAATTCACCCAAAATGTTAAGAAAATGTTCATTTGTAAACATAGCCTATGATGTATATCCATGTCAGCTTTTTTTGAAAATGACGCACGCTCGGGTGCTTTAAGTACAGAGAACAGTCTGATTAGGGATGGACACGTCGATACTGCAGAATCAGTATATTGATACTCACAAGCTACTTATTTGGTAGATTCCTTTTTAAAACAATGATATTAAAATTATATTAATACAAAACATGGGTTTTTGCATCACTCTCAAATGTTTTCAGTACTTTTGCATACTGTTTGTGCCAAAACACCACACAACATTTTTAGCTGGCCTGTGTCACATGACTGTGAGAAGCGAGCTTACACACTCTACTCTGATCTGATATGTTAGTCAAGTCAAGTCACTCTACTCTACTCTACTCTACTTTACTCTACTCTAATATGTTAGTCAAGTTACTCTATTCTACTCTACTCTACTCTGATATGTTAGTCACACACACACACACACACACACACACACACACACACACACACACACACACACAGAGAGAGAGAGAGAGAGAGAGAGAGAGAGAGAGAGAGAGAGAGAGAGAGAGAGAGAGAGAGAGAGAGAGAGAGGCACACTTCTGAAAGAGATGGAGAGAATGGCAGAAAGGAAACATAGTACCTACTTTGTTACTTTAGTGCTATACTTTTCACCTGTAGAAAAAAGACAGCAAGATGCCAAGATATATCCCATGAAAGTACTAAAGAAATGTCAGAATGTAGAAAAATGTTGCTTTAATCACAACATTTCTGTAAAATACAGGATTATTTTTACACCTATTGGTACAA
The DNA here is from genome assembly GCF_949319135.1 of Squalius cephalus. Taxonomy (NCBI): domain Eukaryota; kingdom Metazoa; phylum Chordata; class Actinopteri; order Cypriniformes; family Leuciscidae; genus Squalius; species Squalius cephalus. The sequence goes on along the minus strand of NC_137127.1, from coordinate 43,635,525 downwards.
ACACATTGTGCTTAGTAATACATTTGGGTAACACTTTACAATAAGGTTCATTAGTTAACATTAGTTATTAACTAACATGAATGAGTAATACAATTGTTACAGTGTTTATTAATCTTTGCTAATATTATCAAAATACAGTTGTTCATTGTTTGTACATGGTAGTTCACAGTGCATTAACTAATGTTAACAAATACAACCTTTAATTTTAATAATGTATTAGTAAATGTTGAAATTAATATTAACTAAGATTAATAAATTCTGAAGAAGTATTGTGTATTCTTAGTTCATGTTAACTAAAGTAGTTAACTAATGTTAAAGGTATAGTGGAGGATCTTTCCGAATTTTAGATAAGACCCGCCCTCTCCACTTTTTGAACAAGTTTGACTGATTCACCAGAATGATTGACAATTAGGAGGACCAATAGTATAGGTGATCCACCCGGAAGTAAAAAATCCTCCACTATACCTTTAACTAATGAACCTTATTGTAAAGTGTTACCTTCATTTGTTATTAATGGCCAGCATGTGTTGTGTTGATGTGATTTGCCTTCAAGCTTAATTACTTTTTTTTCCTAAAAATGAGCATCCTAACAAAGTATCGGTATCGTATCATTTTAAATAAAATGCTTTTCCTACCAGCCAATGATAATTCTGAAAGAATACAAAATACAATATATTTCAAAATATTACTCCTGCAGAAATGTTTATCATCATTCTAATTTGAATGTGCTTTTATCAGTTTTGAAAGCAGTGTGTTAGCATTTGAAAAATGTGCTGCGAATATATAGTTTGAATGACAAAAGTGTTCATGGATTTTGGAAAATTGAATGTATTATGTGTGAAAGCAATGACAAATTGATCACAGTTTGGTCCGTATAGACTTCTAGACACATACGTATATTTTTTTTTTCTCTGTAAATATTTTAAAAAGTGACATTTGAAAACTGCACAATATTTCTTAAAACTAGTTTGTGCTAAACCTGGAAATACTGCATCTTTTGCTGCATGGAGTATTATATTTAATCTTTCCAAAGCTACAGCTGAATATGTAGCAGCCAGATAATTGCATATATTGGAAAACAGAGTTAAAAACATGATAAGCTCATGTTTGTCTGGGGAGAGAAAGTAATAGAAAAAGTGACAAGTTGGAGGTTTCATTTATTTAACTTTCAATCCGAGAACAGAAACATCAGCAACAAATTCCTCATGACTCTGCAAACTTCTTCTCCTTTTTCAATTCGGCTCAGTACGCTCATATTAATGTTCCTGTTCCTCCTGCCTCGCATCCGACTGAGAGTGAAAAATGAAAAGTAAAACTTTTGAAACATGCACACATTCATTTTAGAGAAAGGTGACTGATGTGTCGCTATAGATTATGGCTGATTCTGAAAGCATTATTTCAGTTTTGTTATAAGTCATCATTGTTGTCCCTGTTTTAAACATCATTCTTTTAATTACTTTAATAAGAAGGATTTATTTCTTGTGTTTGCAACAATATTTTGTTATTTGGACATATTTTTCACATTTACAATACTGCAGATCTATATAATTTTGGTAACACCGCTTTGTTAAAAGCCGCATTAACAAACAATTAGCGATATATTTTTACAGCATTTTTTAACCTTTTAACTGTTAATGTTAGTTAAAAATATTAGTTCAAAGTGCATTAACTAATATACAACTTTTGATCTTAAAAATGTATTAGCAAATGTTGAGATTATCAATAACTGATATTAATATATACTGTAGAAGCATTGTTAAATGTTAGTTTATGTTAACTAATGTTATCAAATGAAACCTTTTTTGTTACCATATTTTTTTATTAGTCACTTGATAAGCTGCTTTTGCAAAATATAAACTTGGAATTACAATAAGCAAATTTTTTATCATTAGATTTCAGGTGTCCTTTTGAGAAAGTGACAATTTGATATGAATGCAAAATATTAAACATCTTACAAATAAACCGATTGGACACAATTGCAACAGATGTGTGAGTGTGTGATGCATTAGGCTTAAATGAAACATTTTTTATGTCCTACACTGAAATTTGCTGTTAAAGAGTGATGTTGCATATGTTGCATTACTCAAATATATTATATGTTTGCTCTCAGCAATGCCACATCTCACAGCTATAGATGAAAAATAACTTTCACACTGTGCGAACATGCATGTGTGTGATATAGTGACTTGACATCACTATCGAGCAGGTCCAATAAAAAGCACTTTGAGAAGGCTGTTGAATTACTTGTGGAAAAACTTCATCCATACATCTCTGAAGAGCTCATGCTGCATGTCTGCTGCCCTGGAGGAATGGGGAAAAGATTCAGATAATCTGTTTTCTTTCCTCCACCTCCATCCAAAGATCACACAGAGAAAGAAAATGATCATAATTAAGAGTGCAATCAAGAAGAAATTTATATGTGCGCAATTTGTGACCTTGGGGAATGTAAGAGGTTTTCAGTCCCATGACTAAAATTTGATATGAGTAATAATTATGAAAAAAAGGATCTTTTTAAGAGACTTTGAGAGAGTCATTAAGACTGTACTTACAGACTATAAAAAAAAAGAACATGAGATGGAAAATTACAGAAAAGTATCTCTATATACTTTGAATATTGTGTATAAAAAAATAATAAAATAGGAAGTCAAATATTTTGTACATTTTTAAATTATATGACATTAAAATGCATGTGTTATTAAAATGAAAGTATACTTAAAACTGCCTAACATGCTATCATATTTTACTTAAAAGGGCTAGTTCACCCAAAGATGAAAATTATCTCACCCTCATGTCATTCAAACTTTTGTTCATCTTCGAAATGCAAATACAAATGAAGATATTTTGAAATGAAATCTGTGATATTTCTGTCCCTTCATTGACAGCTACACAACTTCGTCGCTTCAAAAAGTTTACAAAGAGATTGTAAAACAAATCCATATATAAATCGAGCAGTTTAGTCCAAATTTTCTGAAGAGTCTGGATCACTTTATATGATGAATAGACTGAATTTAGATTTTTATTAATCACGCATTGATCAGCGAACATGAACAGAAGCTCAACTGTCACTGCTTGATGCGCGAGAACAAACCTCATTGGATCATGGAGCCTCTCTATAGACCTTATGTAGCCCCGCCCCTTTTCAGCGCTGTGCTCGTTGTCTTTTGACTTTCGGTCTGTATTTTCACAGCGATTTTGCGTGTTAATTAATGAACGGCTTGTTTTAAAATCTTCTCGGTCGACTTACATTTGTTAAGTCATCTGCTTTAAACATTACAGTCCTCATGATAACTTTCGTTAACTTTATTAAGTAAATCCACTTCAAAAGCTAATTACTCCTGGACAGCAATGCCATAGTAATATACAGAGCGAACGCAAAAACGGAAGTTAAAAGACAATATTCTAAAGATGGCGGCGCCCTCGTTTCTCTGGCGCATAAGGTCTATAGTTCCTGGAAGTTAGCAATAAATTCATGAAATAGTATAGGTACTTGGATAAAGTTAGCATCACACAACAAACCAGGAACAGCCTATTAATTGTAAAATCTGTTATATTAATGCAGTTTCATTCATCATTGTCTAATTAGAGAAAAAAAGCCTTTAAATGTGGTCTTTTGTGTATGTGTGTGTGTGTGTGTGTGTGGGGGGGGGGGGGTGTGGGGGTAAAATTAGTTAAATATAACATTGGAGCATGTGGTGGAAGTGGTAAAATGAGAATATGCATTGACGCAACTCTTTAAAAATCAACTCTCTGGCAGGTGTTTTTGCCAGAAATTTACCGTAAAAAATGCGGTAGCAACATTTTAGGTTTTACAGACTTGACTTAAATTTACAGTAAAAAAAACATATTTCATTATCTGATATAATGTTAATTTACTGATCTATCTACACTGACAGTCACACGATGAATCAATGCTCATTACAAGCAGCTTTTCCACAAGCTGAGAAAGTTAATACTATTATATATATCAAAAAATGCATCAAATGTGAAGTGTCATGCATGTAATTGTGGGAATGTCAATTTACGGGTTTTCACTGTAAATTATACAATGACTTGTTCTTTTTCACTTCCAAAAACTGTCAATTCAATGGTATTTTATATTATAATACGGTTAGATCTATCACAGTTATTCACCGTATATAGTATGGAAAATTTCTGTTAACAGTTTTTTAACGTAGCATTTTTACAGTCTTTTACGGTTAAAATCAAGATAATTTTTTTTATGAACCTCATTGGTTCTCGCACGCCAAGCAAGCATGCTAGAGCTTACTTTTACCATATCAGATGTGTGCGTTGATGAACGTTTGTGTGAATAAAAGCCTAAATTAAATCTGTTCATCATGAGGGTGAGTAAATGATGACAGAATTTTCATTTTTGGGTACACTAACCCTTTAAAACAACACAATCTTTCCACTAAAGCCTTTCTTCTCTTGTCAGTGGCAGTCTGGAGTGCAGTGTGACAAGAGACAATATATTTCCTTTCTATTTTTATCGACCTACCGCCAAAAAACAAGTGAACAACATCTTTCCATCTCAGCCTCAAAGAAATCAAACTGCAGGCTTCATCTCAGATTCTTTTCAGACAATATTTACTGAAATGGTCCCCAGAGGGAAAGTATCATACAGAGGCCAGTACAGCAGGAATATGCGGTAGACCTGAACAAAGGAAATACACCAACAGCTCTTTTCACAGTTGCATCTCCTATGGTTTGCTAAAATCGTCACCACCTTTCGCCCCACTAGCATCTGTGCATAATAAATCTGTGCACAATACAATACTTTTACAGTTAAGATACCGTCAATTTGTCTATATTGATTGTTTCAGAAGAATTACAGCTCACTCTTGCTATAGGTTGCAGCTCATTGGCAATACTTAATCTGTATTGCTTAAAAGTCTATAGGATTCAAAGTCATTAGTTGTATTGTGTAGCAGACCATTGGAGGAAACCGAATCTCTCATCGCATCTACACCATGATTGAAGACCTTCACCACTGGCATCAGTGCTTTAGGAAATTGATTTTATAATAGTTAACAAATAAGTGAACGAATATAGATGCAAAAAATCTGCTCTGATGAGCATTTTGAGTTCACTCTTAATAAAAAGAACGCCATTTAATTAGTTTTTGATAGTGGCCATCTGTTAGCTGTAATGTGCTAATTGGCAACTGAATCAGTCCATTGAGCTGATGCTTAAGATGATCACACACACATGCACGCACGCACACGCACACGCACACGCACACGCACACACACACACTTGGTTCGTATACGTGATTCATTTGAAACAGCCCGAGGAGCCCTTCCGCTCACGTTTCCTCTAAACCAATTAAAATCTATAACTCCACAGCTCTTCAGCTTTTCAATTATATTTCATTCAAGACCATAATGGATTGTTTGCATGAGAGTCAGATATATTTTATTCACTATATAAACCTGTAAAATGATGTTTTCATTGCATAAAGACAGAACAGAAATGCCTTGCGTGAGCTACTGAGATGTTAAATTTATGTGCCCTTCAAGTGGAGCCGGGAACAATATCATTCAACTTCTGAGCACATGAATGTATTTATGAGTGAGAAACTATTCCAGATGGTAGACATTGGAAGTGACTTTTTGTAATGAATTATCAGAAAAATTAAAATCTTTGAAAGACACTTCTCACTTCTCACAGTCTGTCGTCTCAAATCTGATCCAAACATTGTTATCCATAGTGATTGTGTAAAAAATGTTTTGCATGTTCTCCTACACATACACTCACCTAAAGGATTATTAGGAACACCTGTTCAATTTCTCATTAATGCAATTATCTAATCAACCAATCACATGGCAGTTGCTTCAATGCATTTAGGGGTGTGGTCCTGGTCAAGACAATCTCCTGAACTCCAAACTGAATGTCAGAATGGGAAAGAAAGGTGATTTAAGCAATTTTGAGCGTGGCATGGTTGTTGGTGCCAGACGGGCCGGTCTGAGTATTTCACAATCTGCTCAGTTACTGGGATTTTCATGCACAACCATTTCTAGGGTTTACAAAGAATGGTGTGAAAAGGGAAAAACATCCAGTATGCGGCAGTCCTGTGGGCGAAAATGCCCTGTTGATGCTAGAGGTCAGAGGAGAATGGGCCGTCTGATTCAAGCTGATAGAAGAGCAACTTTGACTGAAATAACCACTCGTTACAACCGAGGTATGCAGCAAAGCATTTGTGAAGCCACAACACGCACAACCTTGAGGCGGATGGGCTACAACAGCAGAAGACCCCACCGGGTACCACTCATCTCCACTACAAATTACACGAGCTCACCAAAATTGGACAGTTGAAGACTGGAAAAATGTTGCCTGGTCTGATGAGTCTCGATTTCTGTTGAGACATTCAGATGGTAGAGTCAGAATTTGGCGTAAACAGAATGAGAACATGGATCCATCATGCCTTGTTACCACTGTGCAGGCTGGTGGTGGTGGTGTAATAGTGTGGGGGATGTTTTCTTGGCACACTTTAGGCCCCTTAGTGCCAATTGGGCATCGTTTAAATGCCACGGCCTACCTGAGCATTGTTTCTGACCATGTCCATCCCTTTATGACCACCATGTACCCATCCTCTGATGGCTACTTCCAGCAGGATAATGCACCATGTCACAAAGCTCAAATCATTTCAAATGGGTTTCTTGAACATGACAATGAGTTCACTGTACTAAAATGGCCCCCACAGTCACCAGATCTCAACCCAATAGAGCATCTTTGGGATGTGGTGGAACGGGAGCTTCGTGCCCTGGATGTGCATCCCACAAATCTCCATCAACTGCAAGATGCTATCCTATCAATATGGGCCAACATTTCTAAAGAATGCTTTCAGCACCTTGTTGAATCAATGCCACGTAGAATTAAGGCAGTTCTGAAGGCGAAAGGGGGTCAAACACAGTATTAGTATGGTGTTCCTAATAATCCTTTAGGTGAGTGTACATGACTAATACAATATGAATGCAGAGGTAGAACAGTGTGTTTATGTAATTCTTTTCCTCGCTGAAGCTGTGCATGCATGAGCTTTCTATTGAAAGACCCAAAGGGACAAACACACAATCATACACATTCACAGGGTGAAGTCATTCCATCAACTGCTTTGTTTATTCATGATGAATCATACTGAACCTGACCTTTTTGAGATAGAAACGTCATTGTTCTGTGAAAACATACTGTAACTTTATACTGTAAAATTCCTCCCCTTGTAAAAAAAAAACTTTAGCATACTTTTAAAAAGAAGACCTACTTATTACAGAAATAATACAGGTTTTAGTATATTTTAATATATAATTAGGTTTTAGGATACCTAATTGCATGTTATTTACAATTAAATTAAATTGTATTATTGTTTAAATTTATATTAAATGCAACTTTTTTTCTATTTAAAATGTATGTCATGCATTTAAATATATTTGTAATGCACATCTGTAATGATAAAGTTGCAATTTAGTACATTTAAAATATATAATATAATTTTAAATGTAATATCAAATAATAATCAAGTACTTTACATGTGTTTTAGTATGTTAGTACTTCTTTAGAGCATAACATAGTATTAAAACATGACTTAAAATGTGCTTTAAAGGAGACATATCATGCTTTTAAATTGTTCCTTTTTACATATAAATCATACATTTGTAGTCTATATAAAGCGGAACTGCAATGCTTGGGTCTGAATTCCTCATTATTATAGCTCCACAGGCCCCTTTTCTACCCCTTTTCTGATGTGCGTCTGAGAGCAACTCGTTTTGGTGCGGTCTCTTTAAATACAACTGAGACACTTCATACCCCGCCCCCTCTCCAGGTTGCAGAGGTTCAACTCCACCCCGTTCGGCCATTTTTGTAGTTTGATAGCAGATATACGATTATCTAGCGGCACAGAAACTTTTTATTCACACGTTATTATCAAAATGTCAACAACGGAAGACTTGTCCAGCCAGCCTTACATGTTCGAGCCAGAGTCGGAGCAGGAGTGAGATGAAAATGAAGACGACGAACCTGCAGAACAACGTCTTCATATGGATGTATCGCAATGGTGTGTTACTGTTTTTACACATGAAACTTTGGTCTTCCGACCTTTTACCACCGTGTCGATTTATTTTGATTAATATGTGCGAGGGAGAGAGAGCAAGACAGCGTCTAGTTTGGAGACGGTGATGTCTTGTTTACACTTTCGCCTGGCTCCGAAGAGAGAGAGTGAGCGCGCGCGCGCGACCGAGTCTCTCTCTCTGCTCGTTCTTTCAGTTAAACATGCGTCCTGTCACAAGCGCGGCAGTTAATCTACATTAGACGGTGTAATGAAGCGTGTGGGTTACTACATCCAACAACCGAACATTTTAACTTACCCTCTCGTAACTTCTGCATCCTTTAGCTTGGACTACAAAATTGCAGCGAGAAATAGAAATGGCGGATTGCTCGAAGTGTTGGGCCGGAAGTCAATGTCCTTATTTGGCAGTTCCGCTGCAAATACTGTGATGTAATAGTTCACAAAACGTCATAGATAACAGAAAAATCGGAACGGTTGAAAAATATGACCAAAACAGAATATAAAGATATCAACGAAGCACCTGAAGAGAATAATTTCATATTTTCTGTACTTCTAAACATTCCAAATATACAACAAAATGCATTTAAGGGCTAAAAAAGTGCATTTGGCATGATATGTCCCCTTTAAAGTAAAACATTTAAATTGACATTATTAGAAGGTGCACTTTTTAAAAGTGTTTTGAAAGGGTTAGTTCACCCAAAAATGAAGATTCTGTCATTAATTACTCTCCCTCATGTCATTCAAAACCTGTAAGACTTTCGTTCAACTTCGAAACACAAATGAAGATCTTTTTGATGAAATCTGAGAGCTTTCTGTCCCTCCATTGACAGCTACGCAACTGACACTTTGACGCTTCAAAAACTTCATAAAGAGATCGTAAAACTAATCCATATTAATTGAGCGGTTTAGTCCAAATTTTCTGAACAGACTCGATCGCTTTATATGATGAACAGATTTAATTTAGGCTTTTATTCACACAAAAAATAAACATTCATCAAGCTCAAGCATGTTCGTTTGACGTGCAAGAACCAATGAGGTTCATTCTCGTGTTACGCATCATGTTTGAGCTTCTGTAAGAACCAATGAGGTTCATTCTTGTGTTACGCATCATGTTTGAGCTTCTGTAAGAACCAATGAGGTTCATTCTTGTGTTACGCATCATGTTTGAGCTTCTACTGTACAAGAACCAATGAGGTTTGTTCTTGTAGAAGCTCAAACGTGCTGTGGTTGAGCTTCTGTTTATGTTTGTTGTAGCTGTCAATGGAGAGACAGAAATTTCTCAGATTTCATCAAAAAAGATCTTCATTTGTGTTCCAAAGATGAACAAAGTCTTATAGGTTTGGAATGTCATGAGGGTGTTTGTGAAAGTGTACACTTAAAGCTGCTGGCGGCAAAATTTTTTTTTTAATCATATTCAGTGAAATCGACACCATAATCCGACAGAACAACATAAATAAGGTGGTTTTAGAAAAAAACCCGAGCTTCTAACTCCACCTGGAGCTTGTTATTTGTTTTGCAAAAATCCACCTCTCCCGGATCATCGGGTCCAATCAGCACAGGGGGGTGTGAGATCTGACTGTCAATTACAGTTCGTGCACACGCCACAGATCCCCCCTCCCTCGCGGCTCGCGCACGTTACAATATCACATGCACATGACACGCCTGAAGTTCGCCTGAAGATTGTACGAAGCGTGATGGCGGAGAGAAAATCTACTAACAAGCTTCCAATTCCTCGGTTATTGCTATCTATGGGTAGATTAGCCAGGGCAGCCTACCTCTGAGTCCATGGTGTTGATCGATACTGAAGAGACTGACGTGTTCACAGAAAATCAGGTACACGCGCACTGACGAGCACGACCACGATGGGAGGTGCTCGCTGGTAGTGGGGGAGGGGCATGGGAGTTGTAAACATTCAAAATTTTGGCTAAGTGGACCCAATCTGCCAGACTTGCCGACTGCAGCTTTAAGTGACCTTTTATGTCACTAATATTATCTGCAAGTACTGTTTTTATTAATACTTTGAAGATTTGAAGTACACTACAAGTGCACATTCAATACAATTAAGCACACTTCTTTTTCATAAGGGTCCCCACTTAATCAACGCCATTTAAATATGGTAAAAAAAAATATATATATAGGCTACATATGACACCTAACATTTTCACATCAGTGATGCACATTTAGTGTTCAGAAACTTGGCCCTTCCAGCTAGGATTAAGTGGGCAAGAGGGAACTGAGATCTGGATTCGAGTCTTAAGCAGTTTATGCTTTCAGCACAGATTGTTTTGTGAATCTGCCATAGTGCAATTCAGGCTTTGCAAAATGACTGTTTTGTGACTTTAAAGTAAAAGTAAAAAGTTTCTTTCTATCTTCTGCTCAGTTTGTCATTACTGTATCTGATTTCTGTATTTCATCTTCATGGCTCCAGGATGCACGGCTGATGCACAGTGTTGACATAACTGAAAGATGGCCAAGCCACATTTTCTACTTTAAGAAAGACTCATCTTTTTATCTTTGAAGATAACAACTTTTATCTTTTTTTCTGCTTGCATGTATTGCCTGTTGGCATTATGTTCTCTCTGTCTGTCTATCTCTGCTCTTCCACCGTATACTGTGAGCCGACGGGATGACATTTGATAATGTGTCCATCAAGCTGGGATGCTGTGCTGAACCACACTCACACATACACTCACTCACTCACTCGCTCGCTCGCTCGCTCGACAGCTCTTCTGACTAACAGCCTTTCCATAGACAGACACGGTGTGATACTGGAGTCACGACTCTCTTGACTCACACAGACATGGCTCAAACTCAACACTCACAACCATCCTCTGACTAAACATCTGTTAGCTGCCTCTTATGGCTCAAGCTTTACTTTTGCATCTGTCTGTAGTATAGAATCAGATGTGAGCCATTCATTTTTCAAGCTACAAGCAACTCAAATTATAATTTATGACTTTAGTTAACTAGCCTAATAAAAAGTCTTGAGGAAGTTAACCTACAAAAGGCTTACATGTCTCTGAACATCAAACTTGAAGGACAGGAAAAAGAAAAATTTGACAAATCACCTTCCTTTTGTTCCATTTTAGTCCCTCTAGTCTCGTTTAGGGTGTTTGAAAATGTGCATAGTTTGATCATCACACATTAACAAGTAAATTGTAGTTATATTAAAATTTTACAATTCATGGTTCTTTCAATGCATTATTCATTAAGTCATTAAGAATGTATTAGTGAATATTAGTCATTCTCATTTGCATGATTAGTAAAAGGGAGGCAAATTGGAGCATGTCCCCCCCCCCCCCCCCACACACACACACACACTCGCCGAGCACTTGGGTATTTTATTCAAAGATTAATGTGCCTGAAACAGAGATTTTGTGAAGTGAAATGCTGTTGTTGTAGGTATTCACACTTGTGCTCATCTAATTTGCTTAGCTCAAGACTTTAAAGTCTGACTACAGCGTAAGCAAACAGCTTTGCAGTGCGGCCTGTGAAGGTGCATAACATCGACTGAATGAAGCGATTTAATGAATGTGACATTCATGAAACAACATGATTAAATCTGCTGAGTCTGACCAGGAAAGGCAGGGTGTGGATAGGAGAGTTTGCCAGGTTCAATTCAATACCATATTTTTGTTGTTTTATTATACATACTGTATATTTTGCATATTCAGTTCTGTGGCACGTTAGTATTTTCACCAAACCAAAAAGGTTTTAAGCCAGCTATTTATATATTTTGCTGTATGTGTGACAGTAGGAAATATCAGTTTACATTTCCTATAATTCAGTGATATTTTTGTATGCACAAGGAGTCTGACAACAGCCAGCATGATCTAATCTCACCATCATCGAGTCCGTCTGGGATTACATAAAGAAAATAATCTCTGTGACTGACACAAGTTTATGATTTTTGCATGTTTTGTTCATCATTCTACTTTTTACAAATGAACAACTTTTATGAGCTGTGAAGCCTTAATATAATCAGAAGGAGCTAAATGTAGGGTATAAACGAACTACACCATGATAGCATGACTTTAACGTACGACACCACCATAAAGCTTCCGACAACTCTTTCAATCTTTATTTAAAAAACATTTCCCTGAATTTTTTTTTAGATAGAATAGTTTGCAAGAGCCGATTATAAACACAACGAGGCTGTGAAAGCGATAGTGAGTAAATGAGTTTAGGTAACGTTTAATGATGTTTATAACCTCTAGTCCCATTTAGCCACTCGTTAACCTTTTTCAAGACAAGTAAAAGCATGTGTATGGTGTTAATATTTTTCTGTACCAGTATTTTACATGATTTCTGAATGTAATAATAAAATATGACTTATACACCAATGTTATGTGTGTTTTTGTTTTCTCTCAACAAAGCAATTTTGACTCGGTGCGAAATTATAGTACACTCTAAGGCCCGGTTTCACAGACAGGGCTTAGATTAAGCCAGGATTAGGACTTAGTTTCATAAGGAAATTTTAGTAGCTTTTGTAATGTTCCTTAGAAAGAAGAAGAAAAAAAAAACATTACTTGTGTGCATCTTGAGACAAAACAATGGCACTGACATATTTTAAGATATGTCAGTGCAAGCTGCTTTCAGTTAAAACTTCTTAAACAAGCATTTTAGTCTGAGACTAGGCTTAACATTTGTCTGTGAAACCGAGGGTATATTTAAAAAGCTTAGATTAATAAGGATTCAGCCCCGGTCTCCTGGAGTTATGAATGATTGAACGGTAACAACGAGGAAACAAAACATGTCAGGAAGCCGTTATGGATTTGTTATGAAGGATTTCCATAATCAGTGGCGTAATTATGATTTGACCGGGGGAGATGTCTATATTTCAGGTCGTTCATTGAGCGCTATTGACTGCAGTGAGAGAGTGAAAGAAGAGCTCTGCCATCCATTACTGCAGGAGCTGTCCACGGTGCTGGTGCTGAAATCTGATTGCCTCTGTTTATGCAGCTTCACTGTGAGCGAGATCCAATATGGCTGATTACTTTCTGTGTAGGTTTAAATAAGAAGAAAATGGTATAAAGCTTGACAAAATAGAGTGCTGCTGTGCTGAATGTTAGCATGTCTGTGATTAGACCTTTTAGACACAAAGCAGCTTTTATTGCCTAGAATAGGGGCTTAATATACATAACTTATTTCACGAGTTCACACTTACAGTACATACAGTACTGTGCAAAAGTCTTAGGCACGTTAGTATTTTCACCACACACACAAAAAAATGTGTGTGTGTATCGTGCATATTTGAATATCATGCAAAAGTTATAATTTTGATGATTATGGCTTACAGCTTATGAAAACCCCAAATTCAAAATCTCAGAAAATTTGAATATTACATGAAATCAATAAAAAAAAGAAGGATTTTAAAGACAGAAATGTCGGCCCTCTGAAAAGTATAATCATGCATATGTATATAGTTATACATACTAAATTTCACCTTTTAATTTGAATTACTGAAATACACAAACTTTTACATGATATTCAAATTTTTCGATTTTCACCTGTATATCTTTTGCTGTAGTGTAGTGTGACAGTAGGAAATATCAGTTTACATTTCAAAACATCCCTTTTGCCATTAATTGTAATAATGCTTTTCATGATTTTGGGAATAATAATGGAATCATGATTTTTGTATGTACAAGGAGTCTGACAACAGCCGGTATGATCTGATCTCACCATCATCGAGTCCGCCTGGGATTAAAATAAGAAACAGAAAAAAATGAGACGGACTAAATCCAGAAGAACTGTGGCAAATAATCCAAGATGCTTGAAGAAACCTTCCTGCAAAGCTACAGAACTGTGGCAATTAAAATATCACGTTTCAGAGACACCATGTGACCGGATCACTGTTATTTTAAGTGTAATAAGAATTGTAAATATTTCATGAACATTGGTGTGTGTTTTTTTGTCACATTACTGTTGTCGCCTTTACATAAAAGCAGTAAGTCATGATTTCACCATGGTTAAAGCTGTAATAAAGGCCTTGAGTGTCTCATATCCTAAGTGCACATGCATATCACTGTGTTTCAGTGGTAAATAAAGACAGAGCACAAAAACACACACCACTCTCACTGACTTTTTCTCTTTTACTCGGCCAGGGATGAGTGCAGAACACAGCTCTTGACTCTTGAACAGACCGTTCATATTGCCACTGAATAGGACGGGCGCTGGTGCTTCACTGTCAGTGGGTCGTCACCATTACAAGCTCCCAGTGTGTCCACACTAGTGGTTTCAGTGGCAGAGTGACACCGCCTGTAATGTTGATCACTGAGGGAGACGGCAGAAAGCATGTCGGAGGCTGTGTAGGGAATTGTACGTACAAATTGGCGTTAGTCATGAACAGGAAGCTATTAGTGACAGTTCATTAAACCAAACTCTGTGTCGCCATGGAAATGTCTATTTTGGGTTCATTTATTTCCTTGTATGTGAGAGTGCCGTTAGTAATCTTACTCTGACATCTTTAACCAAACCGCTGAACAAATCTCTCAAAAATTGCCAAAGATGTCTCCAGTTGAATCTGATAAAAACTTATTTTGGAAACATCCTCAAAGAAAAATGGTTCACTGAAAGCAAATAAGTCTCTCCGTTAAATACGGTACATTCAGAAAGTATTCAGACTGTATTATTATTTTCAAATTTCGTTGCAGCTGCCTTCATTTTCCCCCACATTAGTCTGCACTCAGGAAAAATAAGATTAATACAATTTGTATCATATTGAAACATGATCTAAATAATTGAAAAAAACAAATTTGTTTTGTTTTCTTTCATGGACATGGTTGGTATTTCTTAGCAAAAAATATTTCAATCTGTTTTTAAGATTTCAATTGTGTATACATTTATATATGTGTGTATATATTTTCAATTCATAAAAAACAACAACTATAAACAACTAAAATAATAGCTTTTTTTATTTTATTAATATAGCCCTTTACAGATTGTTTCAAAGCAGCTTCACAGTAATAAACAATACAATAACAGCACCAATGAAACAATTATGAAAAGAAAATCCAATTTCATTTGTAAAGCAGCTCTACAGAAGATAATAGTGTCATTATTCAGATCAAGTCAGTTCAGTCAAATAACAGTGCCAAGTTCATCAGTTTTTTCATATTAATTGTCTTTAAATCCCAATTGAGCAAGCCAAAGGCGACAGTGACAAAGAACAAAACCCTAAGATTACCATAGGGAGTTCTCATGTGGCCAAACGCTATGAATGCTATGGCCTTTGTTTAAATATTACTTTTGTCATACATTTATTAAAACAGCAATTATCCTCAAGTTAATATTACTTAATATTGCTGTGCCACCACCCATCTTTTTTCCCCCTCTCATTTTCACACAGAGAGATTCACAGGTTTTGAGCTCAAACACACCTGGCATGAACACAATCCCGAGGCTTCGCTCAACAAGTGAAATTTCACACCACATGCTATTTTTTTCCACTTGCCTTCGCAAACAATGTCAGGAAAAACATACTTACCTGTTTGTCTCCATATGGTCCGTCTATATAACTAGCTGCATACACTTTCTTTTTATTTTTTTATTTTTAATTTACTAAGAAACAGGAAGAATGAAAGAGTATCTTGCAATGGCCAAATCAAAGTCCAGATCTCATTCTAGCTTAATCTAATCTCAATCCATAGAGCATAAATCACATTTACACTGTGTGCATGAGCACAGACATAACACTAATGACAATAAATCAGTAAGATTGATCTTTGCTAACGTAAAATAGCTTGGCACTGGATGGCCAACTTTGGTCCCGGAGGGCCACTATCCAGCAGAGTTTAGCTCCAGCCCTAAACACACATGAACAAGCTGATCAATGTCTTCAGGATTACTAGAAAGCAAGGCATGAGTTTTTATCATGGTCGAAGCTAAACTCGGCAAAACTGTGGCCCTCGAGGATCGAAGTTGGCCATCCCTGTGTTTATCCATAAAAGAAAATCATTCATTCTTAATTGTTAAACATTCCTCTAGTTTATCTAATTGTGTCAGTGTTTGTCTGCAGAATGAGCGCTAAGAGTAAAGAAGGCCTACAATGTGCAGCAGATTTCATGAAACAATGAGACAAAAATGACCTGACATGAACACTTGGTAAAAAGGACAAGGTAACAAAATATGTCAGACCTTTTCTAAAAACATTCAGGATTAAGAAAAAAATCTTTGCATGACATCAATCTTCTGACAATGTGAAAAGAAACGCATTTCATCTTAAGGAAAACGTACTTTTTCTATTTTGTGACGTTTTGATTACACTTTTTAAATAGCAGATTCTGCTCATCAGAAATAGTTCATTCAATATTTTTAGGGTCAAAAATGCTGGTTGATACAACTGTCCTGAAATCATAATGAAGAGACAAGACTCATTAAAAGAATGAGGTTTTTTAAGAAAATTAGTTTGGCATAATCTTTTATTTGCGATTTTTTTAAGGGGGAAAAACAGTTGTGTTAAAATATGAATATTTGAAAAAACATTTTGCGCTGGATAAAATTCACATGGTGCAGAACAACAAAACAGGGAATGATATCATAGACGGTGTCATGTGTCACCGCTCGTTGGTTTCATACGGATTACATATTCAGAGAATTTTTGTTTTCGACTTGAATTGGTTCATTTAAATTTCACATTTCAAGCTTTTTATAGATACAATTCTTATCGCGGCTGAGGCACGTATACGCTAAGTTTCGGTTCATTTTTGAGACGCGCTCCGGAAAGGAGACAGAGACGGCAGAAAGCACATTTTTGTTTTCTTTATTTTACAAAAGCACAACATTTTGTTGTTATTGTGAGTGTATACAAATAAAAGATGATTTACAGTTTCGAATGATGTCTTACTCTTATCTGTACGACCAAAAATGACAGAGTATTTTAAGTTCTTTCTGCTGTTATGAAAAAAAATAATCCCAGCAGGTTAGAGATGCGCGGATGGGCTATTATTTCATCCGCAACCGCATCACAAAACTCATCATCCGTCCGCCATCCATCCGCACCACGTTTTTGACCATTTTTCAAAACCGCACCCGCCCGCCATCCGCTGAATGTATACATATATTTTTCATTTGATTGGTTCATTTGATTGGTTCAACCGCCCGCCACCCGTCCGAATTTAATTAAAATATTATTTTTCGTCACGTCATCCGCCCAATCCGCGGTTTATCCGCGGAATCCGCGGCTGTAACCGCCAACCGCGCATCTCTACAGCACGTTCCACGGACGATAATTTAACATGCCAGCATAAAACCCGAGTTTTAGAAATATGCGTAGTGCCACTCGGCATAAACTTCAATATTTCATAAAAAATAATCAAAACGCAATATATGCTTATATAAACTATATGCCTCGCATTGCTCGAGTCCGCATGTCAATTCATCATCATCCTAAAACAGTGGCTCCTGTAGTCTCATTCTCAGTTGTAATATTTCTAGTTTTTGAAAACACAATGATATGCTGCTCTGAATCATTTTCACTTTTCTTCAACTTGGCTAGCTGTAGAATTCATGTCGTAATAATAGACTATTATGTGACTGTTGTGCTTTGTGACATTTGGAAAAGCCTGGCATGGATTAAGGCCACTGGAACCAGGATCAGAAGTTAAACGCGCAGTGTCATCTCTCATCACACGAGCGGGAGCGCAGAGAGTCCTGATTTTATTGTTGCCTAAACATGCATGTTGAAGCGTTTTAATTAGTTGATATATATATATATATATATATATATATATATATATATATATATATATATGATATATTTTTATTTATTTATATAGCTCTTTATACAATGGGCAATTCCACGCAAAAATGTCACATCCATAACGCCAACTAAATACCATTGCATTGTGTTGGTGTTATGGATGTGACAGTTTTGCACGGAATTGCCCCAATACAGATTGCTTCAAAGCAGTTTTACAGTGATGAAAAAATTATGCATTTTGGCTGTTGTTCAGCTGAAGTTCCGTTATAAAGATCATAAATTATGAAATTAGTTCATTTCATCTATAAAGAAGTTCATCATAAAATTCTGTCATCATCACCCAGCTCAGTTCAGTTCTCATACAACAGCGTCAGTACAGTTAGATGAATAATATTGTTGAATATTAAAGGATTAGTTCGCTTCAAAGTGAAAATTCTGTCATCATTTACTGTCATCATTTCTTTCTTCTGCTGAACACAAAAGAAGATATTCTGAAGAATGTCGGTAACCAGAAAGTTGATGGACCCCATTGACTTCCATATGTTTTTTTTCCTACTGGAAGTCAATGGGGTTTGGGGTAACTTTGGTTACCGACATTCTTCAAAATATCTTCCTTTGTGTTCAGCAGAAGAAAGAAATTCATACAGGTTTGAACCAACTTGAGGGTGAGTAAATGATGACAGAATTTTCATTTTGAAGTGAACTATTCCTTAAGTGTCAACCATGAAGCAAGCGAGAGGCAAGGAACCCAAACTCCATCAGGAAACAGAACGGAGAAAGAAACCTTGGGAGAAACCAGGCTCAGTCTGGCCAATGAACGAACATGGTGCGATTATGATTCACGTTGCATCACGTCAGAATTCAGATCGGGATTGATGGCATTCAAATATTCATCTATTGATCACTGTTGAGGGGGAATAAATTAGATCCGCAACAGTGATAAAGATAATTCAGCAGAGGCAGGGATAATTACACTCAGCAAATCACACCCTGGTGTCAAGGTCAATACATCTCCTAAAATATCAGATCATTTGACCTTTTTATAACAAGGCAAGATTCATGTAGTAAAATATCATGTGGTGTGACTCCCCAAAACCTATTAAGACATTTCTGTAATTAACATATAAAATTTGTTTACCTTCACACATATGCAATGTAATTTTTCGGGGGAGAAATGGTCAGGTTTTTCTGAATGTGATATCAAAAACATACCATTCACGTATTCGCAAACTCCATGCAATATTTTCACTGCGACAAATCTGAGCGATGCATTCTTTCATGAATCTTTAGAGCATATAACCGATTGAAACTCTTGCCACATGATGTGCAGTGGAATGGCTTCTCTCCGGTATGCAGCCGCTCATGTGTTGTCAGGCTTCCTGACTGTGTGAAACACTTTTCACAATATGAGCACTTGAAAGGTCTTTCTCCAGTATGGACTCGCTGGTGCCTTTCTAAATCACTGCCACTAGAAAAGCCCTTCCCGCATTCCAGGCACACATGAGCACGTGTTTGTAGGGCTGATGCTGAAGTGAAATTCATGCCACTCTGATCGCAATTCAAGACGGAGTGAGCGCACACGTGATTTTTTAGTCCTCTTGCCCGTGTGAAACTCTTCTCACACTGCTGGCATGAGAAAGGTCTTTCTCCAGCGTGGATTTTGATGTGAGTATTGAGTCTTACTTTACGTGTGAAACTCTCTCCACACTGTTCACATGTGAAAGGCTTCTCGCCGGTGTGAATCCTCATGTGCGAAGTAAAAGTCCCTCTACGTGTGAAACCTTTCCCGCACTGGAGGCACGTGAAAGGCTTTTTTCCAGTGTGGACTCTCATGTGCGTCTGCAGTCTTCCTTTATGCGTGAAACTCTCTTCGCAGTGACGGCATTTGAACGGCTTTTCTCCAGTGTGAATTCTCAAGTGCGTCTTAAAGGCTTCTCTACGTGTAAAACTCTTCCCACACTGAGGGCATGTGAATGGTTTCTCTCCAGTATGGATTGACATGTGATACTTAAGGCTTCCTTTCACTGTGAAACTTTGTCCACACAGGGAGCAGGTGAAAGGCTTTTCTCCAGTGTGAACTTTCATGTGCCTTTTAAGATATTGTTCACACGGGAAACTCTTCCTACAATGAGAACAGGTGAAAGGCTTTTCTCCAGTGTGAATTCTCATGTGACGTTTAAAGTTTTGTCTTGCAGTAAAACTCTTTCCACACTGCACACAGGAGAAAGGGTTCTCCGCATTGTGAATCCTCATGTGCCGATTAAGGTACGTGTTACATTGGTAACTGTTTCCACACTGGGGGCAGGTGAACGGCTTTTCTCCAGTGTGACTTCGCATGTGCATTTTAAGTCTTCCTATAAATGGGAAACTCTTCTCACACTGAGTGCAGTTGAAAGGATTTCCTCCAGTATGAATTCGCATGTGTGCCTTCAGGTTTCCTTTAGTAGTTAATCTCTTTCCACACTGAGGGCAAGCGAAAGAACTGCTGGCTTCTGTTAATGTTTGTGAGGAATTCGGTTCGGTTTCCGAGCAGCTCATAGAATTTTCTCCACTTGCGAGATGAAGAGGTTTCTGATACTGATGCTTCTCTTCCACCTCATTCAGGGCTTGACCTTCCCCTCTGAGTTCCATTAGATCTAAAATAAATATAAACTTGTAAATATCATTTAAACATGGAGAAATATGAAAATAAATTAAATAAGCCTGGTATCTGTTTTTATATACTACCGTTATTACGATCATAAAAGTTGTGTTGCTCATGTTAATTCATTTCTTTAAATGTACATCCTCCAAAATCTGGTAAACTGGCTGAGGTACAATGAGTGAATGTTATGAAACCAATAAATGAGTCAATGACAATATTAAGATGTTTTTGTATTCAAGGTGCAAGGAACATGTTATTATTGTTTTGCTTGATGGTTACACCAAATGACATTTTTCTTGAAATAATAGTTTTTCAAAACCATATGAACACAAGAACTTGGCACGTGTGTCCTTTTCATTAGACACTCTTATTTGTCATTTAGGCAGATTTGTTTGATAAACTATAATCTAACAAAAAAAAAAAAAAAAAAAAAGTTATTAACATCATACACTTCATCATATGTCTTTATACCACTCCATTAATATTGGTCTGTCTCACCTTTACTGCATCAATGTTTTGGCATAATCGATTGAATAAGTGTTTAAGTACTTATTGAAAAAATTAAAAACAACTTTAATTTCCAAAAACCTAATATTAGACTGTGTTCCATATTTTGCGCATAACCATCACCACATGATTTTCTGAAACCAAACAAAAATCTAATTAAATCTTAATATTGTAACACCCAAGAAGTAACATAGTTTGAAACAGCGTTTCTTCATCCCCCCAAGTGAATAATACCATACTATTACTCAATCTTTAAACCCTATAACTCAAGCTATTATAAGAGACAAATATTTTACACTCCATTATATGGGAAATATAGGCTTAATTAATTAACTGCACACCAGCACTTTGTCACAAGCCCATATGAGTGACACGTTCTCTGAAAATTTGTAACCTTAATATTCATAATTATCAGGAATCATTAGAGAAGAATCAAGAACGTTCACAAACCTCTCTTATCATTTGAATCTTCATTTTTCATTCTGCTTGCTTCTGGATAACTTGTGCCTTCACTCTCCTCCTTAATAAACGCCATCTTTCAACAGTTTGTCACAGATTTCAGCTTTTGTTTGTTCCTGCTTGTTTCGAAGTGTGTCTTTACGTTCAGAGTAAGAATACTGGTGACGTGCATTCGCCTGAATACTTATATACGCACTAAAAGTAAATGTTACGCAGTTAAAATAATGTACGCACTTTAGAGTATGGAATAAAGATGAGTCCCATTCAAAGTCAGAAACTGGACATCCTTACTTGATTTCTCCGGCTTGAATGTTTATCATTCTATGCCGCCATTTTGATGACGCCACGCCACAGTTGACGGTGCGTCATATTATGGGGGCGTGGCTTGACAGCATCTGCTTTTTGCACACTCTTTTCAACACTAATATTTCCCCCAGTCCTTTAATATCAAAGAAACAATCTGTTAATATAGTAGCATATCAGATAGATAGTTGGAATATGTCGATGTATTTATTTATTTTGGTACATTTGAACTAGCCTACACCTCAAACATAAAACTCCTATACCCTATACTCTTCCCCCTTATTTCAAACACTCACTTCTTAAATGTTTTTATTATACTAATATACAATATGTGAAAGGTATAAATATAAATGAGGTATAAATTAGTTTTTGTTTTTTTTTGTCCTGTATTTTTATCTTTTTTATAATAAAATTGGTCTGTATAGGCTATATAATAACCTGTATGTATACATATTATTTACATACACCTACATTTACTAACAAATACTGGACCCAGTCAGAAATTAGAGTATGTTCACACTTGGCAGGTTTAGTTAGATTAAAACAAACTCTGCTGTGATTGATCTGTTAGTGTGGTTTATTTGAATAAGTGTGCATGTAGAAACACTGCATGCCATCGTTTTTTTTTTTTTAATTAATCGAACCAGACATGCCAAGTGTGAGCACACCCTCAGTCCCCTTTCAAACTAACTCTGGTTTGGTTCAACTAACATATAGGCCCTAAATGTAAAATGGACCAATGACATGTAAACGAACTAAAAACAGGACATGATGTCACAAGCTAAAAAGGACCCTAAATAGGCCAGAATGCTCAAGCACCTGTTTTTTTTTCGCGCAATGTTGCCACAGTACCACACATGTACCTACACACATAGGCAGAGCACATTTAGCCCAGCAAACAGCATTATTTTGGATGTTCAACAAGTTCAGTCGCAAAATATACATCATACATTTTTTTTTTTTTTTTTAAATGTGTTTTTTATCTTTAAGTTTGGTGTTAAAAAGGACAGTGTGAACTTAAAAATGTATTTATATTCTGCAGTTTTATGAATGTAATGGTTGATATTTCATTATAATAATTGTATAAGCTAAACAACCAATGACTCTACATTCATTTTGTCAAATGCTAACGTTTTCTTTAGGATTTTATGTGTGCAGTGAAGGACAGCACATAATGTGTTAATTTAACACGTTTACACATCTTTGTGCTAACCTTTCTGACATATTTATTTTGTTAAAATCATTAACCCAATGAATGAGTTAAAATTAACACAAAAAGCGTTGTCCCTAAACTCACCCATTAATGTGTAAAAAATTAACACATCATTTCCAGCATTGGCAGACTGTTTATTTTGTGATATATATATATATATATATATATATATATATATTAAATGTTTTAAATAAAAAATGGTATTTTGTAATAATTTTGTCTAATTGATTTGTATGTCAGTAGTACTTATGTAGGATGAAAATAAAATTAATTGTATATTCAAATTATGAAATCGAATTTATATGTAGTACAAATAAAAATAATTACAGTAGTGTACTGATTAGCTTGGTTTTTACAGTAATGCACTGTATTACACAATTACAGTACCATGTAGTTACTGTAAAACTGAAATACGGTAATGGTACTGTAAATCTTAATTTCAGTAACTTACTGGCAAGTAAAATTACTATAAAAAACCCTTGAATGTGGTAGTTGCGTAGCTCCCAATGGAGGGACAGAAAGCTCTCGGATTTCCTCAAAAATATGTGTGTTCTGAAGATGAACAAAGATCTCACTGGTGTGGAACGATATAAGGGTGAGTAATTAATGACAGAATATTCATTTTTGGGTGAACTAACTCTTTAAATCCTGACTCTATAGAAAGTCTTCCCACAATAATGGCATACGAAAGGCCTCTCTGTGCATAAGTATTGCGTATGAAACTCTTCCCACACAGACAGCAAGGGTAGGGCTTTTCTCCAGTGTGCGTTCTCATGTGCAAATTATACCCTACTTTTAAGAGCGAAACTCTTTCCACACTGGTCACATGTGTAAGGCTTTTCTCCAGTGTGAATTCTCATATGCACATTTAACACTCCTTTACGTCTAAAACGCTTCAAACAATGTGAGCATTCATAAGGTTTCTCTCAGTGTGAATCTTAAGGCTTCCTTTCTCTCTGAATCTTTTTCCACACTGAGAGCAGGCGAAAGGCTTTTCTTCGGAGTGAGTTTTAATGTGCCTCTTAACAGTTTTCATATAGGTAACTCTTCCCACACTGGCATCCGAAAGTCTCTTCTCCAGTGTGAATTAAGGTTTCTCTTATGTATAAAACTCTTCCCACACTGACAGCATCTGAAAGATTTCTCTCTGGTATGAATTCTCTTGTGACGTTTCAAGCCTTCCTTCATTGTGAAACTCTTTCCACACTGTGCACAGGTGAAAGAGTTCTCATTGTGGATTTGCATGTGCCTAAGGTATGTTTTACACTGGAAACTCCTTCCACACTGAGAATATGAACAGCTTTTCTCCTGTGTGAATTCTTCTGTGCGTATCAAGTCTTCCTTTGAACTGGAAACTCTTTCCACACTGAAGGCAACTGAAACGCTTTTCTCCAGTGTGAACTCTAAAATGCACATTAAGATTTCCTTTAGTGGGGAAACTCTTTTTGCACTGAGGGCATGTGAAAGATGTTTTGTTGTCTAATGTTTTTGAGAAATTCTTTTTTTAGTTCTTAAGAGGCTCCTCCCATTTTCTCCAGTTGGGAACTGATGAAGTTTCTGATGATGATGGTTCTCCTCCACTTCATTCGGTTCTTGACTTTCCTCTTTGATTCCCATCAGATATAGAATAGAATATAAAATTGTAAAAATCAGTTAAACAAGGACAAAAGTAAAAAGCGAAATAAAAGCGCACACTGGAGCGCACCAGTGTACCGAACCCAAGACTAGGCAGTGGTCTGAGTTCGTCTGCACTGGAACTGTGGCGCGATTCGCGTGAATTTGAGAGAAAGGCCCTGTCCCGAATGGAACCCTAAGACTTTGCAATCTTCCTCCGAGTCCACACTTTAGTGACGTAAAGCTGCTTTGCCTGTCGGGTAGAAGTTTGTTGCAGAGCTCGTGGGTTCGGCAAAAGCATATCAGCCACAAAGGGGCCGTTCATGAGCACTCTTCTGAAACCTAAAATGACAAATGGGACACCCTACGGTCTTGTGGACTTAATGAAGTGTGCCATTTGGGACAGGGCCCAACTCAAACTCGGGTGTGAAAATTATTATTTTATTTTTTTTCTACGTCATTAGTTCAACAAAACACATGTGAGAAATGACAGTGGAGATGATTTACCTTGGATGCGAGCGAGAGCACATGCAGAGTGAGTGCCATCAGAGCGGCAAATGAACGACATGCTATCCGCTCTCTCGGACCGTGGCAAACATGCCCAGTGTGAAAGCCCCCTAAGATTCATAAAAAAGGTCATGTTAATGCCATCAAATCTGGTACATACTTGCAGGGGACCACAAGATGATTTCACATCCACAAATAACATTTGGGACAATATTGAGACTATTTTGGTCCCATCTTAAAAAAAAATGCAATTCACAATGACTTGAATACACCTTCAAGCATTTTTTTAATTCCTTAATTAAAACTTTAATAGTGTGTGAATCTATTTTAGACAAACAAGTTGTCTGTCTGTCTGTCTGTCTATCTATCTATTTGGAGGACTTGTAAGAAAAAAATGAAATTGTCTTTGACTAACAAGCACGATCTCCCTTTGTAGAACACAAGGCTCATCATAATGGATGTTTTGGTAACGCTTTAGATTACAGCCCGGAAGTACTGCGTAATTAAGACGAATTTACAGCGTAACATTCGGTAATGTTCGGTAAAGATCTATAATACTTACAGTACACATTTTTTTTTCTCCTGGTTGTTACCCCTTTATTCCCCAAACTTAAGTACTTTATAAGTACACTATAATTACAGAAAGTTACACTGTAAAATTGCTTTAATTATGCAGTACTTTCCGGGCTGTAATCTAAAGTGTTACCGATGTTTTTTAATAAATGATGACAAAAACTTCACAGTGAGTGACAGAATATATTATGCCAACGTTCATGAAATATATATTATCGAACTGATGAGTGGCCAACACAATATATTACCTAGGATATGATTTTACCCCAAAATTCAACATGCATGACACAAAATTGCAACTGCCTGGATTCCAGTTGTTTCTGTGAATTGCAGCAATACATTTTGCTTCTATTTTCTGTATCTTTCAGGAGTCTGTATAAAAAGATAGCACCGATTTCTTGTTGAACCTATTTGTACAGGCAGTCGCACAACAGCTCTTTCCTATTTTAGATGGGTTTCCGTTGCATTCAAGTTGAACACTTACAGTCTTAAATAATAAATAACAATCTTAAATTAATAAAAATGCCACTCAGTCTTTCTTGGGAGTAACCGCAGTAACTTCTGCCTACTGTGACATAGGGCTGAGTAGTATAGGCCTATCAAGTTTTTACAATATATCGATATATCTTTATAAATGATTTAGGATGAAGCAATACTGTTTATGTCGATATACAATAGTTTGATATTACAAGTGCATCTGAAAAATAGTGGAGTGAGCTGCTGTGGGGAAAGTGCATAATCTAATTTTCCTGATGAGAGTCTCCGCTGAACTTAACAGACTTCGGTGAACGAGCACCAGAGAGTAATCTTGACATGATGTCAACTTATGCTTCTCATGGAGGTCAAACATTTTTGTAATGGTCATGTATTTTCCAATATCCAGAAAAAAATTTGGCTTCACAGCACTGAATTAATTCAATAACATCAGGTTAAAAATTGGACTGTAGTAGCAAACCCTGAACAGATCGATCAATATTTGACCTCCATGAGAAGCACAAGTTGATGTCGACTAAACAAAATAAAGCTGTTCAGTCGTGGTGGCAGTTTGTAGACCAACCTGGAAGACTATAATTGAATTATAATTCATGAAGACTTCACTCTGGAATTTCCTGTGGTGTTTTATTATTATTGATTTTTTCAATTTATTAGTAAAAGATCTGTGGTTAACATTAGGGTACAACAGGCACACCTTAAAGAAAGTGTATGATTGCAGAAAAAATATATTTTATTGAAGACTGATGGTGCAACACATTTTTGTGGGAAAAGAAATCAGTAGTTTGTTTGTTTGTTTTAATTAATAATCATATAAATGTATTTTTTTTAAAAATCAAATGCCTAAATGTATTTATTTTTATAAATGCTTATAAAAAGGTTTATTTTTGACAAATGTTGTACCCTTCAGACATGCACATTGTCATTAAATGTGTCTTAATTGCCATAAGTTTAATAATTAGATTTTTTTGGTTTCAGATTTTTATATGTTCCATATGTTACATTGTGTGTATAAAAATGTCCAATTTTCAGCTTCACGACAGTTTTAGTCACATTCTCCTTATTGTGCAAACATGCACACAACCTTTAAATAATGCTTGCCCCAGGAGCTGAAAGAGCGCACGTGTTTGAAAGCACAGACGCCTGAGGTGCAAGCGTGTCTTTAATACAAAGACATGCTCTGAGACTTAATGAATGTTAACAAACCTTAACAAATACCTAATGGACGGTGATTTAACACTCCACAAAGCAACCTTGATGCGAGAACTGTAACCTGACCTTTCCTTCTCCACTGTGGTTCATTTGTAGTCCTGTGGAAGAATGGCTTACACAAAACAGTTTTGAGGAAACAATGATATCATTTAAACATTCAAACATAAGATGAAAGAAATGTATACTTTTATTCGTCAAGGACGCATTAAATTGATCAAAAGTGACAAGAAAAAGATTCCTATTTAATAAATGCTTTAATGAATTTAATTTCGTTCATCGATGCTTCACACTCCATCCCAGTAGGTGGCGGACATGCACCTCATGCGGGTTTGCCAACCGCCAAAAAACACAAAAGAAGAATAAGAAGAATTCAGGAAGACAGAGCCAATTAACACACTAGAAAACGAACCTAAAATCTCAGGCCCCATCCACACTACTGCGTTTTAGTTTAGAAACGGAGAATTAAAACGAATGCGATCTCCGTCCACACCAGCGTTTTAGCTGCGTATTAGAATTGATCTCCGTCCACATTAAAACGACTGAAAACGCGGATCACGTGACCATTCACCAACACTGGGCATGCGCGTGCCGGTGTAAACACAACTTCATTGATAAAATTATCCCACCATGCGCTGGTTCTTCCCGGGTTAACCCAAAACCGACGCTCCATGTACGGTCGATACCGCCGCTGCACAAGGGAATTGTCACAGATCGCTCGAATAATAGCTTGCCTCTGGCGCATGTAGGCAGTTATAGCATTGAAAATGCAGAATTTACTTGCACAACAGCTGCTAGCAAAGATATACGCCATGACTGATGACACCCAATCATAGAGCCGAGCATGAGCCTCTACTACGTCATCGTTTCTAAAGTCCTCCGTTATATCCGACCCGTCCAGACTAAAACGCCCTCCAGAGATTCAAAACGAAAAACGGGTCGCAGCGTTTCTAAACTTCTCCGTTTTGGGTCTCCGTTTTTGCCATTTTAGTGTGGACGGGAGGTGCAAACGTAGCAAAAGGTCTCCGTTTTTAAAGGAAAACGCAGTAGTGTGGACGGGGCCTCAGGCTGTTTACACTACACCATTTTCAACTAAAAATGTACAACTTTTTATACGTTTTGGGGGCGTTCATTTACACGACAACAACGTTTTGGGTGCCGGAAAGTGCAAACTTTTGAAAACGATCTCCATGTAAACAACAAAAACGCAAATCTCTGAAGACAATGACGTCATGCACATGCGTATTACGTGTTAAGTCTATAGTGTTTCATCGCCATCTAATGGCCTGGCAGCAGAATACAGCAGTTTTAGTTGTTTTTGCAGATCCGTGTGAATGGGGATCGTATTGACAATGGTGCCGTCTGTAGTACGCGGAAAACGCAAAGGAAAAACGTCTCCGTTTTAAGCATATCGTTGTCGTGTAAACGTACCCTCAGACATAAACAGATCAACAATAATCTCTAAACATGAACAAACAAACTCAACACGTGACAAATATTGTGAAAACTGAATGGAGATTATCGACCTATCATAAGATTTGTGCGTAAAAGCACAAGAGAATGTGGTCAGATAAAGGCTTATTAAGAAAAATTCTGTCAGAAAATAATAACAATTGTTTTAAAAGCCACTGTTGTGCAGAAAACAGGTATTTGAAGCTGCCGGTGTCTCTGGAGTCTCAAGAACCTCTACATGCAGGCTGGCAGTTGCAAGTTGCATTTTAGCTGCTCTTAACCAAAGATCACAAAGAGAAACATTTAGAAATACACTTCCAAACAGTTTTATTGCTGTGGTGCTTTTTGCAGCATGGGGATAGTGCATTGTCCTGAATGAAAATCCTTTTTTTTCCAGAAGGCACTATCCTTCTTTTTATATCATAGCAAAAAATGATCAGTTGTAAATGCCACATATCCTGCAGAAATCATTTTGACATCCTGAGAGACCCTAAAGGGACCTTCCATCTCACTTCCCAATATTCCAGCCTAAATCATCACCCGCGAGCTCCTTGCTGACGTCGCAGTCTTGTTGGAACGTGGTGGCCTCTCACCAAGCATCCAGAAATCCATCCATCTCTAGACCATAGTAGTAGTACGGCATTCGTTAGTCAATAAAACGATTTAAAAATGAGTGTTCATGTATTTCTACTTCCACTGTTAACGTTTTTGGTTAGAGGCAGAGAATGTGAGGCGCAGTGAAGCCACATAGTACAAGAGAAAAGAGACTTCATAAACTCTATAAAAAAAAAGCTCAAACTCATTTCTCGGTCTGTTTGTCCATGTATTATTCTCTTTTCTCAATTATCATAAGTCTTTCAGCTGTAAAATAGCTCTCCAAATTGTGTTCTTTCACACCTTGCCTTCATTCTTGCTTCACTGATGACTGGGGTGCAACAGAAAGGGCACATGCACTGTCTGAATGACCACAAAGGACACACATTAAGACTTCCTGTGTCTTGAATGTTCTGCCTAATTTGACTTACACACCCTGACAAACCAATTCTGTATTACTTTATTTTTCTTTGGTAGATCACAAACAGAATTTTCACAAATATTATATATTTTATAGCTTGAAATATTTTGTATACAGTTTATAACACTCACAAGTTACATAAACTGCTTTTATGATGCTTTTATACTTTTATTTTTCCCATTGTACTTTCCGTAGCACTTATGTTCTATGTATGGACTCTTATGTTGATTTTCTTTTGGTTCCCATGTTTCCTTCAGGTGTTTAGTTCCTGTTTCCTTTGTTTCCGTTACTAGTTGGGAACTTGGGACATGTCCGAAATCTCCCCCTACTATTAAATAGGACACTATTTGAGGGAACAGCCATTTGTAGTGGTGTCCGAAACCATAGTGGACATTATTGAGTGCACTCATTCAATCCCACAATGCACTGCAATAACGAGTGTATGCTCAACTGCTAGAGAATACCCATAATGCAGTGTTAGACTCGCGCGCCAAATGAATTCCCGCATCTGACCAGAAGATGGCGTCCGCAGCTGAATTCCATTCATCCATTTTCCAAACCGCTGGTCCAGCGTGGGTACAGCGTAATATCATACAGGTATAAATTCCTTTTCAACTGACTGTTAAATTGTTTAATTAAGGTTTATCCATAGTTTCCATGACAGAGTTCAAGATTAATCTTTTCATCATACTACAGGTGATTTCAGACAGCCTTGATTTCTGTGGCTACTTGTTGGTTAATTGATTGTGTTCACCTGAGTCTTGTTTGGTCCCTCATTTAGCCATGCCTTCATTTTGGTTATTTTTGACCTGTATCGTCTTTATGTGAAGCTGTTATGCTGATTCTTGCCTTCTGGATTGCTTTTTTTGTAAATAAACAAAATTTGCTGAAAATGAAATGCTCTGCTCATCTTCCCTGACTTACATCGTGAGACTTTCAATAAATGGAAAAGAACAGGAATATTGATACCTCCACGGAACAAGGAGAGTTGTTCAGGTTTGGGATGATATATGGGTGAGTACGTTTTCATTTTTGAGTGAAATCTACTTAGGTTCCATTTAAATTCCGTTCTAATGTTAATGCTCTTTCTCTGTAATCATGTCTTACACTCCAAGAGGCTGTCAGAACGCATCAAGCGCTTTGAGATGACAGTCTGCATCATGCTAACGGCAAAGACAGTCTGTATTCATCATTGCAAGCCTTCATCTAAATTGCTCATGATGCAGATATGATAATTTCATTCCAACTACCAGAGTGTGTCTGCGTGCACAAGCTTCTACTTAAAGGAAAAGTTCAGCCCAAAATGAAAAATTTGTCATCACTGTTGTTCCAAACTCTTATGACTTGACTTCTTCAATAGAACACAAAGGGACAGATTTACTAACAGCTTGCACCTTTCGCAAACCCTCTGTTGATGTTAAAAAAAAAAAAAAAAAAAAAGTCAGGATTTACTAAAGACACACAGAGTAAGATTAGAGATGACAGGCGTTGACAATTATTTTTGTGCCTGACCTTATTGCATATGGTTCTCTTTCGGACGCAAAAATTATGGTCAGAGAGTATTTAAATAAATCAAGCAACACAATTTACTAAGGTTTACGGTAGTTAATTGACTGGTATTTTCACCCATATATGTATACGTAGTTGCCACATTCATTCGCTCCAGACACGTCGACATGTCCGCCATCTTGGAATGGTCAACATTTAGTTTTCCAAGATGCCACAAAATTACGCTGCCTCTGGGTGTAAAAATGGAATAACATTTTACAGGTGACAGTGAAAAGGAGGATTGAGAGAGATGTGTAGGTGGCTGGCTTGAAAACCAGTGGAGGTGTCGGTAAGAACAATCCAGTCCAGTCACTTCAATTACACAGCATCTTTCTTTATTAGGAATGTATGTGTGTGAGCGTGTGGTTTCTACAAGAACAGAAATACAATGTTTTAGTTCACAATAAACATAACATGGAATCCACAGGAAATAAAGGAATTTAAACAATACATGAAGCCATCTACTCATAATATAATCTCAAATACATATGTAAATAACTAAAGAACATGCCTAAGCAGGAAATACAGCAAAATAAACACATTTGGAATAAACTTAATACAGAATAATTAAGTGTCAAAAGAAAGCACTTACATGGTCAAATACACACACGCAGGGAAAAACAAAGGAAGAACTCAGTCCTCTGCAGTGCATCCATGTGCACCAGAATGAAGGTGCTGTGGGCACAGGTGCAATTTATAAGGCCTGATAGTGTCCTAATTGGCTTGAGATTAGGTGGGTGGAGCTAAAACTTAATAGGAAAATTAACAAGATAAGTGGGGTGAGCAGTTGTACAATATTTGAAAAATATAGGAATATATAATAGGATTTAGGTAGTATATAATTCTTTTTTTTTTTTTTTTTTAATTTGATGATATAGTCATGATAATATTTTCTCATGTTACATACTCCTATACAGTAGGTGGCGGTATGCACCTTTATAGTCATGGTTGCAATCTGCCATAAAACGAAAAGAAGAAGAAGAAGATAAGTGGGGTGTGGCACATGCTTGGCACCTTGACGCTTAGGGACACACAACTTCTCAACAGACAGTAAGTTGGTTTGTGTTTTTGTGTGTATCCCAGACAGCAACAATATGTTGGCCCAGATCTGGGATGCATCTGGTACATGTGGATTCAACGCTTACCAGATGTGGGCCGGATCTGGGCTGACACTATAGCCCCTTTCACATAGAGATTCCAGAAAATACACGGATAATGTGTCCCGGGATTTGTCCCGGGATCGTTTGATTTTGGTTCATTCACGCTGGCAGTGATTTTCCGGAATCAGTGAGTGTGTTCACACACATCCCGTAAAGATCCCGTAAAGACACGTGACGTCAGGATGTGTTGTAGAAAGGCCAGTCTAATCTTCCGCCGGGATCATCGTGCTGTGTGAAAGGGGCTTATGTTGCTGTCTGGGTATTAACAGTATACTTTTTAACCATACGCAGAATTATCTAACATTAATGATTAACTGAATCCTATGAAAATCATTTGCTGAAGTCTATTGCAGATATAGATATCCATATATGCATATACATATGGTTGCAAATGCTTAGCCAACTCTGAAGTGTTCACAAACAGTTGTTTTGACCGTTCCAATATGTTCATATTCCAAAAATGAATCTTTAATCCTTTTTGTCCTGCTTACATTCACTCTATAATAATGGCCTGATGGCAATGACTAAAACTCAGTTCGTAATGTATGGTCAACAGTACAAAGAAAAACCTGGGCCTTAAAAACATAATTTTGTAAAATGTAAGAAGGACCAGTCTGATCAACACCAATAATCTTCCCTGCTACCTTAACAAGGATACTTACCAAGTATTTGTGAGTGCCAACAATTTCAATGTCCAAACCTTAGTCAATCAATGTCCTTTGTTTTATTAGCATTAAGCTGAAGAGAAAATCAATCGCACCACGACACAAAATCCTCCACGACAGGACCATGCCTCAGATGCTCTTCGTGGAGTCACCCGCGTACTTTATAATATGACTGTTCTCATACCTACTCCAGCAATCATTGGTAGCCTATACATGATAAACAACAGGGGTTACAGCCATACATATACTGTAGCTGTGCAGTGTTGGGGAGTAACAGAATATATGTACCGGCGTTACGTATTCAGAATAAAAGAATACATACTGTATTCCGTTACAGTTGCAATTTAAATAGTTGGTTTTTAGAATACAGTTACATTGTTGAAATCAATGGATTACATGACGATACTTCTCCGTTTCACGAGTTTATTCACTCTCTAAATAAATTAAGGCAACTCCATGCATTTCCCAGAAGCCCCAATATGAAAACGAAAAAATGCGCGGTTTGCGTGATCAGTCACAATGGAGTCGGAAGAGGAGCAGTGGGAGCTAGAGGTAGAGATGGAGCCGAAACAACAGAGCAGGGCAAGAATGCGTTTCTACCTTGGAAATTCAAACAGCATTTCACATTAAATAAAGAGAAGGGAGAACGAAATATAACTGTGCAGTGCATCCTCTGCTTGCCATCAACCAACCTCCTTTCAGCGTCCAACTCCACCTCCAACCTGAAGAAGCATCTTAAAGTAAGTTATTTGTTTTTAGTTAGCCAGGTTTAGTCGTCTGTTTTACTGGTCACCTTGCTATTTTATAGTTGTATCAGGTAGCTACCAGGGCTGTAACGATATGCGATATGAAACCAAAATCGCGACACTCAGATCCAACAACCTGTGTCGCGGTGTGAGAAGGCAGAATCACGACACACCCTTTTCAACTCCCATGTTATCCTTCCCGTCCAGATCCAATGCTACCACATCTTTAAATTACTATAAGTATTATTTGAAGTTAACATTATAAAATACGTAGACCTACACCACAAAATAAAAACTTTAAAATTGGGCAATTCCAGCGTTATGGACTGACATTTGCAGTCAAAACTTGAAATAGAAATTCTCAGAAAATGCCTTTAATACCAATATATTGAAACGTCTGTTTATATATCCATACTCCCTTAATAAATGAGTCCAGACATTAGAAAAATATCTGTCTACACATGTGTTTTCTATTAAATATGAGGGAAATAAACATGTGTGACACAAAAAATCTTTAACTTTTAGGTGGCAAAATATGTTTAGTACTTCTGTGAATTACACTGAGCAAACCAAAAGTAATACTACCCACCGGATGAAGAAGGGTTGGCTCTCCACAGAACACAAAATATTCATTTTATTTAATTTTCCGTGTTCGCCTTTATGAGTAAAAAATGTTACGGACTTTGAATTTCGTTTTTTATTAATTATATGTTAATATTAACAAATGTTTCATCAACCAATTGCCTGGATTTAATAAATAAGAAGTAAACATAGCAGACAATATAATCATGACACGGAGGCGCCGGCGCGTGAACTGGAGCTCATCTCATAAATGAACCGAAACTTAGTGTATAAGGTTATACTTGCCTCACAGACATGTCTACTTTTAAACAGAACAATTCAAAATGAAAGAAAACAGACTGCTCTCTGCTTATGTAATCCGTATGAAATGTGCATTTCTCTCTGGCACGTTCACTACTGCGAAGATCTCAAGTCAGCATCATCAACTTCATCTTTGCAGCCGACACTGACACAGAAAACACTTGTTTATTAATAAACAATTAAAATATCTCCTTGCTATATTTGACATATTCATAATCATTACTTTTGCCGGTTCTTTTAGGTGCTTTATTGGCAGCGCCACCCTTAGGCCTACATTACATGAACGCGTACTGCCGCATCACCGCACCGCATTCCTACACTTATAAAATGCAATTCAATGTGGAAGTAATCCAAGTATTCAGAATACGTTACTCAGATTGAGTAACGTAACGGAATACGTTACAAATTACATTTTGGGGCATGTATTCTGTATTCTGTAACGAAATACGTTTTGAAAGTATCCTTCCCAACACAGTAGGTGTGTTTGCACCATTTTTTAACCATGTCTTAACCCATTTTGCGCTTGCATGCTGCAATAGTTGCACAGCTCAAAGCAGAATGTTAGCCAAAGTTCAGAGAACTTTCCCTAATAGCTGATTCTTTTAAATCCAACTTATATTTTCGAAAATGCATGTGTGCATTTCAGAGTTTTAGCTCGATGTAAGTTCATTCAGTAAAGATCACAGCATGGAACCAATTTTAGAGCTGTTTGAAGCTGTTTTCTATATCACAGATATGTCATATCTAAGAATAAGCCCTACACAGATGAAAGCACAAAAAGATAGTTTGGGCACCTCCATTTTACAACAAAGCTCAAATCAAATGGATTGCATGACTCTGGAGGCTTTGAAGTGTATTCAATGTATTGATTACAAATGAAATGTCATTACAGGTGTTTGCCAGTAATGAGATCATCACAAGCTCCCTGTGCCCGATTTGGACCCACGTCCCTGCTGACATTTATCCCTGTTTAGTATGCCATGATGAACACACTTCATCCTCACAATCACAACATTCATTAGAAATGACCTTTGCGAGCGACAATTAGCCAGGAAGGCTCTATTGTCAAAAAAAAAAAAAAAAAGCCGAATTATCAACGATTTAGAGGAATCAATATTTGAGTCTATTACTGGTACCCGACCGCTCTGTGTTAGCAGAACGAAACAATCAACTGAATTAAAATCTAATGTGCCAAGATCATTACACAAAAAACAGCTCAACAAACATGGATAACACCAATGTTGTCTTCATTAATTCATAATTGGGGCATTTTGTTTGTTACAGTCAGTTATACAGACGAGAGTGGCATATTATCTCACCGAATGCATCACGGTAATGTGTTTCTCCTCCACCAGATCACCATCCATTTGCTTCCAGGTTTTATGGTCCTTCTGTTTCCTTTCAGTTGATTTTGGTGTTTATGTTCCACTCATGTTTAACAGTCCAGGACAAAAGGCCATTAATTTGGCATGACGCATACCAGTGCATTTCAGATTGTTCATTGTTACAGATGTTTTTCTATACAGGTTGTTTCATTCTTCTGTCTGTATAATTTAAACATGGGCAACACTTTACAGTAAGGTTCCATTTGTTAACATTAGTTTACTACAGTAGTTAACATGATCTAACTTAGTTAATGTTAATTGAAAATCAGAATCGGTTTTTATTATTTAATGGACTTGAACTAACAATGAATTTTTTTTTTTTAACTAACCTTAACATGGATTAATAAATACTGTAACAAATGTATTGCTCATTGTTAATTAATATTAGTTAATGCATTGACTTATGTTAACTAATGTAGGACCTTATTGTAAAGTGTTACCAAAACATGTAACTTAATAAATAACTTTGCATTGCGATAGTTTTTTCTTCCCTATTGTGACGTATATCTGAGGTAAATGGCTTCTTGAACAAGAAAAAAAAAGTAGGGAGAGATTTGATTTTGTCCATTGGGAATTGATTGGATCATTGTTTTGATTTGAACTTTGACCTAACATGGTGAAAGCTAAATTAATTGTTACTCATTGGTCACTGGTTAAAACTAGAAGTTTAGACTATTCTAGAAGTTGCCCATTCAACTCTAAACCCTGAGACAGTCGTGGCACAGAGGCTCTGGTTTACTATTTTACACATTATTACTCTATGTTGTCTGAATGTTGTCAAGAGTATTTTCTCCTTAAATCTGCATTGAACCAAAGACAGTCTTAAAAACGTGGTTTGAAACGCTGGTGTTTCTGACGTCACAAACTACCTTGTAACCAATCACGTCAACATGTGATCGTCAACGAGTGGATCTCTGAGCTGGTGTGAGTGAGTGGAGGCGGGGATAATTTGCATATTCATAGAACTGCGTATACTAAATGAGGCAAGAGTGTAGAGTTACATTCAAGCTATTTTAAAGCATGAATAATTTTTTTTCAAGGAAAAAACTTTTAAATATGCTATTTTGGTGATCAAAGATGAGTTTTAAGGAATACAATTATTGGCAACAAGGGGACTTTTAATCATTTAATTCTAGTCAGTGTTACCCTAGACAACCCTGAGAGTGTGCTTGGCTCAGAAAATATACTTATTAGATGAAACGCAGAGACACGTCCAGATTACAGGCCAGACGCCGCTGATGAGGACTAAGACCTCCGGACTGCCAATAACATGATTAGTGACCCTCCTTCTGGTCACATTGGCTGTGCTCTTAATGTGTGTCATTTTCTAGCTCTCTTCTACTCTCCTTTAGGTTTCTGCCAATGGCTGTCTGCTTAGTTTACAATGGAGTCACATAGATTGACTTTGCCAGAACAATAAAAAGGCCAAATGAAAGTGAAATATGTTTGTTTGTGTACCGTGCAGGTCAATAATTTGAAAATCATTTAGAAGGGTAAAAGGAGCTAATTTTATTTTTAGTTCCCTTTTTAATTAGTGAAGTCAGTGATTTGAACAAACAACTGAATTAACAACTAATTCAACTCGAATTCGGCATATTCACCGTAGAATAAGCCCTTCATCAAAACATTCATGGCATCATGTTAGGACTGCTATCCAGTCCTTTAGTCAGAAAAGATCTTGAATATGTGTGCTGTTGTGCCAAAAGTAGTTTTCTACTAAGGCAAGAGGATGGCGTTGGCACATATCTGTCTTCTGGTCATTAAAAAGTCATTAGTGATGTCCTGACAGGAATTTAATGAGGATGGGCTGGTCTGCTGTAGAGGGTTCAAATTAGAAAGGCTGGTGTCTGAGAGGGACCAGATTTACAGCCAAACTAAAATGAGAATCTCCTGCGGTGCGTCTGAAATCGAATGCTGTCTGAATAGGTACGATATTTGAATTGAACTTACTTTCGCGACTTAAAGTATGTTCTTTATAGTAATGTGGGTAGTATGAATGAAATTCGGAAGTACTACATCCGCCTTGTTGTTACTGTCACATCTCTCACACTACTGTCACAAATACCAGCGTCAGTTGCGTCGCTTCACTGCCATTCATAAATACTGTCCCCTGGCCTCATGGGATAGTAAAGTGTCCATCTTATGCACACTTCAGAATCTCACCGGAAGTAGTAGGTTATCCGAGTACTTTTTTGCCTACCGTTTCGTTATCGTTTTGCTTTACGATGCTATGTATTCAGACATACTACTCTTTGGACAATAACCTCTTAAAGTTGGGATAACCTCCAACTTGTCTTAAAATCCCAAAGTTTTTTTTTTTTAAATTGATTGGGTTGTTTAAATTATTATGCATTACAACATATCACCAGCTACATATAATATATATTACGAATACTAGGGCTGTGCATGACTACTGTGTGACACCAATGATCAATATTGCAAATGATGATTGGTTGTTGTTATTATTATATAGTGACGTTTTGCTAAATTCAAAATTCAGTAACGGCTCTTCAAAATTGACTCAAATGGGGACCTCTTCGGTCTGGAGGGGGGGCACAGGGATGGCCATGTCCATCTGGCGCCGGGCCTGTAGTAACGTTAATTGCTTGAGTCGATGAATTTGATGTCTCGTATACCCTGCAGGTAAATGGAACATTTTTTTAATTAGGACGATCTGCTGTAGATGAAGTTGAGGCTTCTCTGTGAAGGTGACTTCTTATAGATCAGTGTAACATTTTTTACATCATTCAATCTCTCATTAGTCAATGTGACTTTTAGTTCACGTAATCGCTTTTATTTTTTTACTGCATACAATATACACCTCTTTATCTGCATTCCCTTTTTGTATAATAACCACAAGCAGTCCTCTCTTGAATATCTCTCCCTCTTTCTCTCCACACACATAAGGGCTAAATCACATTAAATCCTAATGGTTGGATTATATGGGCACCCAAGAGCAGCATGTCCCATTATTTCCTCCATTCTCAAAGATATATTCAGCAATAATCAGCCATAACTGGGAATTAGGGGACCTGCCTTCCGGCTGTCACACGCAATGTCCATTAAGGGAGGCTGATTACTGGGTTTATTAGTTCACTTTAAGAGATAGTCCAAAAATTTCTTGGGATTAGTTAGCGGAAAAAAGATACTTAAATTGTGATTTTTTTCTGCTGGAAACCTGAAAAGAGAGGAAAAAAAATTGTGTAAATGATAATAGAGTTCCCACTTAAGCCTGAATTGCCTTAAATACATTTCTTTGAGAAGCATCAACAATCCAGAATCTTGGGCTTCTTACAGAAGAAAATATACTTGAGTTGAAATTATTGTGAAATGACTGAGGCTTGGTCTTTGTTACATCAATTACAAGGATCAGTGGGTTCCCTTTTGAATGGGATCTCACACTGTGTCTGAATTAGACGCTATGGGTAATGCCTCCAGCGTGACTGGTGTCTGAAGCACGTGTGTGACAAGCAGGGCGGGGCCGAGAGCTGTGGGAACGGAGCAAGGCCGGTGGCGGGAGTGCTAATGAGTGTCATCTGCACGCCACACTGGTCTTGAGTCTCACGGAGGAAGAAAGGAGGAGTGACGACATCAAGCACGGCTGAGCAGAGTCTGAGCAGACATGGACGCTCGAGGCGGTGGGCTGCAGTGACTTGCCGGGGGGACAGATGAACTTGCTGCAATCCGTCTGTGATGTGGAGGGGCGGCTACCGTACGAGAGGGAGCGGAAGAGTCGCAGCTGTTTGCCTGAGGCCGGAGACATGATGGGGAGGAGCAGGGAATGGAGGACTCTCTGCCGGGTGCCCGAAGCTGGAGGAGCCATCGCCGTCCACCAGGGGGTGGATGAGTCAGAGGGCCGTTCACAGAGGGGTATCCAGTGCCACCGCAAGGCACTCCTCCAGCTGAGGAGTTCACCCAGCTGGTGGAGAACCGGATAGCAGTGCATTTTGGGAAACGGTCAATACCATAGAGGTGTGAAAATTACGATATAGTGGCTACAGCACAAAACACAAATAACAGCAAGAGGTTTGAAAAGAACATTTAGGTACAGAGAAATCTCCTGGCTTTTCCCAGCTATTTATTCGAGAAATATAAGCTGTGTCTCAATTCAGAGGCTGTATCCTTCGAAGGACGTGGCCTTCAAAGTGAGTGAAGGTCGAACCGAGCGCCATTAAATGGGACAATGGAGGATTGCTTTTGTCACCTAGCAACTGTGACAGATGCCGTTGACGAGTAATGTTTGTACTGGACTTTTTTGAAAAGTTATATTTTATTGTCTGAAAACAAAACATACTTCACAACCTTCCTGAATATGTTCACAGTGGTCCAATTTATAATAAAGAGTAAAAACTATCTATAAAATCGCATCTTATTAAGATTTATAAAACAGTTAGTTCCAGTCCTTGATTCTGATTGGTCAATAGCTGTGTTTTATTCATGATAAAACATGGCCATGACCGCTTCACCCAACGGTTCAATGTATCACTACACAACACCCCTAGCAACCACTCTTAGCAATGTAAACATATGTTTGTTCTCATTGATATTGTTCATTGAATCTTATAGAGTATTGTGAGAGATCGAGTAAGTGAGTGTACCTGCATTTACAGTAGATATAGCATTTTCCTTAAAATCAGTCTATATTCGTAATAAAAATTCTGTTTCAACGTCCGAAGCAATATCTTGTCCTTTTTACAGTTAAGGGGTTATCCTGTGCCCTCTAGCCATTTGTCAATTGTGTCTTGCTTCTCCATGTTCACAAGTTTCAGTCCTTTTAATATAAAAGTATTCTCTACTGACAGACTCACTCATAAAGACAGTCTTTGTCACCATCTTATGGCGAAATAATGTAACTTCTGTGGTCAGGGACTATTTTTTCCAGCGGAAGGAAGGCTTTTAGTGATTTTACTTCATGAAAGTTGCATTGATTGCATTTTTTTGCCTTTAATATTTGTATTGTGTGGTAACCATTTTATAAAAGCAAAAAATGTTGTCTTATGTAAGCAATAAGGTACTCGAGGCTAGTGCTGTATCGTGAATAAGTCACAGCTGAAGGCCGTTGTTAGGCACGACGTGAAGCAGAGTTATTCACAATACAGCGCTAGACTCCATTACCTTATTGCTTACATAAAGACAACATTTGAACTGCTTCTTATTTTTACATTTGTGTCATTAGATATCCAACTAAGCTAAAACCCAATACTTACATTTCAAAAGGTAATCTGGCATTTTCTCTCAAAAAAATTCCAGTTGTCACAGGAGTGCAATGAATCTTGGGAAAGTCTAGGCTGTGAAAAATCCATCCATTCTATCTTTCGCAGTCTGGGAAATGGAGGACGGATTTGTAGGCTGCATTCGAATGAGCCTTCAAATTGGGACAGCTGTGAGTGCCACTGTGATGCCTTCGTATGCAGCCTTCGAATTGGGACACGGCTATCGATTTTCAAAATCAGATCTTTACTATATTATGATGTTGGCTAAGTCTAGCATGCACAGGTAGCACCATGATTTGCCGACCACAGATGACGGTGACGGTGAGAACCAGCATCTCTTCTACTCTGATCCTGCACAATGAAGCCACTCAAGCATGAGTGCTGAACCTTCATCTGTTCTCCATATTCACATGTACCCTAAGACTGTGTGGCCAGACACAGATCAAAATCCATTGATATTTACTGGCAAAAAATATGAGCCTGATTGGATTGGTTCAACCTGGATCCTATCCTGTATCCTTGACTCTGTTGAAACCCTGATTCAGACCACATGCAATCCCTTGAATGAATGAAAGATACTTCATAATTTACATACATACATACTTTAATTTAATAAGACAGCTGTTGCATATGTGTGCTTTACACTCGTGCTTTTGACTCTTAAGCAATTGGTTCATTGTAACAATATCGCATACATATTCATAAATGGTTAAATGTTTAGAAAGCTTTCTGGAACAAATGCCTTAAGTCTTAAGAAGTATGTGACCTGAAAACATTATACTCTGTGGTCGTTTGCATCATTCAAAAATAAAAATGTGATAATAATAAATTATTAAAGGATGCCAAATAATAACCTACCTGGAGACATGGAAATACATGATTTGAAATCTTTGCTTTATTTGTCATGGTAACTATGGAGTTTTTCTCTAAGAAATAGTTATTTTACTTGTAAATTTGTTTTTCTGACATACTGTAGAGAGGATCTTCAAGTTTAAAGGGAAAGTGTGTAAGCTCTTCACCAAACTAAATTGCTAATACAATTACATTTAACAGATCATTTATAATTTGTAATGGAGTATATTTTGAAAGTAACCCACCTGTGTCTTATTGCAGAATGTAGCCTACTGTTATTGCAGTGCTGAAATATGTGGGTTAGGGGACGTCCCATGATGTGCTGCATCTGCTCTTTGGCAAGCACAGAGCTTTGTACACAAGTGCTCAGTCGTTTTCCAACACCATGTTTGAATTGTTAATTTCAAACAGCTTGCCTATAATTGCATCAACATCAGTGAAGACAGCCGACATCTGTTGGAAAAGAAGCACAGAACAAACATGACTTTTTGTTGAATTTGTAAACTTGACAGTAAAGAAAAGAGAACGGAAAAGTAGATGTGAACGGGAATTTGCTGATAAGGTGGATTGTAGATGGGGACAACATGACTTATCCATCATGGCTTATGGAGGTTGGGGTTTGGAAAAAAGCTTGGTGATTAATTGCCGATGTGTGCTGAATGCGGGCTGGATTCCATTAGTTATCCTACTACCTCAAGCACATTGAAATTTGTTTATAAAGACATTTGCATTTTACTACACTTGGCTCATTGGGACTGTCATTTGGCTCTACAGTCAGGTACTATTCAATTCAATTCACATTTATTTGTACAGCGCTTTTAACAATATATATATATATATATATATATATATATATATATATATATATATATATATATATATATATATATATATATATAGTTTCAAAGCAGCTTTACAGAAAATGCATGTGTTTACATTACAATTTAGAGTGATCTGATGTCAAAGGTGACTATTCGAGTGTCACTTTGTAACTCTGTATGATCTTATAAAAACAGTTTGCTGCAACTAATATACAATTATTAATAATAATGCATAGCTCTGATTGTGTTTCTTTAAGACAGTTCCTTGTTATAGGTGTGGTGGCATGATACCGCGTTGTTTGACTGAATTGACCTGAAGTATTATTTAAAGTGTGTGACATGATGAACCACGGTCCCACAAAACAGACATATGTTCTCTCTCTGCATACAGTTTCTGTACTCAAAACACAAAGGTTTTAACTGAACTTCTAGTACACTGAAAAATGTGTTGTTTAAACTTAAAAAAATAAGTGTTCGTGCTGCCTTAGATATTTGACTTTACTAAACGTAAAATGTTAAGTAAATGTTAGCAATATCTAATTTTATTTTGAATATCACCACTGTCATAATGCACCTTTGCTCTGGTGCAATCTTTTGCAAAAGCAATGAAAACTTAAAAAAAAATTTTTTAGAGAGGGGTTGTTCTCTCTTACAGTAATTTCCACTAATTGAACCTTGCATAAAGTCCTGCTTACGTTATATTATGCCAGTGGTTATTTTACAGTATATGTGCTCTTGCGTGTACTTGAGCGTACTTGCAAGTACTGGGTAATATAAGGTAACTACATGGGTTATGGTTAGGATCAGGGTTAGGCCTTATTATCCAGTTATAATTAGTATATACATGCAGAACAGCACTGTAAAATAAAGTGCTACCGATATTGCTCTTTTTTTTATTTATTTTTTTAGGTTTTTATTTATTTTTATTTATTTTTTGTCTTTGAAGAATGAATACATGAGAGAGCCTAATTTTAAAAGTATGATTTTCTAGACCTGGACAAGTCATGGAAATTTAATAAAATGTTAAAACATGGGCATTTTTAATGGATATACATTTTTCTTGTAATGCCAAGATGTAAAAGATTTTATCTGGAAGAAATTGTGAGTAAAAATATTTTTTAAAATCCTTATTGCTTATGCCTTATCCAGTTAATCACAAATGACTGTCATGGTTCGGTTTTTGTTCTGGACAAATGGCGGCCTTGGAGTGTTTATGTCATACAGTATTTGATGTGTTTGAGTTTTACTATGAGTCTGTTTTTGGTCTGTTTTCTGTTTCCTTTGTTCCTTTTTCCCTCTTTTAGTTAGTTTCTATGGTTACTCATGGTTTGATTAGAGTTTGCACCTGATGTTCATTTAGTTGATTGGTTTGATTTGGCAGTGTATTTAAGCTGTGTCTTTCCTTCTGTTCATTGTCAGTTCTCTTTGCGTGTTACTTTAATTGCTGCATTTAGATCCTTTAGCCGCTGCATTTAGATCCTTTTCCTCTTCATTATTGCAACCATTTTGTGACATAACAGGATATTATTATTTATTTGAACGTTATTTCAACTGGCACTTTAAAAAGCAAAAAGTGTTTACTTTGTTATTGCACATTCCTGGTTCACTGGTGCACATTATTCCAAAGTTTGTTTTTCACCTTCGCCTCTTTTTCACAACTTTTTTTTTCTT
Source organism: Squalius cephalus (assembly GCF_949319135.1). Taxonomy (NCBI): domain Eukaryota; kingdom Metazoa; phylum Chordata; class Actinopteri; order Cypriniformes; family Leuciscidae; genus Squalius; species Squalius cephalus. Next base: position 43,590,832 of record NC_137127.1, on the reverse strand, counting down.
TTTTCGGATAAGTCGCATGGTATTCACAAATCAAATGATAATCTCAAAAATGTCCTTAAGTTCCATGGTTCCACCAACAAACACAACAAATCAAATCAAATACTTCAGGGCTATATGTGCTAGCCAAACAGCAGCTATTGCGATCCTGAGGTCCTCCTTGCTTGGCTCCATTCTGTCATGAGATACTCACTTCTCACGCTCAACTCCCAAAAGATGAATTCAAATCCCACTCAACTTTATTTCGGGTTGTACTCAGAAATACATCGAATCACGGAAGTAAATGGGTTGCATGTTTCAAGTTGACTTATAAAATGTCAAACCCAGTATGCCAACTCTCATTTAAACCCAGAACGTTCACTCTCATTTAAATGGGTCACCTTGGCCCATAATTCCCTCTGATTCTCATCTGTCCTCACCACAGCAGAGGGTTCCACAGACTGAACGAAACACTATGCAGAGAGCAAAGAGAGAGAGAGTGAGTGATAGAAAGGAGAAGAAGAAGAGAAAAAAATGCATATTCGAGGCACATGATCATCCATCTAACATCAGTAAAGTGGCATCACATTAGCGTCTTCCTGAGTCCCGTCTTATCTTTGGAATACCACAGCAGATGCATGTAGATATCGCCGCTTGCGGTTCAATGCCAGGATGTGCTTTATCATCCCAGGAGAAAACGTTGCATTTATCGTCTCTGAATTGCCTCTCTTTTTATCAATAGGAGATACTACAGATAGTGGTGTCAGAATGCAGGTGGTTGATTTTGAGACGGCTGTGCACAGTGGTGCTTTTTCAGGTCAGAGAGAAGAAGGCTGCAGTGTGCAAGCTTATTCAAATTCATAAACAGCAGGATGGAGCAGCAAAGAGTTTGTTGTCAAGTTCGGCATCTTTGTATTGTGAAAACAGAACATTTAAATGTCAGAGATTAAAAATTGGCTAACACTTTACTTTTCAATGTCTTTGTTACACATTACATGTGAGTATTTATGCTTAAAGATGCAGTCTGCAGTTTTTCCTCTTTGTCGCCATCTCTGTTCGAAATCTGCAATTGAAATTATTCGCGGAATTATCAACTTTACGTGCGTTGTGCCTTGGCATGGCACAGCGCGGATGAATCCAATGTTTTGAGGAGAATGTGCGGATGTCAGTCGCTGCGCCGGTGTGGATACTGTCATTCGCAATCACAGATTCTACTTTTTGGAAGTATGACCAACATAAGAATTTTCACCGGAAAATGTCGTCTGAACAAGTAAGTAACATCCACTTTTGTTCTGACCAACTAATGTTAAGGGGAAAAAAGCATTGCAGTAAATCGCGCTGATTAAATCTAACGCTCGCTTATCATATCACGTCAAACCGTGCAAATTATACTTTGTTCTCAAATTGTTAATGTTAACAACATCAGCATTGCGTGACAACATTTAATAAATAAAGTTTTGGTCATCATTCGGACGGGGTCCTCTTCAACAGGCTTGTACTAATAGTGGATAAAAGCAAGATGACAACATAAGTTATAACCGTAAACTAAACTATACCTGTTCTGTCTCCATGTGGTATATATTCTCTGGCTATGTACACTGAAAAAAATGATTAATTGACTAGTTGAATTTACTAAAAAAAATTATGTAAATTGGTTCCACATAATTGATTTTAGCTACATTTAAACAAATGCATTACGTTGAACTAAGTTCAGCTTAATGCATTTGTTTAAATGTAGCTAAAATCAATTGTGTGGAACCACTTACGATAATTTTTTTTAGTAAATTCAATGATTTCAGTAAATTCATTGAATTTACTAAATGTTTTTATCGTAAGTGGTTCCACACAATTGATTTTAGCTACATTTAAACAAATGCATTAAGCTGAACTTAGTTCAACGTAATGCATTTGTTTAAATGTAGCTAAAATTAATTATGTGGAACCAATTAACAATTTTTTTTAGCAAATTCAACTAAGTCAATGAATCATTTTTTTCAGTGTAATTGTCAGACTCCGGTTCAGACAATATAAGGCTGAACAACGCTACTGACAGTTTCTGACATTGTCCTGTTTTGTTGTTGCTGGAATGAGCTCTTAAAGCTCCGACTTCTTCTTTAATGGGGTCAGCAGCAGCAGCAGCTCATTTGCATTTAAAGGGACACACACAAAAATTGCATGTTTTTGCTCACCCCCCAAAAGTGGCGATTTTAACATGCTAAAAAATTTGAGCTAAAGCTTCACATACACACTCTGGAGACATTCAAGACTTAGGCTATTTTACATCTTGGGAATAATAGGTCCCCTTTAATAGCACCAAAAGTGTTTTGCAATACAACATGAACACAATGTACATTGTGTTCCTATCAATTAGTAGTCAAAGACACCTAATATAAAGTGTGACCAAATCGAATTATAACCAACTTTAATTACAGAATGTTGAGCTAACAACATCAGTCAAGAAAAAAAAACCTAAGCTTGTATTATAAAATTTACTAGGCATAAAAAGTCTGTCAGGTCTCTGCAACAATAAAGTGTGATAAATAAACCCTGCATGGACGTTTATGTGATTATCTAAATGAAACTGAATGAAAACACCTGTGTGATGTATTAATGATTCTCTGCCTTGCCGTGTTTCCAGGGGAAAAATAGAAACTCTAGAATAAAGCTCCTCTCATTCTCTCTGGATCCCGGAAAATCTGTGCAGAGCAAATGAGAATTTGAATATCAATGCACCCGTTTTATTTATCTGTTGGAGTTACTTCAAATCCTTTTAAATTAGTATGAAGTTAGTCTGTACTTGTGGTTTTAATGTGGCATATATAAATTAGTTATATAACCGAAGTTGAAATACATTGCTTTTGCTACTTTTTTACTTTAAGGTTCATTGTTTACATGCGTTCATTTTTTCTTCAAATGGAGACATTTTTCTGCCTCTGAAAATATAAATGTAAAAGCCCTTTTCATTTGGAACATCATAAACTTGTTAATTAAATGACGAGATTTAAATAAGACTGCACTAATAACAGGATTAGGGATTTGAGCATTTTCCAATAAGACTGCTAAATTAATTCTGCTATTTTATGGCATCCCTAGTGATGTGAATTATTTATCAGTTCGCATTCACTGGATTTTTGGGTTTATGAAATATGTAGTTCAAATAATTGACATGAATTGGGATACAATTTACTTGTTTCCATGGCAACACCTGACAGATTTGCCATGGCTCCTCATACCAAATATCATAATTCTTTAACTAGTTTTCTGCCAGAATGAGCATGAAAATTTATTTTCTCGCAGTTCATCTTTGCCTGTTATTTGATGTTTCTGAATATGTCTTACAACCTCAACCATTCTTCCACAAAACAGTATGTTTGTGTGTTTCTGTAGAGTTACTGAATTTAAAAAAGAAAATAATACATCCAATTTACAAACGGCTTATCCTATGTGCAATAGTAAAGGTAATTCAACGTGTAATTAAATGAAATGTTATAATACCAATGTATTGTTGGCATTAAAACTATTATGTAATAGCTACACAAACAATATTTTTAATAATATGTAATAAAATTATATTTTTATTAACATGGGTGGATAACATGGATGGGGACTAAGCATAAAGTATCATTAAAGTAGTCCATATTGGATCATGCACTCTTTTCCAAGTCCTCTGAAGCCATACAATTACTTTGTGTGAGAAACATCCCAAAATGAAATTGTTTTGACATCCATCCTAGCTCTCTTTAGCGTTCATCAGAAAAGTAACAATGTTCATTTCATGAACACACTATCCTTTTGAGTCAAAACAGTTCACAAAACTGCTTTGAATGATTATTGACAAACTGGACTGATCAATTTTTCAAGTTGATCAATGATCACTAGGGGAGGAGAATATCAAGATGATCAGTAAAAATGACTTTAAGCCTGTTTTGTATCTATTGCATGGCTGCAGAAGACTGGGAATGCAGTTTACGTGACTCTTTTCTTTTAATGACTATTTTATGGTCTTTTTTGAAAACTGAAAACTTCAGTCCCCATTCATTGAGATGTGGAACCAATTAGGTTAATTACAGCAATTAGATGCAAGGCATTAAATCAATCAAGATACCATAAAAATCAAATGCATGTTAATGAGAACCCGAAAGAAACACAGAAATCACAAAGCAGATTTTCTACAATCATAAATTTAATGAAATTCCATGTTTTCATTTATTAATCATTGGTCTCACAGAGAAGACGGCTGAAACTGGCCTATAATGGCTGCGTTCAGACTGTCAGTCCAAATCTAATCAAATTTAGTAAGTGTGAACGGCAAAAATCACAAAAAAAAAAATGCACATTTTAAGCTACTATTCAGATCTCATTTCTGGAAATTCGTTTCAATCTGACTGTTCTGATCGGATTTTGCGTGGTTAATGTGATTTTCTCACATGGGAAACATGCTGGAAGTCACTGCAGAAACAAGGTTGTGTTGTTACAAACCGAACGAGCAGAAAATGACAATATAGGTGGACTGACAGTGTGAATATAGCCTTTGTCTCAGGTGTAGTTGTTCTTACTGTAGGCTTCAGGACTGAAAATGAGCAAAAAGATGTGCTTAAAGGGGGGGTGAAATGCTATTTCATGCATACTGAGTTTTTTACACTGTTAAAGAGTTGGATTCCCATGCTAAACATGGACAAAGTTTCAAAAATTAAATTGTACGTTTGAAGGAGTATTTCTGTGCCAAAAATGGTCCTTCCGGTTTGTCACAAGTTTCGGAAAGTTTTTTTCGAGTATGGGCATGTGTGACGTCAGATGTAACGGAATTTCCTTATACGGGTCCTAAGGGCACTTCTCCGGTAAGATCGCGGGCGCGCGCGCACTCGTACACCAGAGCAAGAGAGCGAAAGCAGTACCTCATCTAAGCGCTCTGCTCGGCTTTAGGGAAGTCAGTGTCACCAAAGAAGTGGGTTTTTGGTTGCCAGGGCAAGACAACCCTGCACAGATTCCCAAAGAACCCGGCGTTAAGGGAATAGTGGATGCAGTTTGTTTTTCCGGGGCAAAAACGAGTTGAGCAAGACTGTTTCCCTGCATTTCGACGATGATTGTTTTATAAACAAAGCCCAGATCACGGATTTGCAGATCGTCTAATGCTTAAGGATCAAGCAGTCACAATGATAAAGGTCCGCAGTCGTGCGTTGGAACCGCAGGCGGTGAGTAAAACTGTTGAACAAATGTCTCTTTGTGTTGTTAACGTTACTAGCTCGGCGCGTTAGCACAGCTTTAGCTCCGCCCACACGGCCCGCCCCCAGCCGCTCGGTTTTTTTCCGGAAAGACTCGGTACAGTCTATCTTTCACTTATAAATATAATAAAACTAAAGACTTTTTGGAGATATGAACGATGCAATACTACTCTATAGGTACTCAAGATTAACAGGAGATTGAGTGAAAATGAGCATTTCACCCCCCCCTTTAAATGTGCAAATCCTGAGTTCTTGCTCATGCATTTGTGGGCTATGTGTGTGTGGTTTTAGCCTTAAAGGCAGAAACGTACAGTGATTCTTTTCCACTTAATGCAGATTAGAGTGTTAATGTACAACAAAAAAAGTAAGGAGAAGTGCTGACGACCATGGTAATTATTGAGAAGGGAAAAAAAAAAAAAAACTTCCTTCTGCATGGTGAGAGAGATTTCCATTCTCATATATTTACTTTTCATTTGAACCCAGGTCTCAATTTAGAGTTTTTTGTTTGTTGTTGTTGTTGCTTGGGATAGCGTGGTGTAAAACCAGAATAAAACGTACTCGGTTACTAATGTAACCTCGGTTCTCTCTAGAAGAGGGAACGAGTATTGCGTAAGGTTAGCTTACGCATCGGGAAAGTCTTCTTTCTTCGAGATCTGAAGCCAAAAAATTATCCTTAATTTTGTATACATTGTCAACGCAGTGCAGCAGCCGACAGACCTAGGCAGGCTGTATAAGCGTGCTCATTGGCTGCTCGGCGGCAACTGCTTAAGCCTATCGGTGAGCGCTCTGAACGCGGCAACCAATGAGGGCGCTTCGCGCCCTCCACACCCTTCTAACCGTCAGAATGGGTGTGGCCAGCGTGTATATATTCAGCGCTCATAGGCTAAAATTCTGTTTTTTGCAGTCTGAAGCGCAAAAGCTCGTGGCGCGACACGGCAGGTTACGCAATACTCGTTCCCTCTTCTAGAGAGAACCGAGGTTACATTAGTAACCGAGTACGTTCTCTTACGAGAGGTCTCTCGTATTGCGTAAGGTTAGCTTACGCATCGGGAACCCTTTGTCAACGCCGTGTGCGCCGAGCATCCAGCCCATGAATCCCAGGGAAACCGGGGAAAAAACTCTGCTGGGAAATGTGGCCGGTCGGAGAGACGGGCCAGCGCAGTACAGGCACTTCATGCAGCATATGAAATAGAGCGGCGCGGCCGGTCTATAAACATATAACAGTACAAACAGTAGGGCCGGCAGAGCGAGCCCATACAGTACATAAGCACTCATAAGGGTAGGAGAAAAACGACATAGTCGGTCTCACATGAAGGGAAAAATTCCCGCGCGACAGAGAATAATACGGGCGGCCAGCAGCGCGGGCCAGCACCGACAACAGCGCGTAACGGGAAATAGGAAACAGAGCGGATCAGCCGGTCTGAGTCAAACACTTCACCCTGAGTATAGTACCAGAATAGCGCCAGCATATGAACGTAGTCTGCACACGAGAAATGGGCAGAGCATACATGTCACTTATGCTGACAGTATTTTTGCCTGTAGGGCAGGAACTTCCAGGTTATAAAACCTCACGAATGTTGACGGGGAGGCCCAGCCCGCCGCCATACAAATACCGTGATTAGAAATTCCGCTGGACCAGGCCCACGACGAGGCCATGCCTCTAGTGGAGTGGGCTCTGATGCCCAGAGGGCACTGCAGGTGTTTGGAGGCACAAGCTGCTGCTATCGCGTCCACTATCCACCTGGACAAGCTCTGCTTCGAGGCGGCAAGACCCTTGGTGCGTCCGCCGAAGGAAACAAAGAGCTGCTCTGAACGCCTGAAAGCGGCGGAGCGCGTGATGTAAACTCTCAGCGCCCGGACAGGGCATAGGAGGTTATCACTGTCCCCACTGTCGGATGCTGGCAGAGCCGAGAGGGACATAACTTGTGCCCTAAACGGGGTTCCAATCGCTTTGGGGATGTAACCGTGTCTCGGTCTGAGAATGACTTTCGAGTCATTCGGCCCGAACTCAAGACATGCAGGGCTAACAGATAGCGCGTGCAAATCACCCACTCGTTTGACTGAAGACAGAGCTATCAGAAAAACGGTTTTAAGCGACAGATACTTTAGATCCGCGGATTCAAGCGGTTCAAAGGGAAAAAGCCTCTAGGGCCGCTAGGACCAAGGACAGATCCCACGAGGGAACCGAGGGGGGCCGCGGGGGATTCATCCGTCTAGCTCCTCTGAGGAAGCGGATAATGAGCTCATTCCTTCCCATTGCCCGGCCAGGCGTCGTCTCAGCGAACGCTGCAATAGCGGCCACATATACTTTGAGCGTGGAAGGGGATCTGCCCTTTTCCAACAGCTCTTGTAAGGAGAGCACCCGCGGGACCCCGCATGCGCGCGGATCCAAGTTTTTAGTAGCGCACCATTTAGAAAACACCGACCATTTAGACGCGTAGAGCCGTCTCGTGGAGGGGGCTCTCGACTGTGTGATCGTGTTCACGACCCCTTCTGACAGGTCAACGGGTATCCGTTGATCACCCATGCATGCAGCGACCAGCGCTCCCGCATGAAAGCGTATGATTCTGCCACTGAGCCACAGGGGAAAACACATTAGCTTTCAGTTAGCGCGAGCATATAAAAAGCGACCTCATGTGTCGCGTCGGCGTTTGTTTGCAGGCGTGCGTGTGTTTAAAACAGGCTCGTTTACTGCAATAGTAATATTTCCAGTCGCCTGAACTTAAGAGGGGACTGAGAAATGTGTGAGGATTGGCGGTTGTCCAGCCGTAGCGAGACTAACACACTCTCTTCTCTTTTCGCCGGTGAGTGAGGCGCGCACGCTGAACGCTGCTCGTGACCGTCCGCTTTGTCATCCCTTGAACAGCGCAATCTGCGCGGCCCAACGAGGGAGAGAGCGGGCTTGTTTTCTGGATGTAAGAAAAACTGGCTGCGAGCTCGGAGAAGCGAACAGCATAAACTTTATCTGCCGCGAGAGCGGGGACCGAACCCGGATCTCTAGCTTGACAGTCTAGGATTCCGCCACTGAGCCACAGGGGAGAATACATTAGTACTCGGTTAGCGTCATCATGTCTTGTGACGGCGTTTGCTTGCAGGCGAGCGTGTATTATAACAGGCTCGTATACTGCAATAGTAACAATTTCAGTCGCCTGAACTTAAGAGGGGACTGAGAAATGTGTGAGAAATGGAGGTTATAGTCCAGGCCACGGCGCGACGAAAACACTCTGTTCCCCTTTCACCGGTGAGTGACGCGCGAGGACGGAGTAGCTTTCTTGTAACGTAAAGAGAGCTCCAAGACCGTCCGCTCCTGCCATCCCTTGTGAGCGGCGCAGTTTGCGCGGCTCGAACAGAGGGAGAGGAAACTCGCTCCGAGACCGTCCGCTCCTGCCATCCCTCGTGAGCGGCTCAGTTTGCGCAGTTCGAACAGAGGGAGAGGAAACTCGCTCCGAGACCGTCCGCTTCTGCCATCCCTTGTGAGCGGCGTAGTTGCACGGCTCGAACAGATGGAGAGTATGGGTATCTATCACATTCGCCTCATCTTCTGACGCGGCGCGGGCGAGAGCCGGCGGTTGAGCGGCCGGGAGGGAGAGGGCGAGAGAGAGCTCGAGGGAGAGGTTCCGGCGAGCTCCTCAGTCACAACAGTCTCCGGTGGTCGCTGCGAGCGGCGCTTCTTATTGCGCGGCCCGGCAGGGACAGGCGGAGCGACAGCTTGGTCGAAAGCTTCAAGTCGAGCCCGCAGGGTCGACATTGAAAGCTCTTCGCACTCGGAGAGTGCGGTGGCGGCGTGCCCGCGGCCCAGGCGGAGAGCGCAGAGAGGTGGCGGTCTCCGTTGCTGAGCGGGGCGCGGCACGAGCCGCAAAAACGAGGCGTTTTTACAAAAACGCCTCGTGCTCTTTTAGAATACACACAGAAACAGTAATAATGTAAAGGATATGTCGCCGGATAGCGTAGCAGGCACGGATGGCTGAAGGCGGCGAAGACGGCCTGCTTCCTCAGGCGCTGTCCTAAGCTTGCTGGTCGCTGGTTTCAACGACGACGGCTCTCAAGATCCAGCGATGCGAAGAGCGTCGCTGAAGACAAGAAAATCAGAATTTTAGCCTATGAGCGCTGAATATATACACGCTGGCCACACCCATTCTGACGGTTAGAAGGGTGTGGAGGGCGCGAAGCGCCCTCATTGGTTGCCACGTTCAGAGCGCTCACCGATAGGCTTAAGCAGTTGCCGCCGAGCAGCCAATGAGCACGCTTATACAGCCTGCCTAGGTCTGTCGGCTGCTGCACTGCGTTGACAATGTATACAAAATTAAGGATAATTTTTTGGCTTCAGATCTCGAAGAAAGAAGACTTTCCCGATGCGTAAGCTAACCTTACGCAATACGAGAGACCTCTCGTAAGAGAACCATGAGCATTCATTCATTAAGAATGTAAATAAGATGCATTTTGATTTTATATTGACTCTAAAACTCAATGCTCTGGGTGCCATCACGTTCATGTGAGGCCATATGCCTGGCAAAAAGTTGTAGACTTTCACAAGTTTCCAAGTTGGAAGTCTGAGTTCAAGTGACGTTTAACACACTCTTCCAAGTCTGAACTTAGAAACTGGTGACTTTCCAAGTGTAGAATGGAATGTGTCTTATGAATCATTGGTTGACATTTATGCCAACAGAAGTGCTAAGTGCAGAATTACTGATACTTTTTATTAGCTATCTTTATAAAATGATATGCAGTAATTTGTTCAACACCATTAACATGCAATGAGGCTAAAAAATGCAGTTCTGTTAATTATGTTAATTTTCACTCCGCATGCACTTCTTGCCACGATTCAATCCACAGAGAACTTTTGTACAAAATATTTCCATCAAAATATATGTCGATGAGGTTTACACTCCGCAGCCATGAGCTAGACTTGGAATTATGCAAATCAGGTAACTGTACAAACATGCCCATATAATCTGACATATAATTTCCTGACCTCACACAGGGAAAATGTTTCTTCACAGTTATCTTTATCATACATTATAACACTTTACAATAAGGCTAAATTTGTTAATAGTTACTTTTTATAAAAAGTACTTTTCCTCATCTAAGCTGGGCTTGCTTGTTTGATTTTTTTAATTTTTTTTATAACAGTTCTGTTTTTGGCAAATGTAAATTCCCTTTCACACCAAAAGTGAAATTAATAAGCCTCAGGCTGAAGCAAATGCAAATTCATGCCTGTACAGTAGAGGGCGCAGCTCAAACAAAGCGCAGCTCTGCTGACTGAAAAAAAAAGAAAAGAAACACAAATGTGATGTTTATCTAAAGTCATTTTTGCTAATTAGTATGTTTGAATTGGATCATCGAAGAAATAGTGTGATTAAATACATCCAGTATATTTGTGTAATTTAACATATTTCATTCTTGCAGGTTTGCATAATATTCTGAGTTTGTATTTTACTGTTTTCATTAATTTAGAGAAATACAGAATGTTTTTGTGCAAGTGAGATGAGTAAACGCCTCCTCACATTTAGTCTAGAGCGACAATAAGCATCATGTTCACACACAGCGCACACAACACCTCTGCACTTACGGTTTCTCTCAACATGAGGACAGGAGAGCTGTCAGTCAATAAATTGGAAAACAAAGTAACTTGCATTTCTTACTTGAAAAACTGTTACTTTACAAGTTGAAAAATGTGATCTGATTATGCAACTCACTTTACATGTAATGTTTTACCCCCAACACTGTGGGCCCTTTCTTGCACCCAGCGCAATTGACTTTGTACACCAACACATGTATCATTCCTATTTTGCACCTGACATACAGTGGACTTTTCCCTCCACAGACGCATGTCGGTAAATTAGGGAATGAACTTGCGCTCCCGGGGGCGGTTCAGCGCAAAGAGGAGGCATGTTCCGGCGCAAACGTTCCCTGGTGCTATTTTGCAATTCCAGAAAACAATTCCGCCACAGACCAGGAAAAACCTAGTCTAAAGTCAGTGGCGCGTTATTCAGATGCTATTTTAAGGGCGCATGCTTGGCGATAATGTAGCGTGTGCACAACGCGCATACACTTTGCTTCTCTCATCTACACACAGACGCAGCAGTTCACATTTTTGCAAACCATACATAATTACAAGGAAAAATATTCCACACGAGGGAAATCATTGTGGTGTCCATGAAGATGTGAAAAAATAGGCATAAATCTAGCTTACACGTTTACCAAAATTATTATATGCCTGTTTAACCGAAGCTAATTTGGGTGTGTTTCTCCATCCCCATACAATGTCACTTCTCTGTCTTTTACGGCCCTGAGGAGAACGTCGGTCTCCTCGCTGTGAACCGCTCCTGGCGTGATCGGCAAATCCGCCGTTATAATAACAATCCTCCATGGAACAAGTGCGTCTGCTCTTAAAGGGAATGTGAGATCTGAGCTCTGATTGGTTTATTTCACGTTACGCCCAAACCACACCTATGAGTAATGAAGCTACTTCAGACCAACCCATTTTAGATTTGCGTCGGGCGCAAGAGTCATTTATCCCGCCGGTATAATAGCATCAGCGCCCGAGATCCGCCCACAAAGTTACTTGCGTTTCGCGTTTGATACTTGCGTTTCAGATCGTTAAAATAGGGCCCTGTGTGTGTATATATATATATAGTTTGTAATTGCCTGCGAAGAGATCAGTGTATGGATGAAATAAGGTTTACAGTCATGGCATGGCACAGTATGATGTTCATTTATCATGCTGTTGAAGCTATGTGTGTTATGAAACTTTGTTTCAGTTTTCAAAAAAAAAAAAAAAATTCTAATTAAAATATATATTATTTATGTGATAAATGGCCACACTCTCTGTCATTTCATTGTTACACTGAAACATTTTCTTGTATCGCTGTACAATGTGTTATTTGCCATTTGTAGCGTGTGTGCCTGTTTCTGCAGGAGAGAGCCTGAGGCTTTAGCTCACTTATTCAATAAATCATTGAGTACCACACAACGAGATCCTCTATCATACACACACAGCTGACACACACCACACTCCCGTACAGTAACCCTGCCCTTCATTTGCTTTGATTGAAATCAATATAAGGCTGATTTAATCAAAGACTTTTCTTGAACAGCTTGTGTCTGTTGTAATTGTGAGCCACTGTGTTTGTGCATCACTGAGGTCAATGGATATGGCTGTATCTCAAAGAGGGTCAATAGAAAGACCCAGCTCCGAAATCACTCATCTGCCCAGTGCAATGGCTTTAAATATTAATGCCTTGTGCTGTGGTAATGGAGATGATTACGGACGTTTTTGCCTGTGTGAAATCCTAAGGTGTGTGTGTGTGTGTGGCAAGGAAGTCTATAATCTCTGGAGAAAGCATAACATTAGCATTCCCATTCATCTCAATTGTAGTTGCATGCTTGGGAGTAGGTGATTTTTGGTTATCTAAAATAACTAAAAATGAAATAAAAATGAAAATTAACTATATAAACTTTTTAAAAACAAAGAGTAGCCTAATGAAAATGACAAAAAAAAACTAAACAAAATAACTACAACTTTAAAATTAAAATGAAAACAGAAAATATAAAAATACAAAAATGATATTAAAAGAACAATAGCATGAACAGATACATTTTGAATATTCAGTGTAATGCAAGACACTTTGGGCAAAAGCATCTGCCAAATGTTTTTTTTATTTTTTTATTTGAATATTCTATTATTCCCTTACTCTTCAATTATTAATTCATATGTAAGGAACCTGTTGAGCAGAGTCTCACGCCAACTGGATCACTGATCTCACAGACACAAACTCAGCAGTCTGATCATTGTCTGAGGGTTTAGGGTTTACTGTACCTTTAAGTTGGCTGTTACATGCTGCGTTATACCAAAAAGTGTATTCATACACATTCATACAACTTACAGTCAGGAGTGCCTATGTTAAAGTTCACGGTTCGATAAAGAATTGACCTACACTGCTCTGATTGGTCAGATGGCCCAGTATGTTGTGATTGGTCTACTCTGCTCTGATTGGTCAGATGGCCCAGTATGTTGTGATTGGCCTACTCTGCTCTGATTGGTCAGATGGCCCAGTCTGTTGTGATTGGCCTACTCTGCTCTGTTGTGATTGGTCTACTCTGCTCTGATTGGTTAGATGGACCAGTATGTTGTGATTGGCCTACTCTGCTCTGATTGGTCAGATGGCCCAGTCTGTTGTGATTGGCCTACTCTGCTCTGATTGGGCAGATGGCCCAGTCTGTTGTGATTGGCCTACTCTGCTCTGATTGGTCAGATGGACCAGTATGTTGTGATTGGTCTACTCTGCTCTGATTGGTCAGATGGACCAGTATGTTGTGATTGGCCTACTCTGCTCTGATTGGTCAGATGGCCCAGTCTGTTGTGATTGGCCTACTCTGCTCTGATTGGGCAGATGGCCCAGTCTGTTGTGATTGGCCTACTCTGCTCTGATTGGTCAGATGGACCAGTATGTTGTGATTGGTCTACTCTGCTCTGATTGGTCAGATGGCCCAGTCTGTTGTGATTGGCCTACTCTGCTCTGATTGGTCAGATGGCCCAGTCTGTTGTGATTGGCCTACTCTGCTCTGATTGGTCAGATGGACCAGTATGTTGTGATTGGTCTACTCTGCTCTAATTGGTCAGATGGACCAGTATGTTGTGATTGGCCTACTCTGCTCTGATTGGGCAGATGGCCCAGTCTGTTGTGATTGGCCTACTCTGCTCTGATTGGTCAGATGGCCCAGTCTGTTGTGATTGGTCTACTCTGCTCTGTTGTGATTGGTCTGCTCTGCTCTGATTGGTCAGATGGACCAGTATGTTGTGATTGGCCTACTCTGCTCTGATTGGTCAGATGGACCAGTATGTTGTGATTGGCCTACTCTGCTCTGATTGGTCAGATGGCCCTGTCTGTTGTGATTGGTCTACTCTGCTCTGATTGGTCAGATGGCCCAGTCTGTTGTGATTGGTCTACTCTGCTCTGATTGGTCAGATGGCCCAGTCTGTTGTGATTGGTCTACTCTGCTCTGATTGGTCAGATGGCCCAGTCTGTTGTGATTGGTCTACTCTGCTCTGATTGGTCAGATGGCCCAGTCTGTTGTGATTGGTCTACTCTGCTGTGATTGGTCAGATGGACCAGTATGTTGTGATTGGTCTACTCTGCTCTGTTGTGATTGGTCTACTCTGCTCTGATTGGTCAGATGGACCAGTATGTTGTGATTGGCGTACTCTGCTCTGATTGGTCAGATAGCCCAGTCTGTTGTGATTGGTCTACTCTGCTCTGATTGGTCAGATGGCCCAGTCTGTTGTGATTGGTCTACTCTGCTGTGATTGGTCAGATGGACCAGTATGTTGTGATTGGTCTACTCTGCTGTGATTGGTCAGATGGCTCAGTCTGTTGTGATTGGTCTACCACTTAACAGTGGCAATCACAATATCTGAATTTCAGCTTCGGATCTTCCACAGCACTTGATGCACAGTGATACGAACAGTAACAATGGCGTCGGTTTTACCATATCAATTCCAGCGTGAATCCTCATCCTTTGGAAGTGCAGCAAAGTGGATTAGCAGTGCAGAAAACAGCGTCTTCTCGACATATCAACAACACAAACCAAACTCTTCCAGGCCTCACTGACCAACTTCAAAAAAGAAGTTGTTCGCAGGCAGCAAATGAAGACCATAGGCTGACATTATGCACATTTGTTAAAAACCTATAGATACGTTACAGCTGACGACTCGTTCCTGCAGTTCAGAATCAATTCTTTCTTTTAGGAGACAATAAACTGATTTGTCGTGCACTTTGATCTTTAAAATTTGCAGACTTTTACATTGACAAACAGTTATATTACATTAAAAGCATAAGCATGCTGCATATAGAAGCAGCTCAATCTGTTTTGGAACAGAGCCAGTAAAACCATGCCATCTTACATCTTAGAGAGGCACTGCTTCTTCCAGAAGCAAAGGTCTAGTGTGGGTGACAGTTGACGGTAATGTACTGCAGGGTGTGTGCAAGTGTATGTGTGTGTATTGTGTGTATACTGTGGATTCATTCGCGCTGACGCATCATTAGCTGGATTTACCCGTGGGCCGCTCTTACGAAAGGTCAATGAAAGGTCAGCTTGAACTACATCTAACCTTTTCATTCTTATTCTCTTTTTTTCTCTAATTTCCCAATTTCTCTCTGCTCTACCTTTACTACAGTACATCTTTCTTACATCTTTCATCACCTGCATGCCTCATCTCCTCATTTGCACTGCAAAAAAAGGCAGTTTAAAAAAAACATTTTCTTTTTTAATGCTCTGAAATTCCATCACAGTTCCCATGACTCTCTAGTTCATCAGACTTTACATTTAATGTGCATTTATATAGCAGGTGCTTTGTGCATTTGCCGAAGGTTTATTCGTAGCATTCTGGTCTTATTTCGTGTTCCTGTTTTCCCCAGTGCACGACTGAGCTGAGATTAGTTTGTTGTGTGTGTTGTTCTGACTCTTTTTTTTTATTATTATTCAATTCGTCAATAATTCAATTTAATGTTCGGAGCATAGATTCCTCTCTTGTGGAACAAGGTTCATCTGGACTTTTTTTTTATTTATTTTTTCTTCTCATTATAAGTGAACTATAATAAATTTTTCAAAGGCACAATAAAAAGTGTTCGCTAAAAGAAATCTGCTGCCTTCCAGTCATCCTGGGACATCGTAATTATGATGTCATGTGCATTCAAGTCATTCCGGTTGAAATAAAACATTGGTAATTTCATATTTTTATCTCGTCCCCAACTGACACTACAAGAAGCTTTTCGGTGTGTGTAAAGTGTGTAATTGACATGTAATTTATCATGAGCATGCTGCCACAGAGAATGAGTTCTGTCACACAACCTGTTGCCTCAAAAAGCAGCTCAGCAACAAACTGTGTAAGGACAAAAGCTGTGTACAAGATCTGTACAAACTTAAAGGAGACATTTTTTTGTAAATTTGGAGTGCTGTCAGTACAGAGAACAACGACAAAAATCGGTGTTGCCTACACCTTGTTATCCTCTTTTTAAAATTTGCACCCTGTTGACTTCAATGGGGCAAGTTTTAAACCTGCTTTTAGCCTCTTAACATCCTTGATGTGTCATTACAAGTGCCCAGCCATGTGAGTGATTCCTTCAGAGTGAACACGGTGAATCTGACTGCAGTAGATGTGAAAGTCCAAAGTAGTCGATTGTCGAGTTCACGCGCGTGATCATAGGTAACTAAACCTATGCGCGTGAACTCGACAATCGACTACTGTGGACTTCAGCCGAAAACAGGATGTAAATACAGGTATGTGCGCTGGCTGAATTAACATCACTTTTATTAATATCTTTCACATCTACTGCAGTCAGATTCACCGTGTTCACTCTGAAGGAATAACTCACATTGGCTGGGCACTTGTAATGACACATCAAGGATGTTAAGAGGCTAAAAGCAGGTTTAAAACTTGCCCCATTGAAGTCAACAGGGTGCAAATCTTAAAAAGAGGATAACACGGTGTAGGCAACACCGATTTCTGTCGTTGTTCTCTGTACTGACAGCACTCCAAATTTACAAAAAAATGAGCTCAATGTTAAAATTGAATGTTAAAGTTCTCCTTTAACATGCACAATAAACACGCCATAGACCCGGCTCTATTGCAAAAGAAACTTGAAGATAAAATTAGACTTTCAAAAACAAGAAAAAGTAGGGAAAAATGCAACATAATCTGGTACTCGTCCGCATAACAGACTCAGCTGTGACAGAATATGAAGGATTACAAATGTAAGAATTTAAATGCAATGGATCATAATCTGACATCAAGAACTTTAAAAAGGAGCACTGTAATATTCATAATGGACTATGAATCACATAGAATGTTTAATGTTATACTTACATTGGACAGTAAAAAATTTAATGAGCTTTAATGAGTTTCTACACAAATTGTTATAAATCGTTAAATGTGTCAGTTTACTGTCTGAAAGAAGGTTTTTTATGAATGATATACATAGAAATTCATTCTGCTCATCTTATTCATCATACTCATCAGAGAGAGAGAGAGAGAGAGAGAGAGAGAGAGAGAGAGAGAGAGAGAGGCAGAGAGACAAAGAGACGTAGAGAGAGACGTAGTTCTCCCACACATAATTGTATTGAACAGAATGACTATCAGAGATGCTGTCTGTGAAACTGAGCAGTAAAGATGGCAGCAAGTAGGATGTGCACTAGGGAGGGTCACACACCAACCAGTCCAATAGTCCATAGCATTGAGATAAATGCTAACAGAGAGCTTTCTTTAGGTATTATAGACATTCTTGGATCAGACTGTAAAGCATTTTTTACACTAACGTGGATGCAAAATGTGAAATAAACATTTTTACACATTTTCACAGATGATGACTGAACAATTAAACATGCTCATAATGAGGTCATGTGATGGACATGATGCAAAATACTACTTTTTGAAATGAAGTGTTGCATTGTTGTACATTTTCACATAATATTAAAAACATTACAATTGTATAATCAACGTATAATTATGTTCTACAATGATGCAATTATCCCTTATTGTTGATCTTACGTAAGTGCAGTGTATAGTATCTCACGTCCATATTAACAGGTTGCGGGATTAATTTTACTTTCAATAAAATGTAATGATATCTATTCATTTAGACACTCTGAACTCTGAACAAGTGTGTTTCCAAAGTTCTCAGAGACAAACTTTCAAACGATAGCTAAGCATTCCTCCACATGGAACAGGATTTTGAACTTTTTTCTTTTTTTTTACCAAGACTGGAAAGGAAAAATAAGACACATTTATTTGTATAGCACTTCATATAATACCGATTGTTTAAAAGTAGCATCACGTTAATAAACAGAAAAAACAGAATATTGTAAAATTCAGCTATCCATTATGAAACGGGTTAAATTCAGCTACAAGCACATACAGAAGACAATAGTGTCATTATTCAGCTCAACTCAACAGTTTTGATGTTGTGAAGTTAGTGTCATTTTCCAGCTCAATACAGTTGAAATTTTGGTTAAATAAATAATATTACTTAATATTAATAATGGGAATATTTACTCAGCTTTGCTACATTTCTTTACTTGCACTACGTACATCAATACAAATCTCTCTACTTACTACTACTAAAAAAAAAAGAAAAAGATCCAGGTCATAATGCTTGAAATTTGGTAGACAAACATAGATTGCGCCAACATATTAATTTCTGTACAAAACTAAAACATTTCAATAATTTATTCTTTCATTCTAATAATTTGAATGGATGAGATGAAATCAGTCAAAAAGTGTCCAACATACATTTGAAGTCCTTGAATACAGCTTAAAAAACACCACAGGATCTTTCCCATCACATAAAGTTGGTTGAGAGAATGATGAGCAGTGCTGGAATCGAAAGCTTTTGTTTCCGCCATGGAATAAAAAATTTAAAAAAGTAATTGCTACTTTTTATCTTTTTTTTTCTTTCTTTTTTTACGAGTTGTAAAGTCAGAATTGCTAGAGATAAACTTGCAATTCTGACTTTTTCCCCTTACAATTAATTCTGAATTAATTCTGCTCACATTTCACATTAGTTACTGACATCAACCATCACTGGAGTGTCCAAAATATGGAAGCTTGTTTCCTCCACGGAATATAAAAAAGAGGTAATGTGGCTTTTTTCTCACAATTCGTACTTTTTTTCCCTCACATTTTTTAATTTTATAAAACATTTTATATAAATCTTTTGATTTAAAAAAGTCTGAATTACCTTTAAAGGCAATTACCCTTTCTTTATTTTGTGGTGGAAACAAGCTTCCATAGAGATCTGCACAAAGAAGAAGATCAAATTGGGGTATTTTGTGAGACGAGAACAGATATTAAATATATGACTTTTTTTTTTTTTTTAAATGTCAAACAGTTCTGTGTCATTTATTCTTATTGGAAATTCTGTGACTCCGAGAAACTGGAAGATGTGGGGAAAAAAACAAGGTTAAAATACTCACCTTTATGTTCAGTATAGTTTTTTATCATCTTTAGTTTTTGTGCTGTTCTATCCCCTAAGAAAGTCAGTAAGATAGAAACAAAAACAAATCGATTTTTCCTTTGCCCCAGATTGTGAGCAAACTGTTAAAAGCTTGGTATTTGCCACGTCATCACAGATCAGTTAGGAGACGCCAAGCTCTGCCCCCTTTGCCATCTTTACAGTGAACTCACGGTGACCTATTCGCCTGGACGTTCATATTTCTCTATAGGGACCTGACATTTGTCTGACATTTGATCAGCCTTTCCTCTGTCACTAGCGAACTAGTGCTCATCCAATCACAGCCGCTCTAATAGTGACTGATCCAGCTGAACGACTGTGCATACATATCTGTGTGGTGAAGACCATCATCCAAAATGGAAACAAACTTTCCCACAATTTCTGACCTTCAGGTCATTACACATTCCATAAAAGTGACGCTGTTTGGAAAAGTTCCTGTCTTGTGCATTACACTGAAAATCTGTCCACTATAATCAAACTCTTCACTCTTTATGTGTACTGTATTTAATATTATTCTGTTATTTTTATAAGTAAGGAACTTTATTTGTTGTGTAAGAATGGCACATATAAAACACTGTCCTTATATATGAAAATGTGTCCTTAATAGTTTTAATATGACCATTTCATGAAAGCAGTAAGGTAGTTTACAGTCTCTAGAACCTTATTGCTTAAATTTAATAGCAACAGCAATATGATAAAATATGCATATGTTAAATAATATTAATATTAAATAATCGAAAAGAATAATATAATGCAGAGATGGGAGTGGAGTTTGGAATCTGCTGCTGCTTCAATGTATATCTAATGAGTGATTATAATCAAGGTATTAATCAATATTTTTCCTTCTAAACATCACATGAGTTGAATGACTTCTCTAGGCTTGTGAGATTTTACTTTGGTATAGAAGTGTGGTTACTGAAATGTTCTTTTCATAATGTCTGTATTTGATATGAATTCAGTAACAGTGCTTGCTCATTTAGCCCGGCTTCCAGAAATGAAATATGGACTCGTTTTGTTGAGAAATGTCTTCAACGTGTTAAAACATACTTGGGTCATTGAAGTCAATAGTTTAAGGGACCATTTCTCAGTTAAAGCCTTACTTTCCATTTATAAAGTGTCCACTCCTTGAGAGAAAGAACGTATTATCTTGAAGTTTTGAGACAACTCTCCTGTTTATAGTTAGAGTCTGGCCAAATCCAACCTTGAGGAAGCTGTGTGTCGGTGTGTGTGTTAATCTTGTTGGTTACAGGGAACAACTGGCATTATTGGAGATTGACTGAGTTGTTGTTCTGGACAGGCTGGGCCTAGAAACAGAAATCTGACAACTGGAAGGTCACGACGTGCCTAACTTCAGGGTCCGATTGTCAGCTGCATAATCGATGGAGAAATGCTTCCGTTTATCTGTATATGTGTGGGAAATTACTATGTTTATCTGTTTCTTAGCCAATGAGAATCATTCAACCTGAAGCAAGGACGTAGCTTACACCTTGGTGAAGGGTATAACTGCTGTGATCATTGTAACTGAAAGGGGGGCGGCCTACGAACTTGTGAGTCTTGAAGCTGACTTCTGCTGATGAAACTGCAAACTATCTTCAGTAAAACTTTTCTTTAATTCATTATAATTCTGACTCCGGGTCTTCATTCATCATATCTGGTTCTGGGTCTTTGACTGTAAATTCGCTTACAGCAGTAATCAAACTTTAAAGCCAAGCAACATAATAACATGTTAATAGTTAGATTTATTAATAGTAATAATCAGAAAGAACAATATAGTGCAGTAATCATACAGCCAAACATCATAATAACATGTACGAGCACATGTGTGCGTATATAATGGCATATGATGATGATGATCACATTATGGCTTCTACAGGCCTGTTCACAACAAAAACGATAAATAAAAATAACAATTACTTTATTAGCTTTATAAATGTGCTTGTCTGTGTTTAATGGAGTGATGTGTGTTGTTGCCACTGTGATTGTGGTCTGAAGACTGCAGGTATTTTTTATTTTGTTGATTTATTTTTTCTTTTCTTTTTTTTTTTTACACTTTTCATTAATATTTCTGTCATGACAACTCTCTGAGTGTTTGGCATGGTTATAGATATGACAATGTTTATATGTTTGGTCTTGGCGGAATAGATCTGCTACGCTGCTGCTGCAGAGCAAGTACGTGACTTGCTACTGCCAATACACATGCAGACATGCTGCTGCACAATAGCGTACATGAATTACCCGTAGCAGATCTATACAGGTGGAGCTGGGGAAGGTGAGGGGTTTCTGACTGCTAACAGCAAATGCTGAGTAAGTATTTGAAGATTGAGCAGCGAGTTCATTGGCTGCTGATATAGCAGGAACCAATCAGCTGTGCCCTATAGAGAATGATGTGATTGCAAGCAGATTGAGTTAAGGACCCATCAGAGTTTCTTTCATTAGAAAGCGTGCCCATCTTTCATTAAGGCGCCATAGAGTTTCATGACGGAACTTTGTGTATTTTTTTTTTTTGGGTTCTGTCAGTTCAACTTCATGTGGTAACATCTAAAATAAATGTTGCTTCTCCAGCAAGGTTTAATTACTTAATAAGTTTGATAGAAACTTTTATATACATACACACACACACACACACACACACACACACACACACACACACACACACATATACATAAATATAAATCATTACCCTGAATTTTGAATTGAATTTTTTTAATTGAATTTCTTACTCACAACTTAATTTAGTTCATTCAAAATAAATCAGTTTAGTTGGGTCAACACAATTTAGTTCATTTAGGTCAAATTAATTTACTCTAGTGTGTTCAGCCTAACTTTATTACACTATTTATTACATTTTGTTGGTTCAACCTAATTTTATAATAACATTTCCTGAGGTTTAAATTCCAATCAATCAAAGTCATTCATCATTACATAGTACACATAATGTATATACTGACCACTAAGAAAAGACAGTCATCAGTAACAATAAACAACTCTGAATGTCCAACATAACTGAACAATATTGAACACTAATATAAACTACCAACATCTTTCCCTTTACTGAAAAACACATAAAATACCACTTAATCCCTAAATTTACTCTCCTAATGCAGTCCCTTGCAAAGCATGCAGGGAATTACAGATCAAATGCCCAGTTAATGCTAACAAAAATGATTCATGTAGTTTTATATTAATTCATATTAGGTGGATTGAACACAATTAAAATAAGTTGTGACAAAATGTTGCATTGTGTTACTTTAGCTCATTTTATTTAACCTGAAAGAATCATTTAACAACGTTGATTTTCAAGTTGATGCAGCATAATGTGTATAATAACATCAAATCACAATTTCTCATTGAAGCAAAATTCGCAGACAGCAAGAAGCAGCCAAACACAAACACATTTTCTTCTTCTTTGTGCTTCAGAGCAGATGTCCTGTAGCTGACACAAATCATGACTATACTGCCCTCTATAGGTCTGGTGCTGTCGTAGTCTGCATGTGTCCAATGTGTCCATCCTGAGCTTTATTGGAAATTGTATATTGGGTCAATGTAACTCAATTAAGTTAAAACAGCATTCCCTTGTTTTACGTTACATAAACCTGATTGAATTAGGTTACAACAGTAAAATTAGAATTTATCAGGTAGAAATACCCCCTTAAAGCAACAACATGTTTACTTTCTACAGTGCAGTTATGACACCTGTGTTAAATGCGCAAGCTCTTTAAAGAGGGAGAGTAGACTCTGTCAGTGTTAGCTCGAAAAAACTTTCAGAAACTGATTCCAAGAATGTTGTATTTTCTCTGTGTTGTTATTGTTACAGCTGTTGTATGAACTTCCATATTCTCATTAGAATTCTAAAGATTATATAGGCCTTAGTTAGTTCTCGTCCTCAGTGTAAACAGCTATTAAGACTCAATAGGAGAAATCATTATCACAATGTGCTGTAAGTGACGGTAATCATTTTACAAAATACGTCTGACTTAGCAGCCAATTTAGACACAATCCAGCCGCTGTGGTGTCACCATGCATTCTTACCTGACAAGCAGAAGCAATTTTTTAATCGTGTTAACAACATGCAGTTTATGTACACTTAACTCCAATATACATGCATTTCATTTAATAAGCAGCTTTCGCCACAACGTAATTTCTTTGAGACAGATGCCATGTTCATGAAATACAGATCATGTTCATGCTCTGTAAATACAGTATATAATTAAATGTATATATTTTTTTTTCAGAATGGAATGAAAGATATGTAATGTACTGCATGTTAGCTTGCTTATTGTGCTCAAGAGCATGATCTGTTTCAACCATCTGATCTGTTTTCAATCTCACTGGAAAATTTGACTATTTGAGATCGTAACAATTCATATGAATTAGCCTCCAATTTGCCAAAACGTAAAATAGTTACAAATCCATGAGCTTGTGTGGTCTAGTTAAGTACACATGTCACACTAACAAGATGCTTCTTACCACAGGATGATGGCTGTGTTCCCACCACACAAGTCTGTGATGCTGTTTGCGAATGTTCATTGCAAATATGGTTTTGGGAAATGGCTAATCGGTGAACCATGTTGGTAACAACATAACTTATGACCATAGTTGGCTTACAATAATTTTGGGCACTGCATTCCAGATGATTAAAACAGCACCAGGCAGCTAGAGCATAGATGTCATCATCTTTGAAAGAATTTATGTTTGAGTGAAAGAGTGAGAGAGTTTGCATAATGAAAAATCCAATATGTCCCAAAAATATCTTGTGATTTATGGCACAAATCCATTAAAAACTCAACAGCATGAGGGATGTTTGCAACCTGAGCTTGTCAAATGTATACTCATACAAATAACCCTCTTTTCAGACAGCAGAACCATATGGCGATGAAATGCGCTTACGGCATGATAAATGGGTCAGAGAATTTACACATGCATCCACTCCACAGCAAACAGCAGCATCACAGTGTCTTGCCAAGACCCTCTCTGCGTGCAGCCGCCTTTTAGTAAAGATCATCACTGACAGGCAATCTGCTAAATGGACCCTGCTCCTGTAGATGCAACTCAATAAAATGCCCGCTGACCTCCAACTGCTGCCGCGAAACCAACAGAGGAAGCATAGAGATGGAGAGAGATCTTTATCTGTGTTGATGATTTGTTGCCTGTTTTATGGTGAACAACATCCAGAATACATTGTGCAGATGCTTCACGTATCAGAGTGATGGATTAGGAATTGAATAAACTTTGTTCCTTAAACTTCCTACACTATGAGGGCTTTCGCACAGAAGGGATGTTTTCATAGTTCCTTTAACCAGGACTTGACTTTTTTTTTGCTCACCAGCCACTGTGTCCAGTAGTTTTCAAAGTTACTAGCCACTTAGGTTTTTCACTGGCCACAATTTTGACATCGATACCATAGGGAAAAACTGCAATATAGATATTTTTTTTATATCATCTCATAATTTGGCAGCGGGTATATCAAGACCTGGGCCCGCATGTATAAAACTTCTAAGAAATGCTCTTAAGAATAGTCTTAAGCTTTGACTTAAGTGTAAAAAAATTCTTAGTAAAAAGTAGGACTTTTCTAAGAGTAGGAGACTTTTATAAAGAAGCTAAAAGCAACTTTCAGTAAAGTCTAAGACTGATTCTGAAGTGCTGACGGTGAACTAAGGACTACAGTGATGTCAACCCAAAATGGCCGTCCTCAACCTCTGAATCAGCCAGTTGTGAGCCTGCAAGGGTGATGTCACAGCAGCATGACACCAATCATTTAATCTAATTATAATAAAATCCTTTAATTAAGACACTGAAGCTTTAATATGTTAATTTATATATATAAAAAAAATGCTTTGCATTGTGCAAAATTATCACAAATTAGTATTTATGCTCTGGAATCCTTTTCTATTCTTTTCTAATCTTTTTCTAGTTTGAGCAATTGTGCAAACATGAGTTCCATCAATGGATCCAACAACTCAGGAAAGCCCGAAATCCTCATAAAAGTGGCTTTATTGAAGATCAATTGGAAAGTCAATGAACTGCCATACAGTAGTGGCCAAAAGTGAGGCCAAGGAAAATTTATATATATATTCACCCTTTATTCAAATAGTATTAAAAATGTGGTAAAGATTTTGTACGCGTATTGTGTAGTTGTGCTTGGAGTCAATTCTTTATTTGTGATAACACAATGAAACATGCCAAATTGTACAGACATACTTTTGCAGGCTGTCAAACAAAGGACCAAGAGAGGACAATGAAATATTAATAACTGACTATGTTGCAGACAATGTATGATTTCTACTAAATCACTTTAATCACTAAATTTATTTTTATATTTATATATTTTAAATATTTTAAAATATGAGGGAAGAACAGAACACTATTTTTGTCATATTTTGATGGTTTAAGCAAACTTGTAGGGTCATTTAAAAAAACTCTGCACATCACTTTTAGCCACTACTGTATTTGGTGTGGTCAGTGCCACAATAGTGCTATTGAGACCCTGCTTACTGTGGACTGATGAGCTCAAGTCATCACCGGTGCACTGCTGCTTTTTTCCAGTCGGCAACAATGTAATTATTACTTTCCTTTCATTTCATTGCTATGAAATTTCTTAAAGGTCAGTTACAAAAAGAATTGAAAAGAAAAGAATCCCTTGATGATCAAACTTTTATTGTTTGATCAACTCCATCATCATTTACTGTAACTCCAATACACCCTATTTTCATTGAAAAGTGCATGGCCTCCTCCTCTCTGCTGCCATCATGTTACTTCTAACTAGAGACCTCTTCAGCTCTCTTAAATAATTTAGGAGCTGAGACCTAGTCTTGACACTTAGGAGGCTTTATGAATCACACTTATTCTCAAGTCTAGGAATAAAAGTAAAATGACGTCATTCTTATAATTTTGACAGACTTAAGACTAAAATTTTACTCTGAGTGGCTTTAACCATACGGCCCCTGATGCACATGCAGATCCATTATACTGTTACACACGTGTTTTCTTTCTCAACTGTTTACGTTCACTTAAAACATAACTGACTGTGTTTACGTGAATACTCACCAAGACCGGCATTATTTTGTGTGTTTTTGAATTTTTAAGTTTAATAAGCAGCAAAAAATAACTCGATTTAGTACTGAGAGACGGCTTTATGTGCACAAACTTTGGGTGTGAAACAAAATCTGCAAGAATGAGTAAAATTATGCTCAATATGTGCAATCCCACGCTGAAATTCAAGCCCTGTAACACCAACAATATTCATCTGGAGCAAATGAAACGAGTGAGTGAGGGGAGGCGGGTTTGTGTGTAACTCGCTGTCAGAGAGATGAGAGAGTGAGAAAGCGCAGCTGGTATCCTGTATCTATCCTGTGGAAATGAGTATTGGAAGCGTTTCAGATATTTCACTATCAATATATTTCGAAAAATCTACATTTTTTGACAGCACTACATTGCACTTTGTTTATTATTTCAGATGCCTTTTTAAAAGACTACAATTGAAAAATGTATATATTATATATACAATTAATATATTAATATACTAAGGTGGGTTGGCGGTGTTAATGTCAAGCCCTGCCTATAACTATTACAGGAAGATTGAAGAAGTCACTTTTTGGCATGTTTTGGCACCGAAGGAACTGGGAATGATTTTAGTTATAGGAATGCCTTTTGGGGGCACTAAATTAGCTGGGTTGCAGAAATGAAGAAAATGGATGTAATTGCAGCAGCTTAACCTTATTTACAAGAAATCAAAATAAACAAAACGCTCCGGAGTAAACTCTTGGACATGAACAGAACAACCTAGCATGTATACCGGACAAATGAACAGAACACAGAGCTTAAATAGACCCTACTAATCAATTAACGAAATTAAAGGGATACTTCAGGATTTAGCATTAAGCTTTGTATTAGTAGAAAACCTGTAGTATTTTCGAATTACCGTGCTTTCCACCCTCATATCCCCCTGAGACGAGAGATTTATGTATTTTTTGTCTGGCAAAAATCCTCCGATGACGCAAAAGTCGTCATTTTGCGTCATCGGAGGATTTTCTGGCCAGAGGCTAAAGACTACAGCCAGTAGAAGGCGTTGTTCCGCATGTTTTCAGCCCGCCCATAGAGGGTTGGATCTCACTCACAGGATGTACACAGTGTCAGCCGTCTTTCTTTGGAAGCTAAGCTAGCAGGCTCTTGTTCTGTGGAGAAAGCTGAGTAAGTAGGGGTTACCATCCTCCTTTTCCCTGACTTGTCCGGCCGTCGAGATCGTTCAAAATGTACGGGATTCAGCTTTTGCGTTCTGCGGTCACCATTCATTGTTTACATGCACACCTTTTGTTTCAATCTAACTGAATTCATTCCGATTGGTGAATCTGAATGTAGTGTTTACATGAACGCTAAACAAGTGATCGGTTGATGTGCGTTTTACCATTGCAAAGAAAATTCCCGCTCCTCCGTGAGAGATGCGAGACCCGGCGCGTCTCAGTAATGACGCCACCGGCCTCGCGCCGTTCTCCCGCGGCCGTCAGACTCGTCCTGCTCGCCACAGTAAACATAATGAATGAATGGCGACTGTAGAACGCAAAAGCCGAATCCCGGACATTTTGGGCGATCTCTAAATCCCTGGCAAACTCATCACGTAGGCTAGCCTTGTTGTTTGTTTTCAACTGCGCTCCCTTACCGGTAGGCGTGGCCTCCTAAGGCAGCGAAGCAAGTGCATTCTGGGAGTTGTTGTCTTTCATCCACATAAGCCAAAAATACATTTTCTGGGTTTTCTCAGTCTAGAAAGCTCCAAATTAAAAAATTTCTTCACATTTCTTCTACTTAAATGACCTATTTTAAATACACATTCATCTTCCCAGAGGTGAAGTATCCCTTTAACATCAGGTGTGAGAGATGATCAAACAATGAAAAACCATGAAAATTAACAGAAGCACAAAAAACGGAACTATACATGACAAATCCTTGCACTGACCAACAGAAACAAAACCAGATAACAGCGATAGGCCGATGCCGAAGTCCAGGCACTTCTCAACTGATCACGGCGTCCTCCATCCTCCGGTTGTTGACGTTGTTGAATGTCGTGCTTGAGTTACGTCGCTGTTGGCTGGCTTATGTCACTTCAGAGTTCCTGCCGAAGCAAGTAGAACCAGGAAAGTGGCCCTATAGGGGAAAATGTAGTTCTCGGGGGACTGCCCTAGTAGTTCATTTTACTCGGTGCGAAAGTCACTTACTGTATATGGCCAAATGCAGTGTTAGGGGTAACGCATTACAAGTAATGTATATTTTGTAATCAGATTATTTTTTTGATGTAAAGAGTAAAGTAACATATACTTTATTTGAGTTACTTTTTTATTTGCTTAAACATTTTTTAATCATTGAATTAAAATCTCTCTCACTTAAACATGCAAACAAAAAGAACAAAAGTAACAAAATACTTTAACTTTTAATTAAAAGAGTTGTACAGAAGGTAAACACAATATTGTAATGCATTACTTTTAAAAGTAACTTTCCCTAACACTGGCCAAACGTATGTGGACGCACACACATGTAACACAACTAACAGGTGCATAAACCAACCAATCATTGTACTGTGAGAGATTAAGTTTGTCAGAATCAAATATTTGAGTTAATAGTTCTATTGTAATTTGACTAGAGAAAATCAGATCTCTGAAAATAACTCAGTGCCTCAAAATTATTGAAGCAAATCAGCTACAGGACATCTGCTCTGAAAAAAAGAGATGTATAATTAAGTGTTTAAATATTTACACTCAATTGATGGCCAGCCTGTTCTTGGAGGCTCAGTCAGAATATAGTGTGTGTGTTTTTTCTGCAGCATCAAAGGGGATCTTTTTTTTTTAGAAGAAAAACAACTAATTACTCTTCTGCCTTCAACCTGAGATTAATTATATTTTCTGTTATTAAGTAAGTTATTTAATCACAATGAAAAGTCAATGTCAAAAAGTAAAAAGTCAGCATAGTAGAAAACAAACTATTAATGCAGTGGTATGTGATTTGGTGTGGTAGGCTAGTTATTTTTCATCTGCCGATGCTGCTGAGGTGTCTGTTTGTAGAACTTATTTTGCATTCTTATTTTTCATTTGTCACAAACGCTCACACACTCTCCAGAACAGAGACAAAAGAAAGAAAGAAAGAAAGAAAGAAAGTAAGGAAGGAAAGAAAGAAAGAAAGAAAGAAAGAAAGAAAGAAAGAAAGAAAGAAAGAAAGAAAGATTTGAAAATGAAATAGAAATTGAATACTGGACACTGCTGACTGCATACTGTGCATACACTGTATACTGACAACTATTTTTAGAAATAGTATATGTAACACTATGCATCATTGGTGTAGCATGACATTGTGTGTTTCACGTTTAATTCAGCAAATTACTTCAATTTCTCACCTGAGAAAAAAAAAAAACAGTTAAGTTTTATATTAAGTTATGTTGGTATAAACAAGTAATGATTGAATAAGTACAAGTTTATAACTCTGGCTGATTTTAATTTCAGTTCATACATCACACTGGCAATGTAAGGTCACACTGAACACATTGCATTGTGTGATACTGTTCAATCACTGGTTTTATTGTCCACTAGGTGAGTGCTGTAAAGCCAAGCCCTTAGAAAATAAACCGCATTTCCACAACAAGCCACATGTTTTGAGGCATAGTCTTGTTGACTGGTCTCTGGTTTCTGAATGTCTCAATCTATAAGATAAACATTAAAGTTCCCCTTACAGTGTATATTTTAAAAAAATCAAATGAGCACATTGGCACATGATAGCTAATCTAACACATTTAGTGGGAATTGTGCCTCTAATGCTTAAAAAATGTCACCAGGGAACTATTACACCAACTACTATTTCAGCAAATAAGATATTCCTTCTGTTTTGAACATTTATTTCAGGGTCTAAGCACCGTATCTAGTCCATCACAGAGTTCTGAGAGACTGTCTGCTGTGTCTTCTCATTTCATCCTCCTCTCTGCACGCTTGAGAACACCACAGCCTTTCTGTCACCCCGCTGTTCCTGACCACTAGTCTGAAAACTCTCTTTACAGTTCATTTCAGAAATGAATATCCGTGATTGATGAGAGCTGACAGTGGAGTTATCATTTCCGAAACATGTGCTACCAAGAGGACAGACCGTTTCTGTGACAAAAGTGAACCTAAAAGAATCGACATCTGTCTAGGTTTGCATACAACAGATATAAAAGCCCCATAAAGGAAAAACATTTTTTATAACATAATTTTTTTCTTTTTTTTTTTTAAATGTAACTAATGGTAAAATAAGTTTGAGATGATATATTACTGAATATTGGTTGAACAATTTTACAATTTATTTTAAAAATGTGCACTCACCAGCCACTTTATTATTGGGAAGCGTCTCAAATAACTCCCAAGCTTCTGAGCTCGTGAATCAGCATTTCGTGTACATCACTGCAGGGCGCAAAAAACAAACAAAAAAAAAAAAACTACATTTAAGATTACACTAAAAACTTAATTGTAATTTAATACATATTTAATTCATTAAAATTATACTTTTTTTTTTTTTTTTTACCATCATCATCATTAAGCACACAGTAGTTCACAACACTTCATGTTTTATTTTAATTAAACAACATACAATATAACACAATATTTATAATTAAATTAATTATTTTGTCTTTATTCATTAAAGTGCATCATATCAGCATCATATCATACATGCAGTTTTAATAGTCATTACAATTCAAGTCTTATCATAACTGGTAAAACCTGAAAGCTAAAGAAAGAAAACATTGGTATTTTTTACTCAATATTTCTATTAAATACTATGGTAATGCCGTAAATGAGTCCTGCCTTTCGCGACATTATCTTCTTTGCCTTCCCTTATAAAATAACCTTGTTATCATAGTAAAATCTACATATCGTTCCCAACAAAAGTATTGTTTAATGCAAAAAAATATATATATATGTTGAAGTTTAGCGTAGCCTACAGGCTGTCAATTACTTAAATGATAAAGTGTTTTGTCACAAAAGTGGTTAATTCGCTGTAGTGAAGCCTCCTCTCCATTGACATCCATTCATAAAAAACGGCCTCTGCTCTCCTATCCTGTACCAGTATTAGCATTAGCATTGCGTTAATGAGCAGTTGAACAGGTGTACCAAATAAAGTGGCTGTTGAGTCTTTTCGCAAACTATGCTTCAATTTTGTTTTGTTTATTTAATCTTTTTTGACTCTTTTCATTATTTTTTGCATGATTTAAAAACACACACAAAAAAAGAACAGCATGAAAATACAAGTAACATGCAGTGCGAAGGCAGGAGAGGCAGACACTTTTTCCCCCCAAAATTACTTTTAACTAATTATTTTATTAGCACTACAGACATATTCCACATGGCACATCTTTATCCTTATGGAAAATAACGTTCAGACATTCCACATTTTACCCTCTGCCAACCCAACATTATATAGGGGAGCGCGGGGCACAACCTAACGCAGGGTTAGTTGTAACACGCTTGTTTTAAATACTTCCGCACATGCTTGGGTGACGAAACTTTGTGTATTTACTAGTTGCCATATCAACACTATATAGAAAAAAAAAAATCCGCCAAAATTATTTATTTTTTGGAAGATATCCATAGACATTTATTAAACCATAGCAAAAGTAAATTTCTTACTTAAGTTAATTTTTCATCTCTATTTTTTGTGTTTATTTAAAATAAGACAAATCTGATATTATTTTAATCTCCAAGATGTTATTTAACAGTTGAGATAGTTATTTAATTCTTTGCTAACTAGCAGAAGACACTAGCCGGGTTTAAACCCCAGTTGTGCAGGCGGGGGCATGTTGTAACACTGCGTTACAATGTGCCCCTATTAGAAATATGCTATTATATTCTATACTTTTATTAATTTTATTGAGATAAAGACTGAGAGTCAATGTTCAGAAATGACTAATTATTTATTTGTTTTGAATTATGTTGTATAGCTGTGTTTTCCTGTGTTTGTAGTCAAAACTCAAAAATGAGTTTATATTTAATTATTAAAAATTGTCATTATTTTATATGAAAAAGTTTTTTAATTGTATTTTATTTAGAAAATATTTTAGTTTGTTTTGTATTTTTTTATTTTATTAGATCAGATAACATTTTAAGCTGTTATATGGTCATGTTACAATGTGCCCCACACATGTTAATGTACCCCACCTATGGGGCATGTTGTCACATTTCACTTCCATTCTTTCGGGGTATATCAAGAAAAAAGTATATACTGTATTGATAAAACAAAAACACATAATTGTAGTAGACATGTGGGAAATTAATGTGGGAAAAAATAAATTCTCTGAACCATAAGTAGATTTACACAAACTGAGAAAGTCAAAAAGCGTTACTTTGTGCCCCGCTCTCCCCTATATATATATATATATATATATATATATATATATATATATATATATATATATATATATATATATATATATAGTAAGGCTTTTTACCCTGGGGGCCTTCAGCCTCACTGCATCTATTTCTCTCTCACTGAATAAAAGTGCAGACTTTGTAATGTAGTACGAGGGATGCAATCTGGCCAGTGCCATTGTTGTGAAGGGTAGTTAGTTCTTGGGCTGCTCTGATGTGTGTAATTGCTGATAGCAATCCATGTAGTCAAGAATACTTCTCCCAGTGTGCAATGCTTATTGATTGACTGAAAGCATGTTTGTTTGCCCATGTTGTTTACATGTACTGCTGTGAGGTGCTCAGTATGCACATGCTCGCGTCATCAGCCTCTTCTATGTCCACAGTGGGTTCAATTATAATAGTTAAATAACATCGCCTTTGACTATTTCAGCCGGATGCTTTTTCCCTGTACCACTTGGGAAGTCTAATTTTCTTATGCAAATTGGCAAAAGGATTCACGCATTCATGATCACATTATTATCTAGGCAATCTTTGCAAACCACATACTGTGTCTGTCTGTTTTGGTCAGCAGGACTCCTAGAGGTAAATGTGGTGATGTTTATGAACAACATATTACTCTGTGTTATTCAGCAAGCAGTTGTGTGCAAGAACGGATTTAGAAAATGTAATACTATAGGCTCTATACAATGTCCAAAATATTTTAAAATTGTTTTGCCATACCTGCCAATAATAGTTGAACTGAGAAAATGTAATGGCCATAAATTTGTTTTACTGGTCATGAAGCTGTTTTTTTTTAAAGGCCTGTTGTTTTTATTGTTCCTACAGTGGTGTTATTTAGATACTTCCCCTTTCATATTTATGACACGCAGTCATTATGTCAATCTCTCTTTGGAACTGCACCTCCTTTAAAAAGTAAAGAAGCTTATGCCACATTTACACTGTCGACCAATAGAGTGCAACACTCTGGTTCTGGAAGTAAAATCCCATTAATTTACTCAATAGGGGAATTTATTTTGAACAATAACTTATAATCCATTAAAGACAGACCTGCTGTGAGCTATGATGTTGTTAATGGCATGCTTTTGTTGAAGCCATGCCACGTCTTGGTTTTTGTCCATGTTTCATGTCAGTCATGTTTCCTGTTGTCATGTGATTCCTTGTTATAATCATGTGATCCTGCCATGTGTTCCCCATGTGAATGTGCCATGTTGTCATTGGTTGATTGTCTAATCATGTGTCCCTTGTCTAGTCATTGGTCCTTGTGTATTTAAGCCCTCATGTTTGCCATGTGTCCTTCACTGTAACCTCTGTTGTCCATGTCCATGTCCATGTCCAATTATTTCATCTATAAGTTCAGATAACTCATCCTGTAACGTTATGCTTATTAAAAATGTTAAATTAGTTCAAACGTACCACTTGGTAGGCTCTCGTAAAAGAATCACTTTGTCAATTCAAAGGCTTTGAGAATTGAGAATCGACTCCAAACTAAGAATGAAGTCACTGTAATCCAAGGCCTGTCATTCTGTGCGTGACATGACTAATATTAGGTGCATTTCCTCGATTACTAAACTATTATCAGAAGAACCGTAACAGCGACTAGTGGGGATTTTGTTCAATCCTATTATCCAAAAATATTCATTCACTGATTAATTTGTGATTCTTTCTGTAGATTACAGATTAAACAGTAGGTGGCAACCAGTGAGTGTCTGAGTATTATATAACAGCATCATTTAAAATAAAATTTGTTTGACAGCAATGGCGTAAAACACGACATTAAAGACCTTTTATGTTAGCCTACTATTGTGGACTAAGTTTAAATATATTTTCAGGCCACTACAGTCTAGTTAACGTAGGAAGCACAAATCTAATTGTGTGCGGTCAGTGTTGATATTGTGGCAGGCCACCATAAATAAATCATTTTATGGGAAACACAAATTTAATGGTGGTGAAGAACCCTTTTATAATCTAAAGAACCGTTTGGTGCTACAAAGAACCTTTTGTGCAATGGAAAGGTTCCTTGGATATTAAAGGTTCTTCATGGAACCATATACCCCAACAAAGAACTTTTTAAGAACCTTTATTTTTAAGAGTGTAGGCCTTAAAGGTTTGCGGGTCATTAATGTTAGCACATTCATTTATGTCTGTAGTCAGGTGGGACAAATGACTGAACGTGTCCAAAGCTCGGATCCGTGCGTTAAGCCCTGCAGTGTTAACCACTAATGTTTTTTTTTTTTTTCATTTTGGCGGCTTAATGCGAAAAAAACATGTCACTCCATGATTTTGGAAGAAAAACAAAATCATAGATAAACATCTGATGGTAAATTCCACTGAGGAATAAATTGTTACTTGATGTGCAATGCCACGGCAGATGTTTAATTGGTTTTATGGGTATTTGTGTACATCGGTGAGGGTCAGGGTATCATTACATTCTTGTAGCTCCTTATGAAGTTGCTGGCCACCTGGTGAGTAAATTTGATTTACTTACTGGCCAAAGCTAATCCTCGCATTTGACGCTTGCTGAGTGTCCATTTTGGACCCTGATAGACTGTACGAACCATAACATGTTTTGACTTCACAGAAATATATTTTCTATTATGAGAGAAGGAATAGAGAGGCCAAGACCCAGCCATGATCATGATTCAGTACTCAACAGCTAATGTTTAATTTCAGACCTGTTCCACATCTGATGTCCGCATTTAACCACTGTGTGCTCACTTCAAAGTCAAGAGAGGCCAGCAAGCTAATTGATTAGCAAATTAGCAAAACATTAGAGGAGGGAAATCAAAACAATTAGAAACATCCTTGCATGAATCACACATCCTCTAAGCACTTTGGTTTTCAAGGCTTCCGAGTCATGGTGCTACAAGAAGCACTGACAAGCCAAATGAATCCTCAGACTCGGAGCTGAGAGGAAGCTACGCTAATGAGACAGCCGCTTTTCTTTTGATACAGCTCCAGCAGCTCTGCCCATTCAGAGTGGGAGGTATGGAGTAAGAATTCATTATTAAAAAGATCTAATGTGTGATGTATTTACTGAGGTGGCTCTCCCTCAGGTGGGCGCTGTGTTTGAAGTCGTTTTACATGAGCGGGAGGTGAGACACTGAATACTAATGTCACTCTTGTTTCCTGGAAGAGGCTTACAGTGCTTTGAAGCTTACACAATATCATTTGGATCTGTCGTAAGTTTGCAGGAACAAAGCCCAGATCGGGCATCATCTCTGCAGTCTGCATATCTATGACAACGGTCTGTTTAAAGCTGTGAACAGCGTGTGAACCACACGGTGATGGTTAAATAGAAAATTACAAGACCTTCTCTGAAGTATGTTTGTAATTCTGAAGGAAATACAAGCGCTCGCCAGGCAAAACAAGAATGGTGTTAAAGCTTTAGGTGAAATGGCAGCTGTAAAGCGAATACAGTTAGAGGGAGGAAAATAAAGAGACTTGGTCTTATTCACTAAAACTGTAAGTGTGTTCGCGCATAAATGTGTTTCTCACCTTCAACCTAATGTTGATGAATCAAGATTATTCTAGATGGGGGAGTGTGTGCCTGCACTTACTGTAGTAATTAGCATAAAACACGCCAAAACCATCTCCATATAAGGGCTTTCCGCATAACCTCTGCTGTACAGCCATTCGTCAGTGTGTGAAAATCTATCTAATGTATTTCTGAAATGCCTCAAAAAGCATGGTGTGACATTGAAGAGTTTGAGATACAAATCATTCACCACACAACACTGTCTTGTAAAAGATGAGTTTATTTATTGTTATAGATCCGCATTCCAGTGTGGCTAGTGTTTGTTATAGTAGTGTACTACTACTATAGTACACTACTATACTACTACTATACTATACTATAGTACTACTATACTATAGTATAGTAGTGTTAGTCTCCATGTTTCAGATCATTTCCTCATTACTTTCAGTCTACAACTCTCTACCCCTGCACCACCAACCCCACCACCAGTCACTTTCAGGCAAAACCTGCGCTCACTTTCTCCCTCCCATCTTTCCTCTGCCGTGTCATCTTCTCTTCCCCCACCCTCACAATTCTCATCTCTGGATGTGAATACCGCAACGGATACCTTTTGCTACACACTAACTTCTTCTCTAGACAATATCTGCCCTCTCTCCTCCAGGCCAGCACGCGCTACTCCCTCCAACCCCTGGTTATCTGAGGTTCTTCGTGAACACCGGACCGAACTCAGGGCAGCGGAGAGGAAATGGCGCAAATCAAAAGACACATCTGACCTGAGTATGTATAAATCTCTCCTCTCTTCCTTTTCTGTTGATGCTCATGCTGCAAAATCTTCCTACTTCCACAACAAGATCAACAGATCCTCCAACACATGATCACTTTTCAAGACATTCAACTCTCTCATCTGTCCACCTCCACCACCACCCGCCTCCTCTTTAACTGCTGACGATTTTGCGAACTTCTTCACCAACAAAACAACAACTATCAGCAGTCAGTTCTCAGCTCCACACACACAGGAACCCAGTCTGACCCCTTCCATAGCCAATAACCCTCTCTCCTCCTTTTCTCCGCTAACCGAGGAAGAAGTATCTAAACTTCTCCTCTCCAGTCATCCTATTCTTCCAAGTCTTCAATGTGGCATGCCCATAAAAACCGGGCGTTTCAGGAGCTAGGCTCAAAACCAGGGTAGAAAACAGCCTATTACTTAAGCATTTTGATGTTTTTGAATGTAAGAACCAAGCGAACGTCATAAGTTGACCTCAGACAACAATATAAAAAAATTGAATGCCAGTTCATAACCCCTTTAAACCAGAGGTTTTAGAGGAATTTTAGCCAGGTTTCAGCTTGGCCAGACTGAAAGACTTTTTAATGCAAACAACAACAACAGGGAAAATACAGCAAAATATACATTGAGAGGTTCAGGCTGAATGAGTTCCAGAATTTAATAGTGTTAGGGGATTTAGAACAAACCCAAACCAGAATGTTTTAGGAATATTAATGCTGTGCAGCCTTGCAAGCACTGTAATTAGACTGGCAAAAAGGAGCCTGTTTTGTAAAATTAATATTTATAGATTTCCAAGTTCAAAAGTTCTGTTTCTTTTTTTTTTTTTTTTTGTGCATTTTTGCATACTTGCATATACTTTGCAAGCTAAAATTTGACCTTTCTTGATGCAGTGTTGCATGAGCATGGGCGTTTTTTACAGCACTGACAGGAATTGCACAGACTGGATTTATCTAGAGCACAATTTAATGTGTCTACACTGTAAAAATGTTCAAAGTTGTAAATAAAGCAAACCCGACTGGAGTGAACAAGAAAATACTATTCCAGTGTTTCTACTTCAAGATTTCACTTTTAATTCATTGTGTTACTTTTCCATTTATTTGTAGTTATTTGTGAAATTTACTAGTGAAATTTACTATTTCTGAGTGAAAAAAACAAAAAAAAAAACATCTTTGTTGCTGAGAGCAGCTTTGTTATGTGTTTAGTCAGCCGGCTGGGCTGTGTATTAATAAGTGAGACTGTCAGGGACAGTAAACTTTTTTTTTAATGATTATTCTTGGCACAGAGTGGAGAGTGCCCAATCCCGTCTACTGTGTAGCATACTAAGTAGATCATTCCAATTAGGAGAAAACAACATTAAAGTGGAAAACACAGGAACTCATTTAATGCAGTATAGATGGACAAGCATAACAAACGTTGGTTTCCTGTAATACAGTCAACAGAAAATGGTGGATGGACTGCCAGAGTAATTAAAACGGACTGTCAGGACTTGCGTTTCCATTAAAGATTCGCGCAAAACTTTTGCGATTTTTTCTAAATATCGATAAAAAACTATTGCGAAATGACGGCGTTTCCATTAACCGATGTTATGCGACTAAAACCTAATTTTTTCCTCTCGCAATAAGTCACTCCAAAAATCATGGAAACGGACGTTGGTAAGTTTATAAAAGAGAAGTTTATATATATATATATCACAGTCATGTAGCCTACCACACTAGACATTATTATTATTAATGGAAGGAAACGTAGGCGTGTTATCCAAGCATTAATGGCAAGGAAAGAGCTTATACTGTGTCTGTGAGCGGCACATATGAAGTGTTTCTTGGTTCTCTTACGAGAGGTCTCTCGTACTGCGTAAGATATCTTACGCTAGGGGAAAATCCTTTTCCACGAGATATTGAAGCCAAAAAATTATCCTTAATTTTGAATTAATGTAAAACGCGTTGCGGCAGCATACAGACATAGGCGAGACAGCTCGCGCGCCTATTGACTGCTCTGCGGCAACTGCATGAGCCTATCGAGCGAGGCCTAGCGTGACGTCAGACCCAATGGGGGCGCTTCGCGCCCATTGCGTCACGTCCCGCCGAGACAGGCGTGGCTTAGGCCTATAAATACAGCTCGCAGGCGACAAATATCTGATTTTTTCATCCTTCAAGCGAAGCACACGCATCGCTGGATCCAGAGAAGAAGCCGTGCCGTCTGAAGAAGCACTTTTAGCGGGAGGAGTCTGAAGTCGCTGGCCGCGCCGCCTTCATCACTTTCCTGCTGCGCTATCCAGCGCCCATATCCTTTTATTCTCTGTGCTGTGTGTGTGTTCGCCGCTGCGACACACACTATCTAAAAGAGCTAGCGTCTTTTTAAAGATGCCTTCCTGCGGCTCGTGCAGAGCCACACTCAGCGACAGGGACCGCCACGTGATCTGCGCTTCCTGCCTGGGTGAGGATCACGCAGCCCTCGCGCTCTCTGATGGTGTCATCACTGCGAGCTTTTGCCGTTGGCGACTCTGAGGACTCGTCTGGCACTTTTCTCCGAGGCTGCACCCCCGCCCGCTGTGGTACCGCGCCGTAAAAAGCGCCGTGCTCAGCGGATCCCAGAACCTTCTCCCAGCCGCCAAAGCTCGCCGGATCGCCCGCCTGCTTCACCGGCTTCATCAGCTTCTCTTCCTGACGCACAGCGGCCGCGGTCTGCGCCGCTTCCGTCGATGAAGCTGACGAGGAAGCCCCGCCGGGAGAAGAGGATTCCTGCTCTATCCTGGCATCAGGCAGTGAGGATTGGGCGAGCTCTGAGGACCTCGCGCCCCCTGCCCACGCATTGTCAGGTAAAAGAGCGAGCATTGAGACGGAGCTCATGCGCGTACTCGCACAGGCCGCGGCGAGCCTCGGCCTCGAGTGGTCTACGCCTGAGCAGCCTGCTCACAACCGGCTCACAACCGGCTGGATGGATACTTTCTGCCCGGGGAGCGAGTTTCGCCTGCGTCCAAGCCAGTGCCTTTTCTTCCTGAGCTACACGAAGAAGTAGCTAAGTCTTGGAGCGCCCCCTTTTCTGCTAGAGTGCGCTCTTCTGTTTCTTTGGCATTCTCCGCCGTTGACGATGCCAAGAACAGAGGATACCATTCGCTGCCGCCGGTCGAAGAGGCGATAGCAGCCCACTTATGCCCGCCCTCCGCTAGACGGCGCGCTAAGCTGGCGCTACCCTCAAAAGCTTGCCGCACGACGTCAACCCTGCTCCGCCGCGCTTTCTCCGCTGCCGGGCAGGCCGCGTCAGCGCTTCACACAATGGCCACCCTGCAGATTTTCCAGGCCGATCTCCTCCGAAAGCTGGACGAGAAAGGACCAGATGCAATCTGCGTGCCAGACTTAAGGAGTGCTACGGACCTAGCTCTCCGCGCTAATAAGTCTGCTGCACAGGCCATAGGACGGAGCACGGCCTCTCTCACCGTGACTGAGAGACACCTCTGGCTAACGCTGTCTGAGATGTCTGAGTCTGAGCACACCGCGTTCCTCGATGCTCCGCTTTCTCCTGCTGGCCTCTTTGGATCTTCCTTCAAGGATTTCGCGGAAAGATTCGCAGAGGTGCAGAAAGCGTCACAGTCCATGAAGCACTTCTTGCCGAAGCGCTCCAGTTCTGCAGCAGGCCGTGCGAAACCGTCTGCTCAGAGCTCACAGCCTCAGCCTCCACCCACCGCCGCCACTTCACAGCGCCAACAGGCCCGAACCGCGAGACCGCGCTCTCGCTCATCCAGCCGCCGCCCCGCCCCGCCCCGCCCCGCGTGGTCCACGGCCTAGGATTGTGGTGAAGCCCGAGGCCCCGAAGTCGTCCTAGCATGCCTAGGGAAACGACGGTGTTCAAGTCCCGCTGCGGCCGGACTTCCACCAAAGCTCATCGCTCGTCCAGTTCATCAGTACTTCAACTGGGCTTGCTCCGTATGCACCCACTGCAGTTCTGGCTGAAAGCACGAGTTCCACGCAGAGCATGGGCCTCCGGTCTGCTTCGTCTCAAGGTCAATCAGAAGTGCATCGCAGCTCTGAAACCTTGGAAAGCAAACGACTGGTACCAATCAGGTGTAAGCCTGGTGACTTCCTCGGGGGTGAGGGTGGTGTCTACGGACGCATCCACCTCGGGATGGGGAGCGCTGCTCGAGGGCAGACCGTTCTTTGGCCAATGGTCAGAACGGGAGAAGCTTCTACACATAAACTGCCTCGAAATGTTGGCAGTAGACAACGCGCTGACGCGTTTTTGTCCCCAAATAAAGGGACACCACGTCCTGGTCCGCTCAGACAACGTGTCTGTGGTGTCCTACATAAATCGCCAGGGCGGCCTCAGGTCCTGGAACCTGTACAGGCTAACAAAACGCCTCCTGGTGTGGGCTCAGCGCAACCTGCTTTCGCTGAGAGCAGCGCACGTGCCAGGACTCCTAAACATAGGACCAGACAGACTGTCCAGGAACAATGTTCCGACAGGCGAGTGGTCTTTACACCCACAGACAGTCCAACTGCTGTGGGAGAAATTCGGCAGAGCGGAAGTAGACCTGTTTGCGTCTCAAGAAAACGCTCACTGTCTGGAATTTTTCTCCAAGAGCAGGGACGCGCTGGGTCAGGTATGGCCCCACCGCCCGCTCTATGCTTTTCCCCCGTCTCTCTCCTGCCTCAGGTAATAGAGCGGATCAGGGAAGAAGGATGCTCAGTGCTGCTCGTAGCGCCGTTCTGGAAAAACCAACCTTGGTTCCCAGCTATGATGCAGCTAGCGAGCACTGCCCCGTGGCCAGTGCCATTGAGGAGAGACCTCCTCTCTCAGGCCAACGGCTCGATTTGGCATCCTCACCCAGAGCTGTGGTCCCTTCATGTTTGGGCCATCAACGGGTACCCGTTGACCTCACAAAGGGAGTGTTAAACACGATCACGCAGGCCAGAGCTCCGTCTACAAGACGTCTCTACTCCTCAAAATGGTCAGTGTTTTCCGGCTGGTGCACAGCTCGTGGCGTGTCACCCACAGACTGTGGGGTGACGGAGGTTCTCTCTTTCCTACAGGAGCTGTTGGATAAGGGCAGGACCCCTTCCACGCTCAAAGTTTACGTGGCGGCTATAGCAGTGTTCTCAAGAACGACGCTTGGTCAGTCCATAGGAAGAAACGATTTAGTCATCCGCTTCCTTAGAGGAGCTAAGAGGCT
Source organism: Squalius cephalus (assembly GCF_949319135.1). Classification (NCBI taxonomy): domain Eukaryota; kingdom Metazoa; phylum Chordata; class Actinopteri; order Cypriniformes; family Leuciscidae; genus Squalius; species Squalius cephalus. The sequence continues at coordinate 43,548,832 of NC_137127.1, read as the reverse complement.
GAATCCTCCCAGACCTCCCTCAGTCCCGGTATGGGACCTTTCTACGGTGCTGGAAGCCATGAAAGGTCACCCATTTGAGCCTTTACAGACGATTGATCTTAAACACCTGTCTTTCAAGACGGTGTTTCTGCTGGCTCTCGCTTCCGTGAAGCGCATAGGGGACTTACACGCGCTCTCAATAAGCGCGACGTGCATGGAGTTTGGGCCTAATGACTCAAGAGTTATACTCAAACCTAAGCACGGTTATGTTCCAAAATCCCTCAACACACCGTTTAGGGCACAGGTCATTTCCCTGTCAGCCCTACCGGTCTCTGACGAGGAAGGAGACGCGAGCTTCCTTTGCCCAGTCAGGGCATTAAGAGCTTATGTGTCTCGCTCGTCTGTCTTCAGGCAGACAGAGCAGCTCTTTGTTTCGTTCAGCGGACGTTCTAAGGGACTAGCCGCGTCGAAACAGAGCCTATCCAGATGAATAATTGACGCCATTGCGCTGGCGTACACTTCCAAGGGCATGCAATGCCCGTTAGGTGTCAGAGCGCACTCCACGAGAAGCATGGCTTCATCGTGGGCCTGGTCAAGTGGGATTGCCTTGCAAGATATATGTATGGCGGCAGGCTGGGCCTCCCCGTCTACATTTATAAGCTTTTACAACCTAGAGGTTCCCGCCCTACAGGCCAGGCTGCTGTCGGTCTAAAAGGCCAGCATTGTCTGTACTGATGCTATCAGGATCAGAATACTGTCTATTGAGCACAGCTCACTTATTGACCAAAAAAAAAAAAAAAAAAAAAAAAAAAAATGCTATGGGCGAAACTGTATAAGACCCACAGTTTTCCCCATCAGTTCAGGCCGTACCCCGCCCTGTCTGTATGATGTACCCCGCGTCTAAATGGCGCTGCTATATGTGGAAGAGCGTGGCCTCGCCCCTCCCTCTTCCCGGACTCCCTGTGAGTCCCCTGGGTGATTATGCACTATATGAACCCCGGGTTTTTGCCCTTGGGTCTATGGTGTCAGATCCCAGCACGCACAGCGTTTTACATTGGGTCCCCTAGCGTAAGATATCTTACGCAGTACGAGAGACCTCTCGTAAGAGAACGTACTCGGTTACTAACGTAACCTCGGTTCTCTCTAGAAGAGGGAACGAGTACTGCGTATCTTGCCGTGCATGCACACGCTCCGGTTGCTTCGACTATGAAAAAAACAGATATTTGTCGCCTGCGAGCTGTATTTATAGGCCTAAGCCACGTCTGTCTCGGCAGTACGTGACGCAATGGGCGCGATGCGCCCCCATTGGGTCTGACGTCACGCTAGGCCTCGCTCGATAGGCTCATGCAGTTGCCGCAGAGCAGCCAATAGGCGCACGAGCTGTCTCGCCTATGTCTGTATGCTGCCGCAACGCGTTTTACATTAATTCAAAATTAAGGATAATTTTTTGGCTTCAATATCTCGTGGAAAAGGATTTTCCCCTAGCGTAAGATATCTTACGCAGTACTCGTTCCCTCTTCTAGAGAGAACCGAGGTTACGTTAGTAACCGAGTACGTTTTTCTCACTCATTTATGCTTCAAGGTCTTGATTGTGGCATTTCTTTGAGGTTTAGAATCCAGTATTTCTGTCATTCTTTTGTCTTTTATGAATTCAATAAAGAACTCCGTCTCGTATTCTGTCCAAACACACCGCGCCTTCTAAGTCAGGTGACCTGTAAATGCGCAAAAGCTGTTTCCATTGCAGTTTTGCGAAATATTTCTTTTTCGAATTGCCTGAAAAACCACCTCATGCGAGCGTAAAAACTTTTTTGCGATAAATGGGAGTTTTTCCGAAATTGACGTGTTTCCATTGAGCGTATTTTCAATTTTCAATTCGCAATTTCAATTTGCGCAATTTGAAGGGTAATGGAAACGCGGCAACATGAAGTGGCCAAGTTTCTCTGATTAGGCAGCTTCAGTTTAGTTTGGCGCTTATTCAGGTGAATTTCAGGTGAACATTTTTCATCCCAAAATAAAAATTGCACAGAGAAAATGCAGGTTATTTTTAGCATGATATTATTTTCAGAACATTAAAGCACTTTTAGGCCTCCCAATATTTTCCATTCTACAGCAAATGGAAAAAAAAAAGTTTTTTATATATACTGTAAGTCAGTCTTTCTACTTCAAGATTTCACTTTTAATTCAATGTTACATGCAATTTCTTGGTAATAATTTGTAAAAACTAGCAATTTCTGAGTATTGGAGAAGCTTGTAGATGAATACTACTAAAAGCAGTTACTATTCTATATCAATACATAGAAAATGTTAGATTTTTTTTTATTGGGGGCTCAAACCACATACTCTATGAGGTATATATTGTTGGCAGTGTTGTGGCATGCCGTGCCCCATGTGAAAGGAATACAAATGTCTGTTCTTTACCAAGATGCACAGGATGATTGGCGAGTCACGCTCCACGTAATTGAGGGACATTCATGTCCTTCTCCAGACCCTGCCTTTGATCATAGCAAGAGGGAGACATGTGTGACAGCAAGAAGTCATAGCCATAGAGCCAGAGGCCTTCATTAAACACACCTGAACAACCACTTCGTCTGTTATCATCCAGGATGGTACACTTAAGCGTGCTGATCAGCATCTGCTTAAAAAATGGAATGTAAAAAGAAACGTGAGGTGTGTGGGTGTTTTTCTTGCTGACAGATCCACAGAGAGACACTCGGCATCAAAGAACTCTCATTCTTCTTTTTCACTGCGGAGGTCTGACACCACTTACATTTTCTTTTCTCCCAGATGTCATGTGATGTAGTAAAATGAAACCCTAATCTTTACGTACAAAATGCAGCTATCAAGAATATGCGATGATAATTGCCTCCTCTCATTTTGTAGCTTTAAATTTACATTTTAAGAAAAGAAAGCAATTACATTCAAATGGCAAATTGATTGTTTCAAAAGGTTCATCAGCAAAATGAAACGATAAATACTTTTTAAAAGGAATGTGGCAGGGACTGATTTACAACGGCGATGAAATATTTTACAGTGGATATAATTCTAAAAGAGAGATGGCTCTCCGACACTTTGTGACATGTTTGCACTTAAAAGACAGCTAACGGAGCAGGAAAAATACAAATGAGTGCAAAGTGCTGCGAAATGACAAAAGAACTTGGGAATTCAAGTGTGTAAATTTTCATTAGAAAATATTGCAGTCTAAATTCCCATTACCTTCCATTTAATAAACTTAGTGTTGTTGCTGAAGCACAGGAAAGTACAAAAACTCAACTTCATAACATTATTAGGCTATATAAAATTGTTTAGTTGCACAGTGCAATATTTTTCTGTGCTTTTATGGGACTGTCTTTTCAATATACTGTAAGACAAAGTGAAAAATTCCCTCCCTTCGTAATCTCTTCTCTTCAGAAAAAGGGATTCAAAATGATTAGAGCCTTAAATTATTTTCTAATCTCACTCAAACAACATAGAGATGTAACGTTTGCCAATTTCACTCGGAGTCAAATCCTCAAATCCAGTCATGGAATTGTTTCATCTAATTTCACATTGCGCTGTACACAGAAGACCAGTGTCTCTGAAAATGACATGCTTCATAACAGCTCGAGAATTTTCATAATAACACGGTGAAAAAGAAGTGCGCTTAATTGTATTTAATGTGCAATATAGTGTGCTAACAGTACTTGCTGCGCTCAAATAATTTGTCATTATGTTGTTGAAGTTTGGTTATTTAAGAATTTCATTGTAAATAATATTAAAGGTGCTGTATGTAAGTTTTTGTATTAAAGCATAAATATACCATAATATATTTGCAGATATTTTGGGAGTTCATATACTCGTTTCTCTGAAAAACAATGCTACAGACAGTTATTTTACTTTGAAATGTGCGTTCCTTGTCGGAATGTTTGTTTTTGTTTTGGTCTGTGCGATACCGCACCTTATTAATTTACATTATGAAACGCAGCATATTGCAGCCATGGAAGCCAACGAACAAACTGGGTCAGAGATGGCAGATTCTGCACCCATCTAAAAATCTCTTTGAACGGGAGCATATTAAAACGTGATATCAACTCATCATAAATCAGTAAATTAACTCATCAACTTACAGTGTGCAAGTCTCCTCGCCTTCCATTGTCAGTCGCGCGTCCTCAATCTGGCAACCCGCGTGAGTGTGGAGTCTGAGCAGGAGGGGGCGGGGGAAACAACTCTCTCCAATATTTTGAATTTGGACTGCAATACCCATTGTCAATCTCACATACTGCACCTTTAAAGCAAGATCCCCTGTTGACATGTGTGAGATGTATGGTTTGAGTTATTCAGTATTATTATCAGTACTAAATTGCACCAGCATCATTAATATGTGTTATTATATTTAAATACATGACATATAAGTTTCAACAGAAATGAAATAAAGTATATTTTAGTTACTGCATAAATGCAGTACATTAGACAATACACTTTAAAGGGTTAGAAAAAATTAAATTCTGTCATTAATTACTCACCCTCATGTCGTTCCAAACTCGTAAGACCTTTGATTATCTTCGGAACACAAATGATGATTTGTGTAATGGTAATGGCTAATTTCAAGGCCCAGAAATGTAGTAAAGACATCGTTAAAATAGTCCATGTGACTACAGTGGTTCAACCTTAATTTTATGAAGCGACGAGAATACTTTTTGTGTGCAAAAAACCAAACAAAAATAACAACTTTATTCAACAATTTCTTCTCTTGTGTGTCAGTTTCTGATGCTGGCGTTCTGACGTAGAGCCCGGAAGCGCTGCACTGTGTTTACAACGTGAACAGCGTCAGAGACTCCTCTAGAAGCTTCCTCACTCCTAGTTCCTCGCGGTGCATTTAAAGAATTGAGATGTCCTTCGAAGTGGCTTTCTCTGATCGGTTTGCGGTTCACAAGCTGGAGGACGGAGGAGCGAGGAAACATCAATTTGAGTACTGAGAATCACCCTAAGATAGTACAGAACAGAACAAGACAAGAACTTGACATTACTCCCTCCCCACCCCCCACTCGGAAAAAGTTAAACTGGGTGGGCGGGGGTTTAGGACGAGGACACAGAACTGGCAGATGGGACAACACACGACGAGAATGGAGCCAGGGAGATGACGGAGGCAGAATCCAGGACGGCGATGACAGCGGGAGGAATAATGGGTGGGATCCCAGAGCACAGCCAGGACGAAGGCCCATGTTGAAACCGAGCCAGGAGATTTGGATACCCAGGTGTAGCCGAGAAGACGACGAGACTGGATGACACCGTAGGCCCTGGAGGCCAAGGAGGAACCGCAGCGATGAGCAGCTGAGGTGGAGTATATTATAGTTTACCCTAAAGGCCCACTATGTAATTTTTCGCCGCATGACGCTATGATTTCGGCTCGAAAGCGGTGGAGCTTGGACCTCTTCCGCTTCTTCCGGTCATAGATGTGGGGTAACAGTTTAGATACACTTTTTAGTGTGTTGAAAGTTATGTTATAATGCATTCGCTACTATGCGGCTTCTATGAGACACTTGTTACACACTGCAGTGAGCTAGATCGTTATAAGGTATAGTAAAATATGGTACTCGCGGTAAATCAAGAAAACAAGATTTAAACAATAAGACTAACTCTGTTGAGCTGTATAACAATGATTAGTTTTCTGTCGATGAATGTATCCAAACAGTTGCTCACCTGTCTAATAAAACACATAATATAATAAAGCGTCATTGGTGTTTCCATGGTTTCTATAAAATAAAAATCGAGGGTAATGATGTCATTGATAGGAGACGCACGGACATGGTCCGTGTCCTGGTTAAAATTGCTTATTTCTCTGGATTTAAACATTCTTGGAAACATTTGGGATAATGTAAGTCAACAAAATATATAACATTGTGGTTTTTGGATATTTTAATCCAAAAATCTTACATAGTGTGCCTTTAAACACTAGTACATCATCACAGTATGGAATATAATGGGGGGACAACTATTGAATGATGCAGTGGGAAGGTCGTTTTTTTTTTCTGCTTGAATGAGGTTTATCAGTCATCAAAGTTGCTCTAGTTATGAATGGTTAGGTATTCAAAGGCTTTAGATATGGCCCTAGATATTTTCTCAGTGTGCCCCTGTCTAAGACCTCTGAAAGTGTGTTTTGTCCAGATAAGCCCTTTAGCTCTGTTAATACAGTGATGTTTTTGTCGTTAAGCCTTTGTGCACTTTGAACAGACAGTAAGGCTTTCGTCCCCCTAAAGACTGTGACATGGCATGAAACCAAGACCCTGGGCAGTGCCATCTGTCAGCATGGCAGCCACACACAGAGTGCTGGAGAGCAGAATCAGACTCATAGCGCGTAGAGTTCCCTCTCTTAAAATCGAAGAATAATATTAGCTTGTTTGTGTGCATATGCGGTTAAGGCCTATACAACATATTTGCATTTATTAAAGTTAATTGTATGGCATGCAGAAAATGCTTTATATTTCAGATCAGAGTGATCAGTCACTTATATACATGAAATGCTCCTCAGAATGACTTGGACAGTGGGCCGCTCTGTTTGCCAAGTGTTTCCATTAGAAACACCCTCATTTCCTCATGCACATTAGTGGGTCGGGCTTGAAATCCAGTGCAGAGGAAAGCATGAGCAGTGTGTAATGCCACACAATTGGCATACGGAAGCCCAGAAGGGCCACAGGGGGTTTTAATAAGAGAGCTATAGAAGAGCATTCACTTCATGTTTTCATAAAGGCTATCAAATGCACACACACATACAAACACACACACACACACACACACACTTGAATACTTGAATTTGTACACTTGAATACATATAGACTGCTCCTATAGTATTTAAAATTAAAGGGGTCATCAGATGCCCATTTTTCACAAGTTGGTATGATTCTTTAGGGTCTTCATGTAAAGTTTGTAACATGTTTTGTTGAAATTCCTCAATGGTTGTGTAAAACAACACCCTTTTTACCTCCTCAAAAACAGCTCTGTTCACAGCGAAATGATCATGAGCAACTGCTCACCCCACCCCCCACTCTTCCATGATTGATTATTGAGAGTGTTTAGGCTTTTTGAGAATTAAAAAAAAAGGAGTGATTGGATTTTTTTTCATTGTATGGTGGTTGGGTCCACACACTGCAAAGACACATTTATATGCAAACACAATATAAAAGTGAATTTTGCATCCAATGACCCCTTTAAAAACCAACAATTAAAGAAAAGCGGTTCTAAACTGTGTTCTTGTCTCACCCAATTTGATATGGTAAACATACAATAATGAATTAAATTTTGAGCAACTGGGTCAGATTTGGAGGGAAATTCCAGGCTCATGTCCTTCAGTCTTGCGTGTTTGTGTCTGCAAAAACAAACTTGTAAAAATAAGTGAGCTTAATTGTATTAATTGTGCACTTGATTATACTTACTTGATTATAGTACTTGATTATAATTTTAACTGTAGCGTGTCGTTTGAAATTACATTTAAAGTAAATATTTAGTAAAAAAAATGTTTTTCACGATTAACAAAAAAAGTTTGTTTTGATGTATTAACAAAAAAAGTTAATACATCAATACTTCTTCCAATACGTGTTTTGTCCAATACCCTGATGTATAGTGTTATAACCTGTAATAAGTTATAATTAAATGTTATAATTTTAGTTTACAATAAATTCTTGTCAGTACATTCGGTAGTACACTTTAACCATATTTCAAAGATTTAGATAGATTTAATTAACAATAGATTTAATTATGAAATTACATATAAAGATGTGTTTAAGTCCTACTTAAGTGGGTCAAAAAGCACTCTTAAATTCAGATAATTGTATTTAAACTATAATACATTTCCATTTAGTTGTAAATAACATTGAATTAAGTGACTAAAAACATTTAATTCAGTTCACAATTAACATATATTCTTTTAAATTATAAAATAGTGGATATTGTAGTGGATTGTGCATCGATCCACAAAAAACCTAAACCGACAAAAAAGAACAGCACTACCTCCTGGTTTCACAGACAAGGCTTAATCCTAGTTCCAGACTAAAATGCATGTTTGAGCTGTTTTAACTGAAAGCAACTTATATCTTAAAATATGTCACTGACAATGGCAAATATGGCAAATGTCTCAAGATGTATACCAAATGTTTTTTTTTTTTTTTTTTTTTTCTGAGGCATGTTTATAAAAGCTACTTAAATGTCCTTATTGAATGAACTAAGGCCTAATCTTGGCTTAATCTAAGCTCTGTCTGTGAAACCAGGCCTGTAAATACAATTTTAGTGACATGCAACTTTATGTTTTAACCACAGGTGGTGATAGAGATGCCAAAGTTCCATTGTGCAAAACCGTGGCAAAATACATAATTTTGTCTAACAAAAACTCACAGTTTTACATTTACTATTTTTTAAGGACACATGTCAAACTTTCAGATGTTTAACAAAACAATGAGACACGCTCACACAGGACACAGTCAATATCAATACCGAGCAGTCACTGTTGATATGAACAGAAATATGGAGGCTGTCACCAACTGATAAATGATTCCTGTCATTAACTTAAGAGATAATAAACAGTGCAGTAGGCTATTGGCATTGATCTGTGTGAGGCTATTTGAAAGAATTATTTCCTGTGGTTTGACAGAATTTCATCGATTTAGTGGTGACACCATTAATAAGATCTTCCGTCTGTTCTTTCTATCTGTTTTCTTTTTATATGAAACACCAACTTTTCCATAATGGTGATGGAATTGCAAGTGATTAGGGTTTGGATTCATTAAGCCAAATTCCCAAAGAAATGTTCATTTCATTATGAAGAGGGAAAAACAGCAGTTAATAATGAGAAATTGTACGCTTGGTCTGCCAGTTGTGACAGTGACCTGAGCTGGAGGAACAGGAAGTAAGCAATGATTTCTCATTATTTATCTTACAAAATCAGATCTTCTTCACATTTTGAAGGTGCAACTTATCAAACGAATGAATGCAAATGAGTACATTTGAAAAAGCATTGTATAAATGGTTTTGTGGAGGTGTGGGGGCAACAATAATAAGTTGCTGTACTTATTATTTTCAATTATAAGTACAGCAACAGACACAAAGTCATTGAACATTTTTGCTACCATCATGATTATCCAAAGCCCATGGGTTTTGTTAACAATAAAGTATAACTGAATACTTGCCCGACCGCCAAAAAAAAAGTCCACCGAGGAAGTCTAATAAAGTCCAGGAAACAGAAGAAAATATAGTGAAGGGTTTGGGGTCGTGTGTGCCAATCATCTTTGTCATGACATCATTATCCTGCCACATGCCATTTTTTGCTCAGGTGCAATGCTGGAGAATATTTTTTCAATATTTTGTTAGTTGCTAAAAAGTAACTACATGTAATTGCATTACTTACCCATCAGCAAGCAATTTTGTGTGTACAAGACGTCTAATTGCCGTCCAAACACAGCCCTAAAGTCTAGGCTAAAACAAAGGCAAAATTTGGGCTGTCAGTGAAAATTTTATAGACGTCCAACAATAGCACAGGCTATGCATAAAACATGTCAAAGAAATTAAACCAAACACCTTGTAATCACTGTTGACTTTGCTTACATTATGGAATATCATACATCTAGCAAGTTATTTTGGCAAAAATGATATGTAACCAAATTCAAGGTTATTTTGGCTAGAGGTGGGTTACTCATAGCCGGACTATATTGGGTCTGTAGTTAACCTAGACGGTGAAATGAAGGCTATTGCTTGCTGGATAGTTACTTTTTTGTATTGTGGTATTGGATCACAGACGGCTAGCAGCAAATACATTGGTTGATAAAGTGAGATTAAATACCTAAAGTATATTTGTGATATTAATAATTGCAGGTTTGTGTAATGTTCTCAGTTTGCATTTCAATGTTTTTATTCCTTTTTTTTTTTTTTTTTTTTGTGAATTGAACATAAGAAAGAACATTTATGGTACAGTTCATTTCAGATTGTGTTGCTGATTTGAAATATGTCATTTAATTGTGAGTTCGGCAAGCAGTCTTTGAGATTTCCCCATTGAAATAGATAGGACTTGGTCTTGGATGCCTGAAATATCTGGATACCTGGACGCGTTGCAAATATGGCCACCGAGTGAACAGATTTTGGTGTCAGTCAATACTGCATTACTCATGGGCGTAGATTAATAAGTAGTAAATACGTAATAATAAAATGTAAATTCATCCCCCACACGTTTCAATACAAAGTATGTTTACGCAGAGGTTTTCACGGGCCAATGTGAATAAATCTAGGTTTAAATTCTATGGACCTATGCATGACTAATGTTTTATTCTTATCCAAAACGAGGCGATGAGAACATTATGGAGCGCTAAACACTATTGTAATGCTTATTTCATTCATACTTGAAGCCGGAAGTCCAGGAAATCCCTTATATGGACAAAAGCATCCAGCAATCGCTGTAGCTGAATAAAAACCAGAAACGTATGATATGTGAAGACAATAAACACATGATTGCAACAATATATGAGTCACGGTTTCCATTCAATCACTACATTTCCCATCATCCTCCCTGGCCCTCACCTGCAAGCACTTTCAAATCACAGATTGCCGTCACCAATCATCACTGATTATCATCCTGCACTATTTAACACATCCCTCAGTAGTTCACTGGTGTCTGGTCTTGTTATTTGACTAGTCCTATGACAAGCGCTACAGTCAACTCACCTGGGGCCTGTACCATGAAGGTAGCTGAACAAACTCGGGGTTACAGGATTAGTTTTGAGTTGACAAAACCAAACCGATGCAATCAGGCTTTATTGGTACCATGATGCAGCTCATCAACTTTCTCTGTCAACTCAGGCTTTGATCCTCAAGCTATGATTACTCCACGCGCGTGCACATAAAAGAGTGACGTCGACACTGAACAACCAATCGCGGGTCGTGATTTTTCCGCGGAGGAGCAAGAGATAATCATTAATAATTACGATGAATTTAAATATGTATTTCAAGCTCGAAACAATACGTTCTCTGCTGCAAAAGCAAGAGAAGACTGTTGGAGAAAGATTACTGATTGTTAATGTGTAAGTTAAACAAATACGTTCTATATTTATGTAGCCTAGAAGTAGGCCTATGTATGTATAGCCTATATGTATGTGTAGCCTATATGTATGTGTAGCCTATAGCCTATTTTTGTAATATATAAAAAATGAGCATGTATGTAGGCTACTAAGAAAGATTAATATTCATTGATTTTTAGATGCAACCCAAACTCCAAATGTTCTTGGCAGCAGATAAAGACAAAATATAAAAATATAATTCAAAGTGGTGAGTATTTACCACAACCTTTTATTATTTTTGTGAACATTTTATCACAAACACTTGTTTGCAGCAAACAGAAATAAAGAGTTAAATTCAGAAAACCAGAATACACTGGCAGAGGAGTGGGCTCTGAGTAGCAATAAGGGACGGCCGATTATGGATGGAATTACAGGTGCTGTACAGTCTGACCCTGGTGCTGGCTCCTCTAAGCAAGTAACACTGGGTACGTGTGCAATACATGAATAATTTTTTAAGTTTTAAATATGGCTGACTGTATGTTCTGCAGTAGAGGGAAATACAGTGTCCCTGTTGAAGCCAGCACACACACACACACACAGTCTCCCACACAGAGGTCAGTATACAGCAGACCGAACACCAAACATAACCTGCTTTACAACAGTTATGCTTTACATTTCTCAGACAGTTGCTGATGTGAATGCACTGGGCTTTTTATTATGGAAAACATTTCAATGTGTGGCATAAAAAAGCGACTGGCCCTTACACATCTCTTTTATTGTAGGATTTTTCACAACCTGCCCCAGAAACTGAGGCCTCTACCTCAATGGGCTTCAGAAGAAATGTGAACAAGGTAAGGATTTAAAACCCTTGCCATAAATTACAGTCAGTCCTGTGTTTGTAGGAAGTCAAGGAACTTTTTGTGATTTTGATGAGCCTCCAGAAAACTTGTAATGATCATGTTTGTGGTGGAATTATGTTTCAGGTGGAAACAGACTCAGTCAGGGCCCTGTACAAAAGGAGACTCGAACTAGACTGCACACTAAAGGAGCTGACTGTGAGCTGAGGAGGCTCCAAACAAAATCAAACAGCTAGATAAAACTGATCTCAGTATGTATATAGTTATATAGTCAGTCAGTCTGTCTATCTGTCTATCTATCTATCTATCTGTCTATCTATCTGTCTATCTATCTGTCTATCTATCTATCTATCTGTCTATCTGTCTATCTATCTATCTATCTATCTATCTATCTATCTATCTATCTATCTATCAACACTTTGAATATTTATTAATGCAACTTTCTCTTGCTCTCTTTCTCCCTCTCATCCCACAAAACCAATAAAACAGTTTGAGACCTATCTGCAGTTTCAATGTGCTTTTATTAAGTGTAATATTGTATGGTGATTGCATCTACATCTGCACCAGCTGGGTGGTCAAGTGTGATCGGGTCAGTTTCATCGGGGAGAAGCTGGTTTTGTGGTGTTTCTCGCTTCTTACTGGTGGCTATATTGTGCAGAATGGCACATTGCGCCACTATCTGTGATGCCCGCTCTGGTGACTCTTAAGCGCCGAACACAGTTAATGTGCCTTTAGGAGGCCAAAGGTCATCTTTATCTTCACTCTTGTTTGAGGGCCACATTGAAGCGGTGTTGTGGCCCTATCTGAGGGTCATGATAGGGGGTTATTGTGTAGGTTTTTCTATCTCAGTTCAAATTAACAGTGTTTTGTACTGAACCAAATTTAACTTGCTTTCCTCAAAGTGCTGACACAACACAGAATCACGGAAAATTTGAGTCAAGCACTGAGCCAGGCCATTTGGCATCCAAACTTGATCATATGTTCATGACCACAAGTCGTCTGCAGATGAAATGTTTAGTAGATCATTATTATAACTGTTAATGTTACTATTAATTTAAAGATTCATCTCACAGAAAATAATAATCTAACATATCTCTACCTGAACATTATGGCTGTGATAGGACTTCCTATTAACATAATCTGCCTCATGTTCCCCTAGAGCAGTGGAGATTGGAGCAATATACTGCATACATGTTGCAATGACTTGGGAATCCCATCATAAGATTAACAGAAGAATAATAAAAAAGATTTAAAATAATTCTTAACATGTATTATATTGTATAGCCTAGTACATTTGTGAAATTTGCTTTTTGAAAAAAAAAAAAAGTGTTCATGTGATGTCACCCTATCAATATATCTTACTGGCAATTTTATAAAAGCCCTCTTTTATGGACATGGTCGATAAATGTCCGGGGAACACTATTAATGAAACTTTTCATGTACTCCTGCAGGGCGAGGACCACCTGGCGAATGGTTTGACAAACATATGTTTTCCCCCAGCTTCTGTGCGTCACCCACCGTGCAAGGATGTACCACTTGCAAAAAAAAAAAAAAAAAAAAACGCAACGCAATACAATTTGCGGTAGCCTACAGTAAGTGCATGAATTCGACGTGTTAAATTCTTTATGTGCGGCTCAAGAAGTTCGCAAAGATAAGACATTCCTTCCGCGGAAAATATCTTTCATACAAGTAACTATCAGTTAAGGCAAGAGGATTTTGTCTGGCTAAAAACTCTCTCTATGAAGTGCTCGTCAAACAATTTGCGCTGAGATATCCACCGGATTTGGAAGAAAATGTGAAGTCATTGCAACAGACACTTGGAATAAGTTACGTCACCTATATGTTTCTTTGCTCTCAGCTGATTGGTCAAACTTCAGTCTGAGATCTCGAATCCAGAACATAACCTGCCCCGGAGCAGGTTAGCCGTGCAGCGTAAGATACCATGGCAACGAACACCGATTAAAGCCGAGCTACTTTCATAGTACCTAAAACCCAGGGTTGGCGGAAACTAAGCTGAAACATAGCTGGCTAGCCACCCAATCCGGCTTCATGGTACAGGCCCCTGAGATACCGCCATTCCTGTTTATTTTCCTCGTCTTTGACTAGCGCAAGACTGCTCACCCGACTGACTGTCATTCCCGATTACCTGCCTGAAGTTCCGATCTTCCCGTCATCGCTGATCTTCATCACCCTGGTTCATCTCGTCCTCTTCATTCCTGCAACGACATTCATTCATTCTGTTCAGCTAAGTCCTCATCTTAGTCCAAATTCAGTTATCATCGCATCTGCATTATCTCCCTGCATCGCTCACCCTCTGCACTATAAATAAACTTGTTGATATTCACAACCTTGTCTGCCTTCTTCTGATTGTGACAATATGGGTGTTGTTTAAGACATCTCCTTAAGTTAATAAAAAGTGGATTATTACATACCATTCACACTTTGATAAAATTTCTGTCTCTCCTTTGCACTTCAATTAAAGAATGATCCTATATGTATATATTTATAAACCTCTTTACAGCTCTTTAACACCCGTGCTAATTAGACCCTCTGTTAAAGACAACCATGGAAATATAGTTGTGTGTGTGTTTCTGCATGCTTTTTATGAGTGCATGATGCAATTAAATGTAATTTTACGATTGTTGTGTGAACACACCACTAGCTGAGCCCATCACAGTGTTATTTTAGTATAATTTAGATACTTCTATAGTTTTCATTATTATTTTGAATTTGTTTTTATTTATATATGTTCTGTTTTCATTTTAATTTTAGTTCATGTTTTAATACTTTCGCTGTGTTTTTGAAAATTGTATTAGTTTTTTTTTTTTTCATTCCTATATAGATTTTATTCATTTCTGTTTCAGTTTTAAGTCACTAAATGAGATTGAGAAATGTTGGCATCTATAAGAGAATATGTTTTTTATATTTTATTTTATTTCAAGTAACGTTTTTTTTTTTTTTTTTTTTTTTTTGTTATCTATAACCCAAGCCCACCAGCACATGTTTTGTTTCCCAAAAACTAACTGATTACCTCAGACAAATTAAATTAGTGAGAAAAGCACTTTCCTTTCCTCCAGCTGGCAAAAAGTGTGCCAGTTTGATCAGTGAAAAAAAGCTGGTTTACTAGTCCTCTTCTGATGCCTCATCTCACAATGTCAAATCAAATAAGCTGTTTGATAAACGCCACAGAGGGTTTAATTATAGTAATGATCTCATCTCCCACATCAGCCTGCCTCTCATGGTGCAAAGCCACATCCACAGGCAGATTAAAAGCCTCCCTCCCTCCCTCGATGTCTCCGCTGCTCTCTCTGCCAGACACCTGCTCCAACAGCCTCTTAACATTGCAAATTCTCTATGACAAATGAATATAGCTGCACTTTAAAGGAAGGACCGTGATCCTCTTGTAGAAAACACACTGTAAGAGTTGTTTTGGCCTGTGGCACAACAAGAAAGGCTTCCTGAGCAGGTACATGGGGATTTGCAAATGATCTGCGGAAGTATTGGTTTTCCAGCCAAAGAATTACTTCTCATTAGTGAATGTGCTGTCACTGAAAACACAACAGGAAAGGGTGGTCATACTGGGACATCAGTGTGAGGTGTACGCTAACATACTCTACCCTATGTACCAGAGGCAAAATCATTCTCAATGAGTCTTTGTTTTTCAGCAACTATGTCTTTGGCAAGTTAAGGTTGCTCAATGCATAAAATACATTTTAAAACATGCCTGTGACCTGAGTTAAAGACCCATGGACCAGATATGATTAATTAAGACCAGGAGTTAGGAGTGCAGTCAATTTAAGACTAGAGTCAGAATTATAATAAATTAAAGAAAAGTTTTACTGAAGACAGTTTGCAGTTTCATCAGCAGAAGTCAGCTTCAAGACTCACAAGGAGTTCGTAGGCCGCCCCTCTTACAGTTACAAAGATCACAGCGGTTATACCCTTCACCAAGGTCCTTGCTTCAGGTTGAAAGATTCTGATTGGCTGAGAAATAGATAAACATAGTCAATTTCCACACATGGACTGATAGACAGTAGCACATCTCCATAGTCTGTCTGTACGGCTGCCACCAAGACCTTGAGTTAGGTATGAGTGTCCCTCCGAGGTCACAAGACTATAGGCGCAACATGTGGAAGAAAACAACTCGGTCCATCTCCTATATTGCTACTTGTTCCTTAACCTGTAACCAAGAATACTAACACACACACACACAGCTTCTTCAAGGTTGGATTTGGTCGGGCTCTAACTATAAACAGGAGACTCTTCCCAAAACATCCAGATAACATGTTCTTTCTCTCAGTGAGAGTACACTTTAATATAGAACAGTAAAGTAAATGCTTTAACTAAGACATACATCACTCGCCCGTGCGTCTCGTCATATCTGTAAATGGAGAAAAGTTGCTCCGGCTACTTTTACGTGTGTACGCTGTGGGAGTGGCATAGGTTAGCTGTCTCAACGAGCGAGAAAGGTCAAGTGGTGTTCACTGCAGAGCCAAATGACATCCAGCTCCACCTCTCTGGACGTCATGGGTTGAGCTTGTTTCAGTGCCTATAGTTTCAAATCAGTTCACCAGCTCTGAACCAGGAAAAGTGGTTCGTAAGTAGCACCAAAACATTGCTGGTCTAAAAGTAATAACCGCTTGCGGCGTAAGATCTGGCTCTGTGGTGGCTCTCTGACCTGTGGAAAGGCAAACCGGTTCTTAGAAAGCTCGTCAGTCGAACCAACTCCAAACTGGCAATAGCTCTGGCTGTGAACTAGCACCCGGTTCGTGCTGGTGGAAAAGGGCTATGGGTGGAGGGATTGTGTTATGGGTAGAGTTAGGGTCTGGTTGGACCTTCTAGCTCCAGAGAGGGGGAGCTGGACTTCACACTCCACAGTGAACAGCCTCTCAGAAAGGTTGACATGGAGCACGCTAAATCTCAAAACTCTCAGAAATCACTCATTTTAATAAAACACCAAACGGAGAAGAGTCTGCGAGAATCAACATTGGCTTGGCTTTGCAGAGATGGTGAGTATTAAAGGGTTCTGAAATCACTTTCAGACATTTTTATCACTCAGCAGGGTGAGTAAGGCATTTTATTGAACCGATAAATTACCATATGCTCTCTATCTGAGTTGATTGTAAAGCATTATCTATTGTGTAGGGTCGTTTCATCATGGGATGTTGTTGCGCTGCTGTCATTTATTTTCAAAGAAGTACTGTGTCTGTTAATGGGTATAGCTAACGTCTTCAGCCAGTCAGATTCTTTCCATCTAAACTGGATATATCTCTTAAACAAAGTAGTGAATGTTTTATGAGCAGTAGGTTAATCTCTCTCTCTCTTTAGTTATGAGAAAGAAGCATATTCATCCACACAGTCACGAAGAGCCGAAGCACAACCAAAACACCACTGCTCCCTACTTCCTGAGCATAGGATGGACTTCACTGACTGACAATAATCGTTTATTTGGAACGCCCTGCAACGTCATCAAGCAAAGGGAATGACGGCATTTTTATTCACTTAAAGTTCATGATGCTGATCCAGAGTTTAGGAAGTGACTTTGAAACTAAAGCTTGCTAAGCTAAAAGCTACTCATCATACAGAGGTAATACCACTAGATAAAATAGCTAATTACATTCAAACTATTTTAGAGGGTAATAGCTATGCTTATAACTACTGGAAAAAGCAACACGCTTTTAAAAACAGCTGAGCTATCTAAATAAATGGACAGATTAACTTATTTTAGCTCAAGATTCTCTTGGCAGTAGTTGACTTGAAAGTGAAAACCGACCATATAACAGACAATTTACACTAATGCCGTTATAACGGCCCTTGTGGCAAAGCTGAGACTGCAAGTAGTTTTGGTATGAATTCTGTTCTGACACCTTTCAGAACGCAACGACGCGTGAAATTGAGCTTTTGTCGCTAGAAGCGTTTGCATTTATGTACTTGCGTGGAGTATGTTTTTGGCCGCATTCATTGGAGCTGACATTGTGATTTGAAGAAACCAGTGATTGCTTTTATTCGTCTGTCATCCCGGTGCACATACCTTTATCCAAAAGAGAAAAGCCTGACATCATTCAGGAGAAGGCTGGAAATGAGAGCGTCTGACAGAGAGGTTTACTCTGACGGTGACTTCTTGCCCCTTAGGAGAGATAGAAGAGCAGAGAGCAGTACGTTACCTCAAATTTCTTCATTCAGAGTCCACTGGGTGAAGAGCAAGTGAGATTTATAACAGGACTCTGTCCTCATTTCCCTCAGGATACAAGCCACTGAGATGTTTTTTTTTGTTTTTATTCTTCTTTCTTCCTTCCTTTCAACCATTTCTTCCATTTTCTGTGTTCTCACATGTATTGTGATGTGAAAATATTAGCGCTGTCAAAGTTGATGAATTAACTTATTAAGTTTGTTAAACCTATTTCATGCATTTAGCTGACTACTGTAGCCGTGTTTGCTAAGGGAAGCACTACTGCACACCGTTTGTGCTACGAATATGAATGTTACCTCAAATCATGCCTTATTGGGAAAGTCCGTTACTAACTTTTCTAAGCAATCATATTTACAATTTTCACTTGCCAGGTGATTCTGTCAACTTATTTTAAAGAAGGGACTCAGACCTGAATGTCATAGACACTTAACACTCAGTTCATTATGCTCTGTGCCTTCTCTGAACATTGGTTTAAACAGTTAAGAGAACACATTCAGTAGGATTGTTAAACATAATGATCCTCGAGTCACAGCTCACATTTGTTAGTGCATGAAGACGTCTTACACACACTTACATAACAACAGAAAAGCAAATGGGAAATAATTAGCATAGCTGCTGTTCATAATATTAATGCATTTGATCCAATTTAACTGTAGTATAAAAGGTAATAGATAAAGGTATTATGTGAATGCTTGGCTAAAGAGATGCGTCTTTAATCTAGTTTTAAACTGGGACAGCGAGTCTGAGCCTCGAACAATATCAGGAAGGCCATTCCAGAGTTTAGGAGCTAAATGTGAAAACGCCCTCCCTCCTTTAGTGGACTTAGATATCCTAGGAATGACCAGAAGCCTCGAATTTAGTGATCTTAAAGAGCGCGATGGATTGTAGGGTGATAGAAGATCCGTTAAATACACTGGAGCTAAACCATTTAGGGCTTTATAGGTCAGTAGCAATACTTTGTAATTGATACGGAACTTAATAGGTAACCAGTGTAGAGATGATAGAATTGGTGTTATATGATCATATTTTCTTGACCTAGTAAGAACTCTAGCGGCTGCATTTTGGACTAACTGTAGCTTGTTTATTGAGGATGCAGGACAAACAGCTAATAAAGCATTACAGTAATCTAGTCTCGAGGTCATGAATGCATGAACTAACTTTTCTGCATCAGAGACAGATAGCATGTTACGTAGCTTAGCAATGTTTCTAAGGTGGAAAAAGGCTGTTCTTGTAACATATGAAATATGATTTTCGAAAGACAAGTTGCGATCTATAACACCCAGGTCTTTTACTGTAGTGGAAAAAGTAACAGGACATCCTTCTAAATTAAAGTTGTATTGCAAGAGGTTTTGTGGGCAGTTTTTTGGACCAATAAGTACCATATAAGAGTTTCACATATTAAACTTGGCAGCATGTATTGAGTATTGTGATCAATTGAGTAAAGTCTTGTGCACTTAATGTGATGAATATTATTTATATGGAGTTGCATAAAACATGTTCTGAATCAGTCACTTATGAGTTTAGCTTTCACTTAGAGCCATTTAGGCAGCGCATTTGGTTCTGGAACCAATCATGTGAGTAATCTCTCAACTTCAATATCTCTGGCAGAAAGCACAAAGATTGATTAGTGACTTATATTTTGTTTCTATGCCATTTTGCTGCTTCTAATGATTATAAACTCCTTGAAGAGGACAATTTTCATCTCCGAACATCTGCTAGCTGACACAGAAGTAGGGCATATTGAAAGCATGTCCTCTTTAAAATTACAGTAAGTTATGACAGCTTGCATGTGCAACCAGCAGTAAGCAGAACTAAAGTGCTATTCTATAGCCCGCGGTTCACTTTATAGCACGTCTTTCATGGCAACAAATGCTTTCCGCTTTGTCAGGAATGACATAGAAGTAGTCCTTTATCAGAAACTTCACCTCACGCCTGCTGTTTATTAAACTTCTGCACTTGTTTTGACAAAACTCATGGCAGCTTCTCAGGGAAATCTTTTAAAAAGGAACTATTATGTGATTTTTTTATGTTCAACTTTCTTTAGTGCAATGTTGCTGTTTGAGCATGAAAAAGGTCTGCAAAGTTATAAAGCACAAAGTCACTCCAAAAGGAGTTATTTTCTATATCAGTAAGCATTGTTTCTGAACTTCCTGAAACACCTCCATTGTAGAGTTATCGTACACGTCACAATAGTCCTCATTTGAATAATCCCTGCCCAAGACAAAAAAAAAAAAAACAGGATAGAGGCCTGTTTGTGTGGCCTTAGTAGTGTGTTGAAACTCGCAGTTATGGTAAGTGGTGTGACATTTCCGAAACACACTCAAAGCGGTAGACTAATTACAACACGCTGGTCCAGCCGACCAATCAGAAAAATTGCAATTTTCGGAAGGAGGGGCTTCATAGAAACAGGAACTAAACAGGGGTGCGTTTCCCGTACAACTATATAGTTCGCTGCTTAACTACCATAGTACGATGCATCGTTGGAGAAATCAACTAGCTAGTCACGACTGTTTCCCGAAACCGTCTGTCGCAAAGTATCGTTCAACCACATTGGTTTATGACGTCTCGCACGTGGTGGACTAATAACTTATTTTAATTCATCTGTTTGAGATCGAATTAACGCTAGATTTTGTCATATAAGTTACAGACATGGCATCTAAAGACCATTTCTAATTTTTCTCAGTTATTTTGCTTTATTACCAGACTCAATATTTGGCTCGTTCTTACATAGTAGAGCACGTTCGCACATGCGCAGTCTTCAAAAACGGTGCTTTAAATCTCTTGACAAACTAAAAGACGTAAATTACATTTATGTATTCTAAATAAATAACACGGGTCCTACTGAATGTCAGCTTGCTTATTTTGCTAAAGATAAGGATTTATTCAGTCTACATCTCATGTAAACTAGAAACTATGCTTCCCAACCACACAAGTTTGCGATGCTGTTTGCGAACGTTCGTTGGAACGATGGTTTCGGGAAAGACCAAATCGTTGAATTATGCTGATAACGACGGAACTTGCGACCATAGTTGGCTAACGATGCTTTCGGGAAACGCACCCCTGGTCATGCGTTTACCGCATTCACGCAACTTGCTGCCGAACTGCCATATGATGCAACGTTGAAGAAGTCAAGTTCGTCACGACCATTTCCCGAAACCTTATTGTCGCAAATTTGTTGATCAACCACGTTGGATAATGATGTCGCACATAGTGGAGTAATAACTTATTTTAGTGAATCCGTTTGAGATCGAAATAACACTAGATTTTGTGCTTTAAATTACGATCATGTCACCTGAGGACTATTTCTAATTTTTCACAGTTATTTTGCTCTATTTTCAAGATTCAATCATAGGCTCGTTCTTACGTACTAGAGCACATACGCACAAGCACATTCTTCAAAAATTACTCTTTAAACCTCTTGACAAACTAAAAGACCTGAGTCCACATGTCATGCAAACTAGAAACTGTGCTTCTAACCACAGCTCGAGGTCTGTCGTTCCAACCACGCATATTTGCGATACTGCTTGCGAATGTCCGTTGGAACCATGGTTTCGGGAAACACAGACTGAATTATGCTGATAACGACGGAACTTTCGACCATAGTTGGCAAACGATGCTTTTGGGAAACGCAGCCCAGAGCGTTACTGACAGACTGGGAAGAGAGGCGCTGCAACAATATGAAAAATATTGTTTTTTGAGCATTCAAATATGAAAACCTGTTCTAGCAGATACAAAAAAACAAAACAAAACAAGACTTTGTAAATGGGCATAATATGGCCTCTTTAAAATTCAAAGAACTCTCAGATTGAATTTTAACATTATCAAGTTCCAGAAAAGTCATGGTAATTTCTAAAGTGATTTTTCTAGTATGCTAAATATTTCATCATCTAGATGCTCTTGTGTGGGTAAAACCATGTTCTTGTGGGACAATTTGCACTTGGTCACTTCATGCATTTTCTCTGATAAACTATCCGATTTGTTATAGGCATAACTGTTCCATTTACACTTGGTCACATATGCATCCGCACAAAACAAATATAAATCCGATCTTCAATTTCAAGCCATATGCAAATTCAGTGTCACTGAAAGAAACAGATACAGCATGTGTTGCATTTTATTTATCATGCGGATTTAAGGATCAAAGTCTGCAATAGGATAGAGAGCAGCAGCATCACAGGTGAGAGAATATGGTGTTTAATGAAAGTGACTGTGTTGAGTTTCATTTGCGGCAGTTTGTGTATCCGCTTGCTGAAGAGTGATGGCCGATCCATATCTGTGTGTGTGACAGTAGTACTGTCATATCTGGCTAGCTGAAGCTGGTATAAAGTAAAATTATCATGTGGCTTCAACAACCAAATGCATTGACAAACCACCTCTTTGAACTGATTAACATATTGTTTGGAATGATTTATGAGCATATGTCATTTTCTTCCTATTGTTTTTCAATGAAGTCCTTATCCAATAAAACCACTGGAAAGCTTATGAAAATTGGTCAGAAAGCGTGGGAACACTTGTGCTGGGTAATACCACACTTTCAGGGTGAACAGCTTTACGCAATTTCATTATCAGAAATGTCAAGTTGAGAAATCACTTGAAGATTAGTCAAAGAAAAACTTTGCGACCCTTTTGAACTGTAAACCTCACAATGACATCTGGGTAATATTGATAGTTCCTTATTTACTGCCTGTGTTACACAGAGTGTGAAGGTGAGACGACAGCTTGGGGACAAAGAGAACAGCACAAATCAAGACCTCCTGCTAAACGTCACTGCAAGTGATATTGAGCAACCATTACTGAAGTTGGTATGAGGATTTCAATATCAATATCGAGCAGTCGCTGTTGAGATGAGAAGATATTTGGAGGCTGTCACCAGTTGATAAACGGAGTATTTTGATTCCTGTCATTAACTTAAGAGATAATAAATGGTGCAGTAGGCTATTGGTATTGAAGTAGGCTATTGGTATTGATCTGTGTGAGACTATCTGAAGGAATTATTTCCTTCTGTTTGACTCGCACAAAAGAAATTCATCGATTTAGGTGGTGACACCATTTACGAGAACTTTCATTTGAATGTAATGTTTTCGGACACTTAATTGCATTTTATTTGCAATTAAATGAAAATGTATTAAGTTTAAATTTATATTAAATGCAATTAGTCAAACTTAATAGTGCTTTTTTGACCCACTTAAAGGATAACTGTCGCCAAAATGCAACGTAGGTTTTTTTTTGTTAATCTATACCCGAGGCAAACTTTAGTTTAAAAGCATAATTAGGATGGAAACGCCTCTTTTAAGTTTGACCGTATTTTCGTTTTCGGTCAAATTGCCTTTTGAATGGGAGTGCTTGGGCCACTACTATGATAGCATCAAAATCACTATTTTTAAAACACTAAGAAGGCTCGACACAACATGAAACTTTGCTCGAAGTATCACCAGGGGCTCTACACATGAACTTGAGCATTGAGAACATTGTTTGTGAGTTTACTAACAAGAAAGATTTTGAACAACTCACTGTAGCTGTGTCCACCAGCATTTTAACAGTCAAAAATAGTCGATCTCCAAATGGGAATGAACTGACTCTGAATTTTGGTATTGCTTCTTATATGAGCATCCTTTTTCAAATACAAGGTCAATATTGATTTTCACTAATGACAAAACAACAAATTATCCGTGAATTTATGTGCTACTAAGCTTTAGGAGCTGTCCATCTTTACTCTCCACCCTGTTACGTTGCATTCGGAGATCGACTATTTTTGACTGTCAAAATGACGAGAGTTGCAGTGAGTTGTTCAAAATCTTTCTTTTTAATAAACTCTGTGTACACAAACAATGTTCTCAATGCTGGAGTTCATGTGTAGAGCCCCTGGTGACACTTCGAGCAAAGTTTCATGTTGTGTCGAGCCTTCTTAGTGTTTTAAAAATAGCGATTTTGATGCTATCATAGTCGTGCCCCATGCACTCCCATTCAAAAGGCAATTTGACCGAAAACGAAAATACTGTCAATCTTAAAAGTGGCGTTTCCATCCTAATTATGCTTTTAAACGAAAGTTTGCCTCGGGTAGATTAACAAAAAGACCATAGGTTGCATTTTGGCGACAGTTATCCTTTAAATAGGGATTGATTACATCTTTGCATTTGAAATATGGTTAAAGGGATAGTTCCCTCAAAATTTTTAATTCTGTCATTAATTACTCACCATCATGTCTTTCCAAACTCATAAGACTTTCGTTCATATTCAGAACACAAATGAAGATTTTTTTATTAAATCTGAGAGCTTTCTGTTCCTCCATTGACAGCTACACAAAATTCATAGAGATTGTATAACTAATCCATATGAATTGATTGCTTTATATGATGAACAGATTGAATTTAGTCTTTTTATTCACTTATAACCTTTTAAGTGTATTGTCAAATGTACTGCATTGATGCAGTAACTAATACACTTTAATGTCATTTCTGTTGAAACTTATGTATTTAAATTTGATTACACATATTTATGATGCTGTTGCAATTTAGTACATGTAGTATGTATTTACTTTAAATGTAATACCGAATAACAAAATACAGTGAAATTAATATGTGTTTATATCTGGCAAAAGATTATTAAAACATAGTGATTTAAAATATACATTAAAGTACTTTTTTTAATTTGACATTATTACAAAGTGCACTTTTTAATAGTGTTCTTGACCGTATTAGAAACAGTCATGAAAGTGTACTCTCTTTAAACCCACTTAAGTGGCCTTTGATTTGAAGTGCTCATTCAGTACAATTAAGTGCACTTCTTTTTCAAAAGGGTGTCACTTTAGATTATATCATTAATGAGAAATTCCAGCTTCCATATTTCTGTTCTTTCTTTTTTTTTTTTTTTTATTAACACAAACACTTCTCCCTAATAATGATGTAAAATGCAGGAAATTATAGTTACGATTCATTAAGCCAAATTCCCAAAGAAACGTGCATTTCCATGGAGGAAATAATGCCCTAGCGGTTACTAATGAGAAAGTGCAAGCTTGGTCTGCCAGTTGTGACAGCGACCTGATTTCCTAACAATGCACATGTGAAAGTTTTCTTTTTTCCTTCTGCCATGTCATGAGTGTAGACATGAAACTAGATTAAATGAAATTAATTCAAATTTCTCAAGTTGGAAGAACAGAGACTCATCTGGGACTCTTGGAATCAGCAAGAAACAGCCTTTTACTTGCCGCTGTCTTGCATCTAATGAATTATTCAAGCTTGAGCATGTTTCCTGATGTGAGTCCATTTACTAGATTGTTGCTGGGGCGTCCTGAGCCGCACCGCTCACACTGAGAGCCGAGTTCCCCTGCATGCCCTTTCCTGTAATGTGCTGCTGGGTAGAGTGAATGAATGCTGAAAAAGCTGCTTGAAACTCTTTCACTGCGTGCAATAGTTTCTGATTCATGATGTCATAAAGGGCCACTTCAGGCAATTACACATGCATTAGCCCACACAGTGCAGGAAACAGCTCTCGCTCGCTCTCAGGGCTCCGGTTACTGCAGTCTCTCTCTTGAAATTGCCGGAATTAACTTTGTTTTAACACGAGTCAGATCCATTTGGAAAACAATTGATCAACTTCAGCCTCTTGCCACTAACAGATGGGTTGGCTGAAGTCATTTGCAGCCAACAGTAATGACAAGCCCACTGTAATATCTAGAGAAGGGGTCTTAAACTCCCAGTCCACGGGCCATATCCAGCCCCTGAAGGTGATAGTTACATTGTAAAACTATTTTTTAATGCACTGCTGCTTCTCCAGCCACTTCATTTTTCTCTATTTTTTCCTGCACGTAGTTGCATCTTAATATAAATGTATTTTTTTCTTACTAACTTAAGTTGGAAACTTGTACTGCTGGATGTACTGGCAAAAAATTTTGGTAAATTAAATATACTTGAATGTAATGTTTAGTTAAATTTGCATGTCATGTATTTAAATATATGAATATGAATTGATGAACTTTAAATGTTATTAAAAACTACAGCTGAAGTTATAATCAAGTGCTTTAATTATTTAAACTTTTAATTTGACGTCATTACAAAGTGTACTTAATTCTGTACACTTAAGTGGCCTTTTTATTTTGCATAGAAGATTATTCTGAAGGATCATGTGACACTGAAGACTGGAGTAATGATGCTGAAAATTCAGCATTGCCATCACAGGAATAAATTACATTTTTAAATGTAATAAAATACAAAACCGTTCTTTTAAATTGTTATATTTCAGTTTTTACTGTAGTTTTGATCAAGTAATGCAGCCTTGGTGAGCAGAAGAGACTCAAAAACATATAATAGCTTAATGATTCCAGACTTTTGACCGGTGGTGTATACGAGTATATTATCTTTTTTATATACTTTTAAGATTTTAAGTATACTAGAAGTGCACATTCAATACAATTAAGCACCCTTCTTTTTCACAAGGTTTGACTTCAGAAATTGACCAATTGTATGTTTTTTTTAATGTTTGTTTAGGAAATTCATAGATCTGGGCCCTCATTTATAAAACGTGCGTACGCTAAACGTTCCACGACCGTAAACGAAAACGACCACGCCAACGTTCTTAGTGCCAGATTCTAAGCAAGCGTACGCACTTTTACTTGTTAGCATAATTGCACTGCATTAAAGTTCAATTAGTTAGCATACTTTGGTTCCACACAAGTCAATTATTTCGGGCAATCTGTAGGCTATAAAATGGCCCATAATGCAGAAATAGATTTGACATCTGGAAGAGGGGTGTACGCACTTTTAAGTGCGTGTGTTAGTTTTCTCTGAATCACAAGTATGCCCATTTGAGAAATGATCTTAGATCAAATGTAGGACGGTTTCTACGCAACCTTTTATAAAGGTCCCCAGGTCTGTGTGAACTGTTGTTGAAAAGAGCTGTGTGAAGATTCTTCAAAAAAATCCCCTTTGTGTTGCACAGACAAGACGATAGCAAACAGGTTTGGAACAAAAGAAGGTCAATGATGACAGATTTTCATATTTTGGATGAAATGTCCTTTTCTTTGTGAGATTAGTATGGAGAAAGAGACGAGGTAATGCTTTTTCTTATCAGCACCGCTCTGTATTGTAGACCTTCCAACTATAGAACCAACTCAAAAGTGAAAAGCACAGAGCAGCCGGACTCATCTACACTTGTAAAATAAAGAGCGCAAGAACTTTGACAAACTATAGAAACAGGGAGAATTTATTTAAAGCACTTTGTCCCCTACATAGAAAAATATGATTGATTTAAGTCAACAATAATAAATAGAGTACCTGTTTTCTTGCAGGCCCCGCTGATGCGTACAGTAGTACAATCAATATCCAGTTTTCGCAACACAGCAAAGGCACGGGTATTTACCGTAAATCTGCAGTCTGATGGAGCGGGAGGGCATGGGGGGGCATGTGAGGGGTGAACTCAATATGACCTGGAGGAGCGATACTTTATAAAGATGGAACAAAACATTGCGACAGCAGCCACTGGTACAATAGATCGTACAAACTTTCTTGTCAGGTTTCCAATGTTATTTTTTCTTTTAGAACTTGAGTGAGTGATGTTGAATTGGACATTGGATTATTATTTCAGGACTGACCAGAACGTGACTGACATTTCACACAATAAATATCGCTTTCAATGACAGAACGTGTTTTATATCACCGACAACAAATATTTAGTCCTTTAGAAACTTGGATGCTCGGTTTTTTTGTTTTTTTTTCATGGTCCCTTAAGTGGATCTCAATGCAAATGTACATATAATCATATATCATATAATCATAGCTGATAATGTCATTTTTGAGTAACAGTATGTAGTGCAAACTTTTAAAAGTGAAGAACGTGATGTGAGTTCAGAGCAAGAAAGTGTCCTGGCATACACTATGACATTGGATGTTTAAGCCATTTGTTATAAATGCAGCAGTTATAACGCTCCGATCATTTCTCACCAAAATCATAAATGGCTAACATTCGGGACCTCACAGAATACTCCCTTGCACCCCTATCAAGCATTCAAGCTTCTTTCGCTACAAGCAAATCAGTGTTTCTAAATTAAAAAATAATGATTTTCTTTTTTTATATTGTAAAACATACATAGGCTGTAGGTCGTTGTTCATAAACTGTTTTGTCTTCGTTAAAAACAACAACAAAAAATACTTTTAAATATTTTAAATAACAAGGAAATTATAAGGCTTAAATGTCCCTCTTGTCTTGATGGCCTCCTCACACTTCAGTCCAGCAGAAGAGTCTTTGGAAAGCTCATTCATGTCTCGTCCTTTTCGGCCCATCGATACTTCATCGAATGGTTTTAGCCAGGTCCAAAGCTGCGTAGCGCCATGAATCACTAGCCGAAGATCTTTAGTGAAGAAAAAGCCCTGATTGTCAAAAAAGGTCTTTATAATGTGACGTTAAGAAAGTGAGTCATCACAAACGAATGCCGGTGTCCTTTGCGCTTTTTAGCAGTTGAAATGTTTGGTCGAGTTTTCGCCACCAGTCTGAGATGGTTGTGGTGCTGATGTCATTGGTTTTCACAGTTCTCTGCTGTATGACTTATCAAAAAGAAGATTAAAGCTCTGATTTTAGCAGGGCAGCTTCGTACCTCTTCACACCGTAACATGTAGCAGAGCAGCATGTTGGCTGTTGAGCCTCAAACGACTAGACCAAGCCATTCTCCTGTGTGCTAAAGTACATTTGAAACAGGTTTCAGATGTTCCTCTGTGCTGTGAGGTACTTGAGAGCAGCAGATCCGTACTTTCGAGAAAGGTCTTGGTGGAACTCGTCCTTCAGAGTCGTCAAGCAGTAGCGGTAACTTGGACTGGAGCGAAACTTTGAGATGTCAAAGCTGGGCGCGTGGGGCATGTGGATCATGAAGGCATTTGGTAACACAATAAGATCATACTCCTTTGGAACAAGGAAATGCGACAGGTTAGGGACACTGGACACTTGAACTGAACACAAACGGGGTTTTTTTGAAAACCTTACCTGAGCATCAAGCTCCATGATATGGGATACTTTGTTCCAGCCAAAGCCAACGAATCTCTGGTCGTACTCAGGACAGTCTCGTCGCACGACGACGTACGGCTCAAAGTCTGCCTCCCATTCCACCTTGTATGGCGTTGTGGCCGTCCTCCATTTGGCGTAATTGGTTGGCGCATGACCCTTTGTCCAGACATGATACCTACATTTCAGGAAAGTAATACATGCATGAACTATTATGTGTGGTCTTTTAAAAACAGGCCAATGATGTGATGCTCACATACTATTAATTCATTCAGAAATATATCAATCCTCATCTGCATACATCATCATCATCATCTATAACAGGGAATTTGTCAGATGAACCCCATTGATCTAAAAAATGTATTTGAAGATTTTCAGTTAATATTGAAATAATTTAACAATACATTCACGTGTTCATGGTTTTGTGGCTGATGGTCACATGACATGCAGGTAAAAAATAAAATTGAAAAATCATATAAAGTGTTTCATTTTGGTTGTTTCATTTTAACATTTTTTATTTATTTTACTTCTACATTTTAATGATTTGATTATTAGCCCTTCCTGCTATTCTCCGAGTTTTAATTACTGAATTAAAATTCATTTTGATATTTTTGGAGTGATACAGTCCTGATATTATAATCAAGAAAAAAAAAAGTCCAATTAAAGAAGCAAATCAAATATTAAGTAGTTTATCATAATCATTTATACACTTTTTTAAAATTCAACACTGATTAAGTGTTACACTGGATAAGTCTTTTAAAATGTCAGATAAGTTGACATTTTTATGA
This sequence comes from Squalius cephalus, assembly GCF_949319135.1. Lineage (NCBI taxonomy): Eukaryota > Metazoa > Chordata > Actinopteri > Cypriniformes > Leuciscidae > Squalius > Squalius cephalus. Next base: position 43,519,023 of record NC_137127.1, on the reverse strand, counting down.
CAAAGCAAAGTTAGATCAGGTTGAAAAATGTCATATGGTATGACTGACCAAAATCTCAGTAGCGCCTCACTGAGATCCAGGGGGCGGAGTTGGATCCAGATATAAGGGGTGGAGATTGGTAGGTTTAGGGATCAGGGGGTGGAGATGGGTAGGTTTAGGTCAGGGTTTCTCAAACTCGGTCCTGCAGAGTTTAGCTCCAACCCTGATCAAACACACCTAGCTGTGAGTTTCTAGTGATCCTGAAGACATTGATTAGCTTGCTCAGGTGTGTTTGATCAGGGTTGGAGCTAAACTGTGCAGCACAGTGGCCCTCCAGGACCGAGTTTGAGAAACCCTGGTTTAGGTATATGTAAGGTGGGAGGAGTTGGATCTGGATCCAACTCCTCCCTCTGGATTTCGTATTCTGCAGTGAGGACTATCTCCAAAAACTAGTATTTATGAATATTGTGAAATGATTAAGATATGTACACTCACATGTGTTCAATGTCTAAGAAAATCAACTGTTTAAAAAAAAAAACGCAGCGCAGAGGAGCTTCTGCTTACAAAGAAAAGGTGACTGAGCTCGTAATAAAACCAGAATCAACCAAGCCTTTCGGAGATGGTGAGAGGGATTTGAAATGTTGTAAAACTGATGCAGAGATTGATGTTTTTATTAATCAAAGGCTGAGTAAGGTATTTTATTGAACAGATAAATTACCATATGTAGCTCTCTGACAGAGTTCATAGCATTATCTATTGTGAAGGGTCATTTCATTATAGTTGTTGTAGCGCTGTGTTGGAATTTATTTTCAAGAATCGTGTCTAATGGGTATAGGTTTATATATATATATATGTATATATATAGTTTATAATAGTATAGTTTTTAAAATCACACATGAAACCAACATCAATACAAAGAGTACATTTCTAAAAACATGCATGTGCTTTAAACAAGAATTTTCATAAGATTTGTCCTTTTCCTTATTGCGGACACTCTTATTTGTCATCGACCCTAATATTAATTATGAACTTGATTGAGATATGATTATTTTGAATGTCTACTGTACCTGAAGGTGTAGAGAGTCCCCATGTCCAGCATAGACAGCAGCTCGGCCTTGGATTTAGGGAAGGAAAGGCGATATCTCAACGTCTCAAAGGCCGGTACAACCAGAGCCTTCTTGGTATTGGCCATGTCCAGTTGGACTATGCTTCTTCTACATGGAAAAGTAAAAAAAACAAAAACACAGATGAATTACAGAAATATATCCATTATATCAACAGATTATTCCTAGCAAATTGACAGCCCTGAGTCTTACCTGAGGTAATCGTAGAGGCCGTACATGGGCAGAAAATCTACATCAGTCAGAAAAACGTAGGGTGTGTTGACGTTGTGGAGCGCCACATTGCGTACCAGATTGACAGGGTAGAACTGACCCTCCTTATAAACGATATGATAGCCCACGTTTTTGCGGTTTTTGAGGACTTCGGAGGCCTGAGCGTAGCGCAGGAACTGCTGAGCCTCGGCATCAGACATGTAGAGGGCCAAACTAATGGGGCCTTCCCAGTGTTTACAGATCGCCTCCAGCATCTGCAGTCTGTGGACAAATACAAAGAGTTGGGCAAATTTCAAAGTGAGGCAAGATTACAGGCTCTTTTTAATACACTTTTCAAACCTGCAGGGCAAGCTTTCAGTATTAGCATGGTGTGTTCTGATCTTCTCTACGTCAAACAATTCCAGTTGATACTTGTTTGAAACACAAACAGCATTTCTGTGCTGCATAACAATCATATTTTGTGAAAGTGGCAAAATTACTTCATGGGAAAACAGAGGATTCAAGCCTGACTTTGTTTTAAATAGCTCAGTGGGGAGAATTAAAAGACCATTATTTTCCTAACTATTATGCATTTAACATATAACCCAAACTTCAATCAAATGATTTTTTTTTTTTTTTTTCTAATTAAATACAAGTCATGCCAACCGGTTAATTGAATTAATCACATAGCAATATATTCTATCAATATTATATTTACTTTTTTTTTTTGGTATGCACTGAACACTTTTATATTTTTTGGCCTCCTTTTTTTCCTAATATTTTCTTCTATTGTTTACATTTACATTACATTACATTAACATATGTGACCCTGGACCACAAAACCAGTCACAAGGGTCAATTTTTTGAAATTGAATAAATAAGATTTCCATTGATGTATGATTTGTTAGGATATTTGACCAATATACAACTATTTGAAAATCTGGAATCTGAGGGTGCAATCTGGTTTTGTGGTCCAGGGTCACATATGTATGGATCAATGGCATGAATATATATATATATTTTTTTTTTTAAATCAGCAACCCTAATAGTCTATCTGAAAATAACACGAGGGTTCAACATGTTTTGAAGATGTTATTAACTTGCAATGCTGTAGTAATCTTTTCTCATTTCAATCAAAGTGTTGCACAGGGTTCATTAAACACGACAATGACACTTCAGTAATTAAATCGCATTGGCATGAGTGGCCCAAACGTGTCTGCAGATTCGTTCAGACAGTCTGTCATCCTCACCTGTCCATAGAGAGCTGTGCGACCAGCGTGATGTCCGTGCCATCATCTGTGGGTGTGTATTCATACTGCAGGAAGTACAGATGCACCCTGTGCACCATGATTCGCTCCCTCCGAAAATCATAGCACTGGTCGTCCTCATCTAGCTCCTCTAGTGCTTGCTGAAGCTGGAAAGAAATAATAATAAAACGCTTTATCAGCTGTGCTGAGGAGGAAACATCAAGCAGGCTCTGGCCGTGTTATCCTTTGCAACTTTACAATACTGTTTTTCCATGTTCAAATCTAAGGCCGAGCTGCTTTTAGACATGGGGATTCATTACTTATTAAGAATGATCCAGCTTAAGACTATAAAATCCCTCGTTTCGGTTTCTTTTAAGTCTTCATGTTTTCTTAAGATATAAGTATCGCCATCTGCTGCTTTAGGGTGCTAAAGACACGCCCCATCTTTTTAAAACCCAGCCCACATTCATGCCATGTCGTATTTACCATAAATTAGGCTCTGTGTTGCTGTGTTTACGCCATTTCGTAATTACCATAAATTAAGCTCATATGCTTTCGATGTCATACACTGATCGGTCTGTAAAATATAATCAAGTGCCTTTTGATTATCAGTAAACCTGAACAATGAGCTAGTTGTCAATAGCAATGCTAGCAGATAGCTTTTTGTGAGACAGTGCAAAATGACTGACAGGAGGAAAGTTTTACTTAAAGTAATCTTTTTTTCCTAGTAAGGGATTTTTATATAAAAATGTAAGTGATTAATGTGAGAAGTAAGAAAGTTAATTTAAACTTAAAGGGATAGTTCACTTTGAAATTAAATTTTGGTATGTTTTAGCTTTCCTCAAGGGCATCCAAGATGTAGGTGTCTTTTTTTCCGCAGTAGTTTCAATTTTGATATTTTTAGGTCAAACCGTTCTTGTCTGACAGTCGTATAATGCAGGTCTGTGGTCACTGTCTCAAAGAGCATGCACAGAGTCCAAATTAAAACAATTCCCCATCGTCCAAATTAAACAATTCCCCATCGTAAGTACACATTGATGGCCTAAGACACGAAACGAGCGGTTTGTGTGAGAAAACGAACAGTATTTATATCGTTTTTACCTCTTATACACAGCCACGTCCAAGTGATCTGAGGGCGCGCGCACATCCTGCTGTGTGACGTGTGCGCAGACTGGTGCATAGATATATATACACTAAATGTCACCTTGGCTACGGCAGTTCATTGGAACGAATGCCGTAGGCAAGGCGGCATCTATTCTAGTGTATATATATCTATGCACCAGTCTGCGTACACGTCACACAGCAGGATGCGCGCGCGCCCTCAGATCACTTGGACGTGGCTGTGTATAAGAGGTAAAAACGATATAAATACTGTTCGTTTTCTCACACAAACCGCTCGTTTCGTGTCTTAGGCCATCAATGTGTACTTACGATGGGGAATTGTTTAATTTGGACGATGGGGAATTGTTTTAATTTGGACTCTGTGCATGCTCTTTGAGACAGTGACCATAGACCTGCATTATAGGACTAACAGACAAGAACGGTTTGACCTAAAAATATCAAAATTGAAACTACTGCGGAAAAAAAGACACCTACATCTTGGATGCCCTTGAGGAAAGCTAAAACATACCAAAATTTAATTTCAAAGTGAACTATCCCTTTAATATAAACAACATTTTTGTGAGATGGAAAATATAGAAATAAAGTTTTAAGAAAGTCACAAGAGTGTAATATAGTAGATGTAAAGTTCCTTTTATGTATAAATGACATTATATATGATCAGTTACAGGTACATGCAATCAGCAAGCAATCACATCATTACCACATGGCACAAGCTGATTGGCCTCTGCTGATCCTGCAGCCAATGAGATTGCTTGCTCAACATTTAAATAGTCTGGTTCATTGTTTGCTGTATGCTAGTCCTGTAGAGTTCTTCTGAACCACTCCACCTCCCCCAGCTCCACCTGTCTATATCTGCTATGGGATTTATGCCTATTTATGCAGCAGCATATCTTACATGCTCAGTGCAGCGCGTTTGTGTATCTATTAGCAGTAGCAAGTCCACAGGCGAGTTATCCACTGTGTTGTCCTTGTTACAGGATAACAATGCACAGGCGAGACTGATAAATCACTATGCTGACTAACAAGAGAAACCATGGGAACAAAGTTAAACAGGAAGTAAACACAGTGAACAATGGAAAACACTTAAAAATAAAAGTCAATACAACAAAACCACGAAACCAAGGGAACATAACACTTCCATAGCTAAACCAAATTTACAGAATTAAATTGATCTAAATTTACAGATGTAAATGTATTTATTCTCTTTAATGTCTAAATCACATTATATTATTTATATATATAAAAATACGAATTAAATATATAATCTCAGGTAGAAATTAACTTCCATAGCCCAGGATTGTCAGAAATATGATACCAATAATACACAATACCAATTGTATCATGGATTTTGTATTTCAGTGCTATTTGTCATGTAATAGAAACATTATCTGCATGCTATTCCAAAAAAAGAAGAAAAAAAGAAGATATTTGCATAATTCTGCATAACAAACTACTTAAGTAACTCACCACTGTGCTCTCTGAGCTGGCCTGACTGGGACAGCCGAAGAGTTCCCGTCGGAGAAGATTCCCATCGTACTCCAGGAATGTCAAGTAAAGATTACGGAAAAATTCCACATGCTTGTTTTTTACCCTCAGCTTTTTAGGAGAGTTCCAGTGAATGACCTGCAGGAGGAAGTAATAAAACTGAGCAATAAACAACTTCAAAGACATCATTTCCATACTAAAATGGAAGTTTGACAGGAAATGAATGTGACGGTCGGGTGAACATTCGCATTAGAGACAATTTGTAAAACAAACAATGAATTTGGCAATGATTAAAGCTACACTGTGTAACTTTTTAAGTTGATTCTTAGCAAAAAACACTTAACGTTAGTTCTTTCAAAAATATAAGTGCTCATTAATGTATATTTACTTCTTTCAAGTAATAAAGTATTCTCTTAAGTTTATAATCTGCCATTGAAAGTACATACGGGTGAGGGGTTCGAATGCCGGTCGCCATGTTGCCCCTCCATCTTAAAACTACATTAGCCAAAGAGGGACATACCTGTAAATTCAAGCTTCGCCTTTTGCGTTTTTCACTCAGTGACACCGTAATGAATGCGAGGGGGAGATTACTCGCGAGCTCGCGAGTGCCGGCAGATTTGAAAGATAGTGTGGTGTGTGTGTGTGTGCGTGCGTGCTACTCACACTTGAAAGAGAGAATTAAAACGTCAACGCGACAGACAAATCAGCAAGACCATAGACAATACTGGATTAACTTTTCCCAGATGGAAAGAGCTCATGAGGAGAAAAGATTTTAAAACGGACGCCGAGGTTGCCTGCTTTCTTCTCGACAGGTAATTCAGCCTGTTGTAATTCATTTGTGTAAATTCGAAGTTTTATAGTTGCTTGTCTAACCATAGCATGGTTGTGCATAACGCCAGAACGACCTCTAGTATAACTTCATCCTCGCGTCAATAGTGAAAAAGTATTGTTTACCTTGTAACATAAATCTGTGCTGCATAAAAAATAATTTTTTTTACAGTCTATGGCTGCGACGGATCACAGGTGATGAATAGTTTTAAAGGCGCAATTTTTTAAGCTATATATAAAAAAAGGACAAGGTAAATTTTAGTTATTTTTAATTGCTTTTACTTTGTACACATTGTAACATTAGCCTAATCTGATTATGCTGGGATAGCCGATTCCAAGGGTGACGTTTACCTCCTGACATCTGTCCTGTAGTTTTATTCATTTTAGACGTATTGTTTATTATTGTCATGGACGAAGTCGATAACTGGAAGCCATGTTAATCTTGGAATAATACGGCCACCGTAGGAGTTAAAACGCCCTCGGAATTGAGAGGAACAGAAACAAATATTCACTGGGTAGTCATATACAATTTCACCGCTAGATGGGGGTAAAAATCACACAGTGTAGCTTTAAAGCAAAGCTCGAACCAGTTAAAGGGCCCCTTTTTACTTTGAACAACTCGTTATTCTTAATTCCTTTGGGTCAGTTTGGTCGGTTATACCCAGAATACCTAAACATTCACCTAATATAGTTACCTTTAGATCCGACACCTCAGTGTAGCACTGTTCAGAGCGAGTGTGATCCGATAACTGTACGTTCCAGAAGCACGGGAGCTGATGCACCAGAACTGGGTTCTGTTTTATGAATGCGTTGAATATATCCTGTGAAGACATAAAACAGTAACAGTTTTGTTGCATTATACAACAATATTCAGCAATGGTTTCATCATCATTTAGACAACTGTTGCGCAAAGCACAATCTCATATGACCTATGAAATAAATCCTTCTTATTAAAGTGTTTTTGTATTGTTCATGAAGGACATGGACCTGGTCTGCCAGGGATGTTGAAAGCATGCTCATTAGCTCTCTCTCTGCCGTCAGTCTCCACATCTGTTCCCAGCCAATCCTGCGCAGCCTCTCAAGGTAGAGTAAAATCACACCTGCAGCCCCAAAAAAGAAACACCTGTTGTCAAATGGACCCCGGTGCAAACTATGCTCTATTTTCTTTCATGCTGAAATGAAATGTGACATAAGCAGTGTGCTCCATTTAGAAGTGATCATTCCTGCGAAGGCTACACAGACTGTATGTAAATTTGATCTTTATACTTGATCGCATCCAATGAATAACCCCTTCCAAAAAGGGGTAAATACTTTAAAGAGTATTTAATTAATGAATTAAATATTATATATACACTACCAGTCAAAAGTTTGAAAAAATGAGTCTCTTCTGCTCCCCAAGGCTGCATTTATTTGATTAAAAAAAAACAGTAAAACAGTAATATTGTGAAATCTTATTACAATTTGAAATAACAGTTTACTATTTTACTATTATATATGTTAAAATGTAATTTATTCCTGTGATGCAAAGATGAATTTTCAGCATCATTACTCCAGTCTTCAGTGTCACATGATCCTTCAGAAATCATTCTAATATGCTGATTTGCAGCTCAAGAAACGTATCTTAATTATGTTGAATGTTGTGCTACTTCATTAGAAGTTAAAAAAATATATATATATTCATCATTAAATTAATAAAAGATACAAAAGATTTTTATTTCAATTAAATACTGTTCTTTTGATCTTTCTATTCAACAAAGAATTCTGAAAAAAATGAATCACGATTTCAACAAAAACATTAAGCAGCAAAAACTGTTCTCAACATTAATAATAATAAGAAACGTTATTTACAACTGAGCACCAATATTGATTAACAATTAAGCATATTTTGGTGATTTCTGAAGGATCATGTGACACTGAAGACTGGAGTAACAATGCTGAAAATTCAGCTTTTCAAAGGAATAAATGCTTTAAAATAGAAAAACAGTTATTTAAAATACATTTTAATAATATTTCACCTCATAATATGTGTTTTGGAGGAGGCGTGGCTTTGGAGACGCTCTGAAAGGGAGGGTGGGATCTTATGCTCTCGAAGCTAGCTTGCTATTGCTAGCCTCTCTGAAATTGCCTACCCTACCTTTAACCCCTTTTCCCCTTTAATTTTTTCCGTTTATTAGACTCGCATATCAAACTAATTTGTGTTTGTAAAGTAATTCCACTGTCAATAACCAGTTACAAAGACAGAAAACATTTATGCTGTTTGGAACCCAGTGAAGGTTGATGAGCGGAGTTGAGATGGAAGCTGGTGTCCATACCTGTGTTAAACCCCCGTCCGAGGGCTGGCCAGGGTTTGTGATTTTTCCACAGATTACCGAGGTACCAATCACTCTGATTCTCCACCAGACCAATCACCTGTTTCTCTGCAATCACAACATCAGGGTTACATTTCTGTTCCGATGCTTTATAGGACTCGGGAAGGAAAGTGACTGATTACCTGTGAACTTCCGGAAGATGGCCCACAGCTCGGCGATATCAGTGGCGAAGGTGATGTCTGTATCGAGGACGATGACCTTTGAAAGGTTGGATGGCAGAGCTTTGGTGAGAGTGAGCTTCATCAGGCCATAAATTCCTGAATAGTGTTTGTTTGGTATCCACGACACCTCTGACTATTCATAGCAAGAGAATGAGAGTGAGAGTGAGAGAAAGAGAGAGAGACATCTGTGAGAAATTAATTTTTTCCCGAGAGAATTCAAAACCTTCTTTACTAAAAATCAACCATCTCTATCTCAACCCTGCATGTGTTCACTATCACCTACTAGAGCTCATTGTCTGCTCCATGTTTTCCTCTGAACTGTATTCTGCGGTTAAAGCATCATCTGCACCCGTGGAAATAACCCACTACAGTTCTTATTGTGCGCTTCATCTTTCCAGCATACATCCTTAATGACCTGAGCTCAGGTTTAATAATAATCTGCAGGAGAGGGGTTGATTGAAAAAGACTAGATTTCCTGCAGCTTAGCTTTCATATACTCAGGAGAGCAAAGAGGTCTCTATGCACAGCAGAGACACAGGATGTAAAATCCGCGTGATTAGAGACGGCTCCGAGCCAAACAGCTGACAATCAGAGGTGAACGCAGTCCGGGAGGAGAACGAAAGCACAAAACAGGACAAGAAAGACTGTGTTTGTGTTATTGTGCATATGAGTGTGTGAATCCATTCATGTGAGTGTCCTTGAGTGTGCAGTGTAATGTAAACTAGAATGCGCTCTCCTAGAATATGTGCGCGCACATGTGTGTGAAGAGGAGGCAAGCTCTTTGATTGTCACTTCGCTCTTTCAGCGTACCGTGCACTGCATGAAAAAAAAAAAATCACAAACAGACAGTGAATAATTCAACGCCACAGCAAAGGCAGCACTTGCATGCCAAGTCGTGGAAAAAAAGCGTCACACTGTCAGTTTAAATATATGAACAGAAATGAATAATTCTATGCTTTCGACTCCCTCTGGAGCGTGCAAGAATTCTCAGAGAGTGAAAGCTCTTGAGATCGCTGGAGTGTAAACAGCGAGCTCAATGTTTCCACTATCACAGACATGCCGTACTGTCCCAAGGGGACCTTTGCCCCCTCATTACAATACATCAGCACATGTGACATGTATTTCATTCCAGTTGTTTGTGCCTGAATGAGCTCAGGGAGGATTGCGATCGGCATCATTCTTCAGTCTTGTCATTGCCACCTGCTTCGTTTCAAAACTGTCGCTACTTATTAAGACATTAAGTCTCTATACTGATGCTCTGTGACATGGTCATTATCTCTGGGTCAAAGGGCAAGGGTGGTTACTGGCAGGGGTGTCATGAGAGCATTATGAGGCAGGTTCTTACTTTGAGTTCATCAGCGTCATAGAAGCTGACTTGTACGGACGGTACCATCCATGACTGGAACAGAGTGCTGAGGATCTGATTGGCCACCGTGTCTGTGATGAAATGAAAGTGCAGTGGGTTTCTCCTGAAAAGGGAGATGTTGACATGTTAGGTTTTATTTGTATGCATAAGGTAAAATGCATAGCATTTTTCCCAAATGGTCACCATTTTTTGAGGTTTTCACCATTTTTGATGATATTTTGGCTGGTTTCACTACTTTATTTTGAATGATCGGTAACACTTTATTTTGATGGTCCCTTTTGAACATTCTGTTGACTATAAGTAACTTTGAAACTGCATGTCAACTAACTCTCATTAGTTTATTAGTAGATGGTCTGCTTAATATCTGATAACTCTTTCTTGTGATTGTCCTCCAACAGACACTCTACTGACTATGAGTTAGTTTGCAACTACATGTCAACTTATTCTAACCCTAACCCTACCAGTCTACTAATACTCTACTAACACTCTAATGAGAATTAGTAGACATGTACAGTAATACATTACTTATAGTCCACAGAATGTGTTAAAGAGACCATCAAAATAAAGTGAAACCGAATGATCCTGTGGTGTGACAATGAATGTACTTTACAGAATACATGTTCGCATGATACATGAATACATGTTAAATACAATTATAAACTCTACAGGAGAATAGCTAAATCCCAGTTGTTGTTCTTTAATACTGCATATGCACAACATACTGTAGCTCTATTACCACACAATATACCATCATATTGCAAATTATTTAGTATTAATTTCGCTGTCCTTGTTTCTTACCTGTGGAACAGGATGGATTTGACCAGAGTGACCACGTCCCGACTGGCGTTGTGACCCGCACATACACATGCCACGTGAATCAGCTGTGTGTGAAGAGAAGAGCCAACGTTTCAGATTGGACTGAAGAATTTCTATTCTTGAGATTCATTACGCGGTCTGTGTAGACTTTAAACAGCTTCTAATATGCAGCGGCCCCTACAGAAAGAATCTGGACACATATGCCACACTATAAATTGCAATAAATGCAAAATATCAAATTACTGTTTTTAACCAATTGGTGTTGAGGTGTCATATATTAAATATTTTCATTTAGGACCATATTTCAACTTATCAAACCTGCTTTTGCTTGAAAAGTGTTTGTGAACGCTTTTTTTTTTTTTCACTTGGAAATTCCTTTGTATAACTTTTTTTTTTTTTGTCTCACGCAAGTGTCGAAATACTTTTTGGGGCCGCCGTATGTTCCTTTATTTATTCCCACATCTGACAGGATGTAATATGCCATCTAACCTCACACTTCTCCGCGGTGGGCGAGCGAGAACACTCGCTGTGATTGGCCCGTTCCTCTGCTGTGTTCTCCACGTCCTCTGGACCGGTGTCTGCCGATGCCACCCACTGCTGGTTGCCATAGTTACCCTCGGCAGGCTGGGCAGCCAGGCCCTGCGATTGGCTCAGCTGGAGTCGGATCTGCCGGTTCTCTTCCTCTACCTCTCGAACCCGTGATGCCAGGACATCCCGTTCCAGCAGCCGTGCTTCTGTAGATTCCACCAAGCATGCGGAGAGGAGCAGGGAACGCCCGTCTGATACGGCACAACAGATTTCATTTCATTCGAGTGATCTTGACAGATTACACCCCAGAGATGGATGGATGAGAGGTAAGGAAATAGGAAGCTTGAGGTGAACTTGCAGAAAGACAATATACGTGAATGTCATTCAGATTTAAGACAGACTCCAAGAGTATCTCAATCTACACATTGCTCTCTGCTGGAATGATTAAAGTAGCAGAAAATTGGATGTGATCAGGGAGAACAAAGTAACAGGCATTGAATTTATCAGAACAGTTTGATGGATTTTCTTGCATTGCGCTCATGTATAAGCGAGTGCAGATCACTCATCCCTGTTAACCAGAGTTGGGTCTTACTTAGTGTAACCATGTCATCTTTCATCCATTATCCATTTTCCATTATCCATTAGCATTCACATTCATCTCAGGCAGTTGGGCACAGAAACCCTGGAAGTATGTGATATGGAATTTGCATTTTGCTTATGGGCCCTCGGTTCTGCAACCAGGTTGTTTTGAGCCAATCACCTGAGCCGTAAATGGCATGTGATTAATGACTCTAGAGCCGCAGGAAAGTGATTGGCTGACAACACCACAATAACACACACAGTCGCTTCACCACCATCAGCTGTGGTGTCAAAAGGCAGCAGGCGGAGAAAAGTCCATTTCATGCTTTTATGAGCACTCCAAAAACTACAGTACATAATCTATCATCATAAGGTTATTATACGAAACCCTCTTATTAAAATAATGTACTATTTCAAAATACTGGAAAATGGCAGGAAGTGAACTCTGCAAGTAAATAAATCCTTTTTAAAATGTCAATCCTGTTACAAATATTTTGTTTAGTACGCAGTTGATAATTGAAAAGGATTTTTTTTGGTTTTTTTGAAATATCATATATCAATATAAATTTCAGCTTCCAAAAAGCACCATGAGGTGCAGCTGTTCTCAGCCTTTTGACTCGAATGCCCCCCAACACTATATTTGACATACAATATTTGACATACTATACTATTGATGTCTATTAAATTAATGCACCACGATTTGTTTTGTGATTCCAGAAGTTTTATAAAAAGGAAACTGAGCTCGTAATAAAACCAGAATCAACATTGGCTTTTGGCGAGAACTGAGGGATTTGAAATGTTGTAAAAGTGACGCGGAGATGGCGTTTTTATTACTCAACAGGAGAGTAAGGTATTTTATTGAACAGATATTGTGAAGGGTCATATTCGTTCGCACAGTCACGCAGAGCCGAAGCACAATCAAAACAATGTTCTTCCACAAAATACATGCAGTTTTGTTTTTTAACCGCTAGAGGGCCAAACGTTACATCACTTACACATTTAAATAACTGAAATGTTAACTTAAATCACAGGGAGTACTGTACTTGTACAGTAGTCCAAGGTCCCTGTTATAGCGGAAGGATGCCACTTTTGAATGAAAATAAAACTTTAAGTTAAAATGTGTTTTCTTAATATATTTCATAAATTGTGCAACTCTCTGAAACGTACCACTTTTGTACAGGCCATGTTTTTATTGTGAATACAGTCACAGCTGAAGGGGTTTCAGGCACTCATACCTTATGGTTAAATATTAATTCAACTTGATATGGCAATTTATTAACATTTCAAGGCATTCTTCAAAAGAATGTTTAAAATCTTGCTTTCAAATGCACTCGTTTCAAAGAATGACCCACAAAATGGTGCCTAAATACATCTGGCATTTTATTTTTTATTTTTTTAAAGGAAATGAATGAAGGTCTTGAATGAATGATGTCTTCTCAAACTCTTTTAGTTTTATGAATTAATAATGATCATGTTCTGATAATCTCCCTTTCTGTGCACCGCGTAGGCCAATGTGTGCATACGTGGGACCTTTCTCATGATTGCAGATAGAGATAGATATGTTCACATGCCAGATCGAGAGCAAGAGAAGGAGCTTTTATAATGATTAGCTTTCTGAGATCTGGCTGCAGATCAGTTCTGCTATCAGCACTCCGCAGCATTATTGTGCGTCTCTGAGGATGACAGACCCATCAGATGAGGATTTTAGCACACAGGCCGAGATAAGACTGACTGACAGTCTCAACACTCAAGTCAACCCAGCTTAAGGGGAAAACTCTTTGTCGATCCAGCCTTTACATCAGAAAACAGAAAATGAGCGTCATAGAGAGCGTTTCTTTCCAGAAATCGAAAGATCTGATGATAAGTGCTTTGATACTCACTTTCCGAGTTCCCCACGAGCAGGTAAAGCCAGGTGAACAGGATGACAAAACTTAGAGACACCACCAGCAGCTTCAGCTTCCCTCGGCAGGGGCAGAGCATCCTGGGATTGTGGAGGACTGGGCAGGGGAGTGGATGGAGCGATCAGGTTGGGCTTACTCTCACACTGGTCTCCTGCAGCATCCTTTCTTCTGGAGGAGAGAGAGAGAGAGAGAGAGAGAGAGGTAATTTTTTAGTAATGCACAGGCCCATGACAGAATCTGACCTGTCAGTCATAGAGCTCTACATATCCACTGCCACTTGCATGTTGGTTTCTTCATTTTTAGGAGTAGGCTACTGTGCATAAAATGTCCCCACTACCTGACAGATATCACTGGCATAGACATGTGACAGCCCTTCAGGGGGGCAATTGATAAGCTAAGAAAGCTTGTCAGTCATTTTGTGGATATATTATATTAGTTCTTACTAAAATTGCAATGTAAAGTCCAAGTAGGTGACTAGCTAGTTTGTAGCTAACTCTGTACTTTATTCGGCTGCACCATTTGTTCTTAAAGGGATAGTTCAACCGAAAATGAAAATTCTGTCATCATTTACTCGCCCTTATGTCGTTCCAAATAAATAAGGCGTTTGTTCATCTTTGGAAGGCAAATGAAGATATTTTTGAATGAAATATTATATATATATTACCTAAATTATTATAAAAAGATAATACCATATTTGAGTGCTCTATGTATGTGAGTTGATCAAAGTGAAAAATGTAATCTGTTCATTTTATAAAGTGACTGTGTCTCTTCAGAAGACTGTCCGAAATCCCCACCGATACTCTTAAATAGGGCACTATTTGATGGGACAGCCATTTTTAGTGGTGTCCCAAACCATAGTGGACGTTATCGAGTGCATTCATGCATAACGAGTGTACAACCGATGTACGCTAAACATCTAAAGAATACCCATAATCCCGCGTCTGACCAGAAGATGGCGCCCGCAGTTGAATCATCCATCCGTCCATTTTCCAAACTGTTGGTCCAATGTGCGTAATATAGAGTAATATCATACAGGTATTGTTTAATTGATTATTACAAGGTTTATACGTGCTAGTTTTCATAACAGAGTTAAAGATAAATCTTTTCATTACTACTGTAGCTGCCAGTTTGCCAAGTTTCAAATGATTATTAAACACCAAGCGCAAACTGTGCAAAACAGCAGCCCTTCCAGCGCACTCAGTGTCCGAATTCACTCCTTCAAGTGGACTATATTAGTGGAGTAGTGTAGGGAATAGCATTTCGAACACATCCTACTTGATTCACATTGATTTATTTTACGATCTTTTACGAGTTTTGGGTGTTAAGACTTTCAAGTGAGGGACATTAAAATCTATTAAAGTTACACTGGTTTGGAACGACATGAGAGTAAGTAATATATGACAGAACTTAAATTTCAGGGTGAACTAACCCTAACATCCATGATACACATTGATACACAGAACTGGCAAAAAGTTGCCCTTGAACACACTGAGCACGTACAATCATCACATTCGCTTTTCTTCTCGTGCACTTGTTCGTTAAGCTGAACAGCCAATAAGAGTGATCTGTCTCACTCTCATCAGTCTGCCCAACGCAGATTCAACATGCTCCATCAGCTAAAAAGCCACAGACGAGGTCTGACTAGTGCCGACGGTGTGGAACACACCGTAAAAACTGAGCTGACGGGTGTTCAAACACTGCCCGATGTTGACCGACAGGCTTGCAGGTCTTAAGTTCTCCGTAAAGTAATGCAAATTCTCATAATATGATGTTTATCCTCAATGATCCAATAGTAGCCTTGAGCAGATGTTGTTGAAGTGAATTTCGGTTTATCCTTGATTCAGAACAATGTTTGGTTAGCACCACAGAGTTGCAGTATTTACACTTTTGTAAATACATCTATGAATGCCATGTTTATACTTGTCTCTTCATATTACAGTAGGTGAGATAAGAGAAAGCATTTTATCATTTAAAAAAAATAGCACACTGCACCTTTAAATTCTTAGGTTAATTATGCCTTGAGCTACCAATACAAGTGTAATACTTTCAGCACATTTGATCATATTCAAAAGCATTTATTCCCAAAATCAGTGCAGAAAATCTGATCATACATCACAGGAATGACTTTCATCAAAGCTTTTAAACACAAATTTATATTGCATTCACCCGCCATATAAAAGTGCCAGTATGGCAGATATTGGTATAATAATAAATATCGATCCGATGTTGTTTTCCCTCCTCGTTCAGCAGTGTGTCTGCATTAAAAGCATGACAGGCCTCCAGCCTAACTAAACTCCTGGCTTTTGGCTGGTCCAGACTAACTCTCTGAAAGCCTCTCTGCAAGCCACTTTACGGCACGCATTCATGTCTGTGTTCACGCCACGTGGGCTACACGACAGCCATTGTTGTTTACACCACTCTTAATTAAAGAGCGAGCCGTGGGAGGCTCTCCATCACCCCGGCAGACGCAGATTAACGACAGAAAAAAGAGAAAGAGGGAGAGGGAGTGGGAGAAAGGAGAACCGTAAGAGAGACAAAATCGTCTTTGTTTTATTATGAGCTTAATTAATCATGCTTCTGTATAATTAGACATACGCCTGTAGGAAACAAGATTGGATGCTGACAGTAAAAAACAAATAAAGAAATCATTTAGAAATAGATATAATATAAAATGATATAAAATATAATATAAAGACAGATAGATAGACAGATGGATAGATTTAATCCATGTTAAATCCTTTATTTATATAATGCATGCATAATACCTTATAAAAAAAATATATGGTATTTATTATTATCATCTCATGAATAATTGTAACAACAGTTATAATACATTAATACTTACCTATTTATGGTTTAAACTTCTGAGAGTATTATAAATTATAACAAACATTATATACACTTATGGATTATAGTTCCCAAGTTTTTTTGTTTTATTTGACATTATGTATTATAATGCATTAGGAATACCCATATAAATTATTTGAAATACAGACTTCATAGAACGTGTTACTAAAAGTTTTAGCTTGTAAATGTAACTCTATATTTAAAATAGTCTTTCTTCTCTAGGGAAACAGACCAAAAATAATGATGACTCACCCTGAATCAGTTATGTTAGATAAGAGAGACATACGAAATGTGCAAAGCAGTGTGGAGCCAGCACAGGGAATGAGAACCACTGCTTTGGTCAAATGTTCAGACAAAAATTATAATTGACTTGTCAAATTATGCAAACATAGTGAAAATGTTGTTTTAGGATGCATAAAATGCTTCATTACTAACACAGAATTAAACACAAAATGAAATCCCTCTGTGTTTTTTGGGAAGGATGAAATGCAGGTTTGAAATGATCGGACAGAATTAATTAACCCTTTAATCAGTGATCGCTAGCATCAAGAACGTTATTAGGATGTATAGTCAACTGCTTTTCTGTATTGCGTATAACCCTTTTTACTGGAGTGTCTGTAGTGAGGATGTTGGTTTATTTCTGTGTATTGTTTGCCTCTGAGCTTGTGTTGAGCTTGTGTGTGTGGTCACCAAAATGATGTCCGTCACCTGACTCTGCTGACACCAGCCTTTGTTTGTTTGTCTGTCGTCTTCTATGTGTGGTACTCTTGCACACTCAAGGCCATCCTGAGCTCTTCAACGCTCGTTACCAGATTACAACCACCCACGCGCACACACACTTGCCAAGGCTGCGAAAACACTCTCTCAAAACTTTAGCGATGGATGCCAAGTGTGTGCGGCTGATGGGGGAAAAAAGAGAGAAGCAGAAAGTGTGCGGAATGTTTTTGTGTGCTAGCACAGTGTGCAAATCTACTCGTCTCGAGTCAAAGCTATCTGAATGAAGCAAAATAAGTTTGAATAAAGCACACATGAACTGTTTGGGTCTCTATAAAGAGAATGCAGTCCTGAAGGCACATAGTCGGCCTTCATTAATGGGCCTTGTGAAATGTAACCTCAAGCAATTAACCCAGAAAAGAGCCAGCCGTTTCTGGAGTGTATTCTGCAGCCTTTTCAAAACCAACAATACCGCTAAAAACTACTCTTCATTACACAGACAGAATGCACACTGACAGGGATACAAAGAGGTTAACTAAAAAAAATTTACTGTCTGCTTCATTCGTAGTACATAACCTATAACTCAGTCACCCACGATTGACCAATGACGCAATGTGACTCTTTCGTTCATCCATCAAATATCTCCATGGGTCAGTTACGTGACTCTTATCTACTACTTTATTTTGTAAAAAAAAAAATGTATTCATACAGACAATAAATGAGAAATCTTGTTTAATCAATGTCAACTACTGAACTAAATGTATGGTGTGATTTTCATTAGACCATAAAAAAGAAGAGTATTAATGCATATATTATTTCTTATCTATTTAGCTGTCATGTGACAAGAAACAGGATGACATTGCAGGGACCCATACAGACATGTCCAGAAATTAATATTCACCTTCACAAATATATTTGATAATAAAGATTAACATCAAGTAAAATTTTTACTTGCTGGTTAGACCACATGACATTTTCAATACACTGTTATTTTTTCCTTTTCAATGACACATAAATCAAAACTTTTTTTTGGAAATGGTATCAACATATGAAACCAACATCAACACCAAGACTAGAACTTTGGAACATGCACAGGGCCTCGAACAACAACAATCTAATAAAAGACACCTATGTTCAATAAATAATTGCATGTAATTATGATAAAAATCGAAATAAATGGTAGTTAATTAGCCTGACGGCTGTTGGCTGTTGTCAAGCAATGTGGCATCTTGGCACGGTAATATAGAATGAGCATTTGCAGGTGGGCATTAATTGGCTATTTTACAGCACTTTTAATCCTGCTCATCCATCCAAGTGTCAAATTGACTTGCCTTATAAACTAGATTTATTTTGCCTGATAAACTTTTTTTTTTTCCATCAGACATTTTGTCATTGACTCATATTGACAAAGGAGCACTGGGCTCAGAGAAGGTGATTCTAGTCCTGCAATGCCCTGATAAAAATGAAATATCTCAGGCGCGCACACTCATATGGCCAATTTTCTGCTCTTTCTCATTTAATCTGCATAAAGATCATTAAGATGTGATTGGACACACACCTTTCTCTCACTGGACTCCCTTCTTCTCCTCCTCCTCTCCTGTCCGTTCAGACTTTACAGGCCTCCTGGTGGTGGACGTCCAGCACTAAAGGTCAGCTGTTTTGTAAATCCAAACGGCCAGGTTCCCACTATGTGCCCCTTTGCAGTTAAAGCATGTCTTTCAACTGCTGCCAGCAGCCGGTGTCCTCAGAGCACCCCTCCAGATCATTACACCCTCTCACCCCCGTAAACCCAGCTGAGCTTCTCCTACTTTCCTTAGTGATATGTAGTTTATCAGGAAGTATAAACTGATTCCACTTACTGGAAACAGTGCTTTATTCGCGAATGTTTTATGTGATATTCCAATTTTGCGGATAAGTTAATTTCGCAACTTTGGATGGAAACATATCTAGTGACTAGTCAACTAATCAGTGTTTTCTGGTTCATCTGACTCCGACCAGACCCGTTTAGGTGTGTTCTTCAGTTCAAAAATAGCTAAAGCATAACTCAACAGATTGATATTAAGTTCATCTTTTGTTGGTAACACTTTTACCAACATTTTTGATGGTCTCCTTTAGACATTCTGATAACGTTGCACATACATTTCAACAAACTCTCATTTGAGTATTAGTAGACTGTCTGCTTAATATCAACACTTTATTGTGATGTTCCCCCAACAGACATTCTACTGACTATAGCCCTATTCGGACGGGATTAACTTTACAAGGGTAGATGGAGTAATGTAATTTTACCACAGGACGTCTGTAATATTAATGGCCAATTCGCACGGGATAAGATATCTCAGTAAACTAGCAGAAGTGGGAGGGGTAACTCGATTTGCGCATCGCCGTCATTCTCCTGTCGTCATGTGTGTATTACATTGCTTCCTGATATCACGTGTGCAAACACATATAACCTATATTTATATATATAAAACAGTTATGTCCGGATGAACGATGTATTAATTAACTTCAGATTGGATTGTGTTGCTAAAAGATGTTTCGTGCCTCAAACAAGTTCTTTCGATCTTCTTTCTGATCTGAATGGTGTGGAAAACACTTGAGTTTTGCCACAGACTCGTCCCAGCGTCTAGAACGCAACTGAATGCTTTTCAAGCGTCTCCATACTTGAAAAACATATTTCTATTCACACGGGATTAGTATTACCTGAGGTAATTTTTCCGGACCTTTTTACTGAAGGTAGAAGTCGCCATAATCTTTACTGGCATTGTCCGTAATGATTACTGAGAAGGAACATTCGGACGGGACTAAAATCACTTTGAAGCTCTGGTAATACTTACTTCACCCCACCTCTACATGTTACGCTAGTCCCATCCGAATAGGGCTTATGAGTAACTTTGCAAGTACTTATTCTACGAACCCTACCCCTAACAGTCTCCACTAATACTCTAATAAGAGTTTAATAAGTAGACTTGTCAACAGAATGTATGAAGGGGACCATCAAAATAAAGTCCAACCCTTTTTTCAATGACTTTCCATAAAGGGGGTGTGTATTTTATGTTAAAATACTTCCTAAAATAATTTTCTCTATATTGTTTGTGGCACAGAAATCACACACAATTCACCTTTAAAACTCTCTGATATTTCAAGGTTTTCCATGACAATCCCAATCTAAAAGTTCAGAATGCTTTCTTTTTTAATCTAACTTCTTCTCTTCATGTGCAGTCGATGAAAATACCCTGACTTGTTTACCGAAGTGTAATGGATGTGGCACCTGTTTGGAGGACCCTGCAGGGGTAGAGAACGTCTCCTCTGTTTGAATTGGCACAGGTAAGCTGAAACCTGCCTTTTCCATGGCTGATCAGCAGCACATAAATCTCTCTGCTCATATCTCTCATCTGCTGCTTATTAATATTCTCTGAACAGAACGAGTAAGGAGAAACCACAGATGACACAGCATCACCTCAGGGCTTGTCTCTATTGCTTGTGGGAGTAGAATGGCCACAAATACTTTAAAGTTGAGGTCACATTGGGTTTTAACTCTCATTTTTGTGTCTTATATTACAAAACCTGCCTATTCTTGCTCAGGCTGAAAACTAAAACGCCTCCTCAGGCAAATTTTGTCCTGCTCAGTCAATCTTTCCAAACAGTTTAGGATGCTTTTTAATAGGTCACTTTGTAGAGGATCTTTATGACACTTTTGAGAGGTGAAAGGCCTCCACCCAAATCCGTTAAAATAGAGAGAAAGAGTGATAGTGAAAGTAAAAAAGGACACAAAGCAAGCGAGAGAGAAGGAGAGAGCCGGGTCAAGGTGATCTAGCCGTGCAGCTTTCATAAGGATCTTCAGCTGAACAAGCAACGAGCCTCACGAGCCTTCTCTACAGGGACAGGTGCCCTAGTAAAACAAGAATTACTGAGGTTGTGTAGTGGAGGGAGGTGAAATACTATACATAACACTCAGCCCCCGCTGGCTTTTATAGCCTACATACTCATCTCATCTGCAGTATAAGGCAGTACACATTAAACCAGTGAGCCCCTTTTAGTGCACTCCAGTATTGATCCAGTTGCACACCATCTTATCTCAGCATTACACTTATCAATCTATAGAAGTTCAATGAATGGTTAAAAGGACAGTCCTACAACAGCTTACATACCTTTATACACCCATTTAGATGCTTATTTTGTAGAAAATGCATTGCACATAACATGTTGTTGTATAGTGTTTACAGAGCAGGGTAGGACTGCACTGTTTATAAGGTAATACTTAAAGCTGATGCATGTATTCTTACAGTTTGAAGTGGAGATAGTGATATGTATATAGACATGTATGATGTCCAATTATTAATTTCTCAAATCTGACTGGCACGAGCAGCATTCCAAGAGCGCTGATATGAAGTTTAAAGGCTCGTCTGTCTTTGTTACAGAAAAAAAGGTCAGTCTGGGAGATGTGTGTTAGTGGTGCCGACTCATCGACAGGTTATATTGTAGGTGGCGACAAGTAACCATCTTTATAAGTGAGTCATTTGTATCACTCACTCACTTGTTCAGGAACGAATCTGAAATCGTACACTTTCCTATCATGTATAGTAGGCGAAAGGAGTAGTATGTCTGAATTCAAAGTATTTATAATACAGTACCAATTTGACCTACAACTTTCAATGTGATTCCAAAGTGTCCATCCAATGGAGTATAGGACAATTATGGATATACTGTATGGTTTGGCAACATCACAGCTCAGTCCAAAGCTAAACTTTCCCATAAAAATTATGGGAAAAAGGGAAAATCAACCGTATTCATATGAAAACATACTTATTTAACGGTCACAATGAATAATTACTCATTCAAAAGTTGCACCTACTGAGTACAGTATATGATTCTGGATGCAGCCACAGTCGTTGAATCATTCTTATGATTCATTCAAAAATACTGATTGAATCAATAAAGAAATAACTGTCATTGAATCATTCAATCACAAAAATTCATTCAGTAACAAAGCATCACTCAATATGTTGTACATGGAAGTGTACACATGCTACATTGTGAACTATCGCCATTGTGCCCTTGAGCTAAGTGTTTACGGTAACCCCATGTTACTGTGGGATTGTTCCTGTGACAACTGTATAAAATGCTACATTAAGATAATTAATTAATCTATTCCACTCTGTCTTTGTCATGTTCATGTTCTGTTGGTGGACAGGACAGGTGGGACCAGCTCCACTGCGGCTGTCAGTCACAGAATGATAATGTCCTTAATATGGAAGGGAATCTCTGTGGAGAAGACCTGGAATTACAACAGCATTGCCCTGCCCAAATGAGGGACTTTGTAATGTGAATATAATCAGGGAATCAAATCAAGGGATGCGATCTCTTTGATTAAAGCACAATCACTTCAGCACTTTCTGCACACACAGTGTTTTACGGGCAGTTCTGAATTTCCAGCATCTAACTAGCAAGCTTTTCTCACGATTTAATCACAGGCACTGCCTTCTAAGATACCTTGTTCAAAGGGATGCCCAATATATATGCATCGTATCAGTTGTTTGGCTGACATTAGAGATTTTTTAATAGTATTGGATGGATATTGGTCGACGTTGGATATGCATTTAGATCATCTTTGCCATCATCTAACAGTCACCTTAAAAAAAAACATTAATAATTTAAAACTGCTCAAAATGAAATCCCAAAATGCCTTGCAATGAGCTCAGTGAAAATTATCATGATGGCAGCCGCAATTAAAAAAGACATGATTATTTTACTGAGTGCTGCAAAATATCAATAAAAATACCTCCATCTACTGTGCAATATTTCACAAAATGCTATTCTAATTTGATTAGTGTGATGTTTCCTTAGCAGCATACTAGCAACATGCTAAGTATTAGTGTTATGGCATGCAAAACAATTTTTTCCCAATTGTTTGTAGATTTAAACACATGATAGACAATCGTCTTTGACAGTAGTGACACATCTCACTGTTATCTTAGCGTACTGCATTTTCCATTGCTAAGAAGCTGTGCTAAAAGTAGTCCAAAAAAAAAAAAAAGAGTTAAACCATTGCATATTATTCGACTCAGTGGAACTCCAAAAAGCTGTTTTTGAACACAAAGGCCATAAGTGAGTTGAA
>NC_137127.1:43467697-43495450 GCF_949319135.1 Squalius cephalus | reverse complement strand
AGTTAGTTGTGAGAAGCTGTGTATTGCTGTTATTTTTTTTCTTCAAGTTATTCATGGTTTGCTCAAGATTTGTTATGTTTTTGCATGACATCTTTTTTTTATTGTCTTAAGAAAACAAGATAAAAAATAATGTACAACCTAGTGGGCTTCAGTATGTTTGGAAACACATTAGTTTTGCGACTGTGTTTGGAGCCGCTGTAAAATTCAAATCTCTGCACTGTTCAAGGATACGGCCCTTGTCTCAAAAATTGATCAGCACTGCATATTCCTCCCCGCTTCAGCTCCACACTGACAATCACTCCAGATAGAGATGTCCAATCATTCATTTATATTCATTTACTTTTTTTGTCTGCATTAAAGCAACATCAGAAATCCTAGAACGGAACATTGATCAACTCTGAAGGGTTCATCAGCAAACTGCTTTCTACAAAAAGCTTTTTGATTTTAAAATGTATCTATACTACAAAACAACAGATGAGAGAGGTCAACTCTAAGTTCAGAAGAAGTCAATCTAAAGTGATAAAGATGAGCTTCCTTCTGCAGTTATTTGCATTACAATCTCAGTGAGGAAATCCAGGCTGACCTCAAACCTCTTTTTAAGTAAAACGAGACAGTGAGAAGTCACATGACAAAAGTCCACACAGCTAAAGATAATTAAAATGTAAATCATTAAGCCATTGTCTAAAACTTTTTCCATTCAAATTGTCACACTGGCTGACAGGGTAAGACTAACCTGCTTTCTTGACCAAGTCATTACACACACACACACACACACACACACACACACACACAGAGAGAGAGAGACGTTGTGTTTTCATGTTTTATGGGGACTTCCCATAGACAAGACAAGATGTTTAATGCTTTAGAAGGAAGTCTCCTCTGCTCACCTAGACTGCATTTATTTGAACAAAAATACGGTAAAACAGAAATATTCAAGAGAACTGTTTTCTGTTTTAATATAAAAAATTTTTTTAAAAAAAAGAATGTTTCTTGATGCACCAAATCAGCATAATTAGAATGATCACTGAAGGATCATGTGACACTGAAGACTGGAGTTATGATGCTAAAAATACAGCTTTGATCACAAGAATAAAATACCTTTTAAATTATATTAAAATAGAAAACAGTTATTTTAAAATGGTAATAATATTTTAAAATACTGCTATTTTTACTGTATTTTTGACCAAATAAATAGTCTTGGTGAGCATAAAAACATTTTACATTTTGAATGATTCCAAACTTTATATATTCTTTGTGAAATGTATCTAATAATACTCTCCCTAAAGTGCAACCCCACCCCCCTCACACACACATAAAGGACTTCACCTCAGCAAACACCACACACCCATTGCGCGCACACACACACACACACACACACACACACACACACACACACACACACACACACACGATGGGTTTCCATGTTTTATGGGGACATTCCACAGACTGGAAAGATTTGATACTGTACAGCCGGTGTATATTCTATCAACTAACCCCAAACCAACCTTCACTCTTCACTCGTCTTTCCTGTAAAGTGCAGTAAAGTATCTGCGCACCATACAAACACTGCAACTTTTACACAGTGGAGAGAAAGAAGAAAAAGTGGGACAATACCTCATGCTACAATAGAAGACAGACTCATATCACCAGGGAGAAAAACAGAGTAAGAAAAAGGAGCCACATACACAAAGCCTGCATTCATAGAGCTGAAAGCGGGAGAAAGAACGCACTTATCTTCACCTCTGCTCAGCGCCAAGGCCAGCTCTCCCTCTCTCTCTCTCTCTCGCCCTTTCTCGTCTTCTGTCCGGCGCGCTTTGACGACGGTCTGACAGCTGAATGAAGTTACAGTGCCCGACATGCATGAGATTTTGAGCTGATATAAATCACGAGTGGCAAACTTTGAACCGCTCTACCTGTGTGGGTTCATGTGTGTCTGAGAGGGAAGGAGAGCAAAACTCCTCCCTCTTTCCCTCCACCTCTCCGCTAGCATGCCACGGCAGGTTTGCGGATCAAAGGCATCTCTCAGCCTCGCTCCTTTGCTCTGTCTTTCCCCCAAATCTCTCTTTCTGCTCTAAACTATATTGTAATTGCTTTTTAAGTTACTTCGCTGCTGCTGACTTCTCCATGACAGTAAACCCTTCTTTGTGAGCCTCTGCTACACCTGATTTACTAAATGCCCTGACCTCCGCTGGCTCATTCACTCTCACTCCTCCTCCGTTCCTCCCTCTCTTCCTTTAATGAAAGATGACTGGCATGTACTTGGGAGAAAGAGGGGGGAAGGGTGTCACCTTCCAAATAACTGCTGCTGCATGACAAAAGATGGGTTGTGCAGGAATGCAGGAGTCTGGGAAGCTTTGCCTCTCCTCTGACCAGCGACATGATCCCGCAGAACAGACAGACGCCGCGAGCCGGTGTAATCAAGCATTCTTATCAGACAATGAACTGGCTTGTTTTGTCATTCAGATTTCTACAGGCTCTCATTAGAAGCTCTTATCGCAGCAGATGGGCTGGAGAGTCTCTTAATCAAACACATCATCTCTACGCTGTAATCAGTATATCTAAGAGAATTGTGATTTCAATGACTGACACACTTCCAGAGAAGGTTGGAATATACAGTAGAGACAAGAAGTGAAGTCCAGAGGGGATAATTGTTTTTAATGACCCTACGAGTTCAATTAAAACCATCAAAATATTGGGAAAATATTTCAAATATGAGGGAAGAACAAAGTACTAAATTTGGTTTAAGTGTTTATCTGGTAAAAATTGTTTGAGGGGAAAAAAAGCATCGCAGACAACAACATAGGCTACGTTCACACTGCAGGCTGAAACGACCCAATTCCGATTTTTTTGCCCCTATGCGACCTGTATCTGATCTTTTCATGACAGTCTGAACGACACAGATCCGATCTTTTCAAATGCGACCCAGGCCACTTGGGTATGTGGTCCAAATCCGATACGTATCCGATCTTTTGAAATGCGACTTCAGTCTGAACGGCCAGGTCGCATGTATCCGACCCGCACGTTATTGATACGCGACAAACGTCATAATTCTGCGTTGAAGTAGGCAGGAATGAGAAGATAAACACGGAAGATTATAATTGTTCCATTGGGAAAATAACTTTAATATCGCTAAACGAGCTCCACTGTTGACATCCATGTTTAGCTACTTCCGCAAACAACAAGTGACGTCATTGACCGTTGAGTACTCTTCTGCGCATGCGGGTCACTTCTGGGTCATTTCACGTTCACACAGGAGATCACAAAAGGTCGCATTTAATTGGAAATGTGAACGGCCTTGCAAAAAAATCACATTTTTTCAAAAAATCGGAATTGAGCATTAAGCCCTGCAGTGTGAACGCAGCCATAGTGTCGGCCCAGATCCGGGCCACATCTGGTACATGTGGATTCAACGTGTATACCAGATGTGGGCCGGATCTGGGCCGACACTATGTTGCTGTCTGCGATACAGCTACAGGAAAAAGCATTCACTGACTACAACATAATCAGTTATTAATAATTCACTGGTTCGCTCTTGTTTTTGCATTTGTTCAAAAATCATGTCTGCACAATTTGGCATGTTTCATTTCGTTTTTACAAATAAAACAATTGAATCTTAAGCACAACTATGCAATATGCTCACAACACCTTTACCAAATATTTGAATAAAGGGTGAACGGTGATGATGTACATTTTCCTAGGCCAGTCATGATTTTTGGCCATTACTGTATTTGTTATCAGAAAAGAACAAACTGGATAAAGATATGAAATCAAAATGTTCCTGGTTTTATTTTGCAGTCCATCAGCATACATTAATCTAAAGGCCCATTTTAAAGTTCTACATATACCGTTTCACAATGATAACATGTGAAGCAACATATCTATGGAGCCCCTAAGGGTGATGGAAAAAACATGAGATTGGAGGAAAATAATTTTTTATTCCCATCTCATCTCATCTCATCTTTTTTCCCATCCCCATGTACCCTTATGGGTTCTGTACATACTAAAAAACATTAAAAACAGCGTAATATTTTTTCATTTATTATTTATTTTATTAATAAAGCATATTTCTTGCTAGCTTTAACAGCAAACAGTAGAGCGTTGGTGCTTGCAGCGCCAAGGTCATGGGTTCGATTCCCAGCGAAAGCAAGAACTGATAAGAATGTAAATGTGTACCTTGAAATGCAATGTAAGTCGCTTTGGATAAAAGCGTCTGCCAAATGCATAATTGTAAATATTTGATTTATAATCAATTAAAACTCAGTTAATAATGCTAATAATAACAACAACAAAATAAAAAGAAGCATTAAAGATGGCTTAATAAAGTTGGTTACACTTTATTTGGTAACACTTTAACCCTCTACCAAATCCTAATCCTACCCTAACCCTATAGTAAGTACATGTAGTTGCTTAATATTACTCAGTACTTAAGTATATAATTACACTGTAACAATGACACCTTAAAATAAAGTGTAACCCTTTATTTTAAGGTGTTGTTGTTACAGTGTAATTACACAAATAAGTACTGAGTAACATTAATTAACTACATGCACTTACTATTGAGTTAGGGTTAGGTTTGTTTAGGGTTAGTTACTTGTGATTATGCATCATTTACTCTTATTACTATAGTACGTGTAACTGTGCCATCTTAAAGTGAAGTGTTACCATAAAGTTTGATAGTTTTATACATCTCATGTTTTGTACTCTAAAAGACACTGTTTGAGAAGTAAAAGGTGTTAAAATCACTTATATGTGAAGTTGTATGTCAATGCAACGCAAACATTGCATACATCATGTGAATTGTCTGGTAATCATTGTCTGCACTTTGAATGTTTAGTGTCAAACTTGCACCAAGTTACAATGTTACAAGTAGACAACTCGTAATCATTCACCAAAACATAGTATAAACAGAGTCAAAATATTAGCCAATTAATCCAATCTACCAAACAATCTATTCTAATCACAACTGAGACATCAGGTCGCACCATGCATTTATATGTATTAATTCACCAATATTTGTATTGTTACTATCAGAGATGGTCATTCTTCTTTGACAATAAACTTCCTCAAGCTTTCTGCAGTTGTGCTCAGGATAAGATGACAGCCAAATGAATGTTTGATAAGTTAACACCTCGTGTTTTCTCCTCATTAAGGAAGTAAAGGTCACTGGAGAAGCCTGGGGGGTGGAACTGGGAGGTGTGGCGGTAAACCAAGACACCATGGAGTGAGACAATACTAATCTATCACACCAAGGGGAGTCCTTTACATGGGATGGGGGGGGGGGGGGGGGGCATTGGGTTTCTCTAACAACTGTTTAGGCCACACACACACACACACACACACACACACACACACACACACACACACACACACACACACACACACACACGCACACACTACAACTGATGAATCACTTCACCTTATACAGTACACAGTGGCTACATAAATATGTCTCTTTTTTGGCCCTTTTGGTTACTTTTTATAGTATTTCATATTTTACCCAAACATCTCATTAAGAAAATAAACCCACTTTTGGGAAAACTATTTTCATAACTTTGCACACACACACAAAAAACCCTGCATTATCATAACAGAGTTTTTTGTACTTCTCAATACTCTCAAAGATTTACAATGTTTTATTATTTTCAATGATAATTATATAATTAGATTCTCATTAAATATTACTGTAATGCAATTATTTTTATTTTAATCAGCATACATTATATACAGTGCAAATAGTATCCTGATGTATAAATGATTTGTGATTTAAATTATCCCACAATTATTCTACAACCCGCCAAACTAAAAGTTTCATTTTACTTGAAGAAATTATGACAGAAATATATAACTCTTGTAGAATAGAATGTACTTCTCAAAGTAATAATAATACAATTTATCACACATGTTTTAATATAATTGTTACATTTGAAAAGATTAATAAAAATGTTTTAGATTAATAGATTAATAAAATCAAAGTTAGGCATTTTTTAAATTATTCATTTTTAATTAAACCATTAAAACTGAACCCATATAGAAATTTAGGAAAAAATAATGCAAAAATATTAAATATTAGATAACATCTAAAATCTATTTTAAAGATTTTACATCTACACATCCAATTCTTGTTACGTAATACAAAAAAAGAAAATCATAAATTCACCATGAAAAAGTAATAAAAATACAATTTCTCTTTTGATTTTGGGATTAACAAATAGTAAGACCATAATGGAGAGAACACAGCATGCTAAATGAATCCTGAAATGTCACAAAACCTGCATTGCACATGAGTGGCGCATACGACAGCTGCATATTCTAATCCTTGTGAACAAAATATCACAATCTCTGTGACAAATTCACTGAAAAATAATGTCTGTAGAAACCCAGAGATTAGCATTTAAGGACTAAGCTCTGGTTTAGCCATTGTGTGAGGGATAAAACTGAATCATCTGGAGCGTTTCCTCTGTTGTCCCCTACTCTATCCACTAAAACACTCTGCGTGACATCTGCCATTTGAATTTATTCACAAACTTTCTCTTCATCAGTCTTCCTCTCTCCCAGAATACAGACACCAGCACATTTTATGAGTCATGGAGTGGTGTAGGAAGGAAACCATGTTAACAATGCCAACCTGCAGTAAAAACACTCCCTAATCCTCTTCTCTGAGTGTGAACAAACTCACGAGCGCCGTCAGGACGGACGGCTTTGACACGACCACTACAAAACAACAAGAAATATAATACCTAGTCCACCACAGAGGATTTACACAGGTCAAGAGGTCAAAAAGTCTCCAAAACAAGTGCCATTGTGCTTTGCCTGCGCTCTCCGTGGCTGATGGGAACAGAAGATAGCGTGAGGACTATGAGGTGTTGTTGTGGGTGTGAGCGAAAATGATCGATACTGACACACATAAAGCTGATGGAAAAGCGACAATTTATTTAGTCCTGACAAGTGCAGGATGAGACGCAGGAGAGGTGGGCTTACGGGTTAGCAAATTTTACTAAGTGCTGTCTCTCTTTGGCCTGCGGTCACCCCAATCTCCGGCTCCAGACAGCTTTTCTAAATAGAGTTTCACACAAACGCAGCGTCAGCTTCTGGCATCCCGAACTGCGACTGTATCTGAGAGCTCAGACATGACTGAAATAACATAGACAGCATCTTACCTCCGCCTGCACTCTGCTGAGTGAACTTAATCAGTTCTTCATACACCCACACGTCCACACCAGAGTCTTATTATTCTCTCTTAAACGAGAGAAAACGTCTCATTAAGCAAACAGCTTCGATATAAAGAAAAGAATGTGCTCTTTATCCTTATGTCTCTTACTGATTGGGCTAATTACACTAATTAAGAAGGCCGCTTCTTGAAATGTTGACCATAGTTACCAAACATGTTGCCATGGTGTTGGGGGAGGTATTATGAGAGCTCAGCAGCTGATTGGCCAGTGCAGGGTTCTCACTTCCAGAATATTCCATGAATTATCCAGTAATGATGACTGGATATAGATATCTATAAATTATCTAACAGAAACTTCACTCACAAAGTTATGGAAGCTTGTTTCTGGCAGCGAATACAAAATTAAAAAGGTAAAAGTGACTTTATCTCGCAATTCTGACTTTTTTCTCACAATTGCGAGTTTGCATCTCGCAGTTCTGCCTTTTCATCTCAGAATTGCGCGATATAAACTCGCAATTGCGAGTTATAAAGTCAGAATTGCGTGATATAAGCTCTAAATTGCGAGTTATAAAGTCTGAGGGGGACTCTATAACTCGTAATTGTGAGGGGAAAAAAAAGTCTGAATTGTGAGATCAAAAGTCAATTATCTTTTAAATTGTTTTATTCCGTGCCAGAAACAAGCTTCCATACAAAGTGCAGTTACGAGTGGATGAAATATCTACAAGCTGAGCATAATTACAAAAACATTCAATATATGAATTTTCTATAAAGTTTCCAGGCCTGGAATAATTACAAAAACATTCAATATATGAATTTTCTATAAAGTTTCCAGGCCTGGAAAATTCTCAGATGTTTCCAGATGAAACACTGTCAGGGATGAAGATGAAAACACTGAGCATGTGCTCAATATGACAGATGGAGATAGTTTGTGTCTGTTATTATATATTGGCACGATGATTCTTCTGACCTTCTCACGCCCCACAAATAAAGGGTTAAAGGTCACATGTAGCTGAGGGGTGTGAGAAATTTCTGTGGTGAAGCCATCCATTAGCTCAACATCCCTTTCATCAGCGAAATGTGACCTTTAACCCTTATTGCTGGGGGATTAAAGGTCAGAACAGTCATCGTATCAATAACTGCAAAACAGTGCCAACGGCGACCTTTCTGCAAAATGATATTACGTTGCTTCTTGCATATTTCACAACTCTTTTAAAGTCCAGTAAGTTGCACTTAAAGCACGTTCAGTTTTATCTGCAACATTTAATTATAGTTTTCTGTTGTATATATATCGTGGCAGTTTGGAAATGTAAAGGTAAATTCTATATCGTGTTTGAAAATAACATACACTAAACTCTACTCTAAACCTAACCAATAGTTTTAAAGTCATGAAATCATAATGGAAAAATATAATTTATTAATGGGATATTGCAGTGTTCGTTTTAAATGATTTATCCGTGCACATCATTACTTTTTTTTAATTCATGTGCCCTCATAATCTTTAATATAAATAACTTCCTCTTGCAGCGACATCTCTTCTCTGATGATGTGTTTATTGGCGCGAGGGCGGGACAACCTGTCACTCACATGAGATCGACCAATAGCAAACCACAACCATCTAACCATTTAATCAATTTCCCATGGACAAAATCAAGTTCCAAAGTGTAAGTTGCAACTTCCGTTTCATGCATTCTTTAACAAAAGCAAATCATTGCTATTTTAGGAGCCGTTCACATGTTGAATCTAAAAAAAACGTGTGGAAAACTCCATGAAGACAAAGAAGTTTCAGCAAAGGATAAATGGATTTTCAGCCTTTGATATTTGTGGAGATGAGAAATAAAAAACAGCTATGTTTACAGTACAGCAGCCTGTACAGCTATGATCAACTGTTCATCCATCTTGGCTGAGCTTTCGATGTTGTTACGGAAACGTCGAAGGTGCAACATATGATGGCAGAGCTTTCAGCTTAGATTCCCCTATCCTAGAGAGAGTGAAGTGCCACTAAGTGCTAATGTGGATTTCTGTCTAGATATGTAATAACATTTTGCAAAAGAAAACCTTAAAAAGGTTAATTATAGATAAAGTAAGACAGAAACACAACCGTTCACCGGTCATTTTCCTCAGCTCTGGCAAAGGCAAGTTTCAAATCAGTGCTTCTCCCGGGAGACTAGCGCTAAATTAATCCCCTATCTTAGCGCCATCTACTGTTTTAGAAGAGGATGTTGCTCAACTGCATTTGTGAGAAAATCTGCCTGGACACATTTGTGAGAATATCGAGCCGAGAGATCTCATAAAAAGCCAAGTGTCACACAATCATAACAGACAGATATGCATTTGTATGCTCTATTTGGTATTTGTTACACATTTGTGAGAATATCGAGCCGAGAGATCTCATAAAAAGCCAAGTGTCACACAATCATAACAGACAGATATGCATTTGTATGCTCTATTTGGTATTTGTTCAAAGGTTACATGCAGTTTGTAGGATGGTTTGTATTTATTTGTGAAATATTATCTAGGCTCATTTATTTATATTTGTAAAACACAATACATATTTGTTACTCCACTGCATTTTCGCTCAAATTTACCTTTATACTTGCACATTGCTTTCTGTTTGTTTGCGAGTCGAGTTTTCCTTTGCAAAGCAGATCGAGTTTGTTTGCAAAAATATGGATTTTTTTGTTTAACTATGGCACAATAACTCCATAGTCATAATCTATTATTGCCCGTCGTTTTAATTTTCATATTTTAATGATAATAAGCCATTTCATAGGCTGTTTTTGTTCACATTTTAATTTTCATTCACGGACGATCAGCATAGGCTAGATTGTGCATTATAGCCTAAACAGAGACTGTGGGTCACTTTTCAGGTTTCATCATGAATATTTGTCCAATAAATCGCAATAAGCTTTGTGCTTTGTTACTTTTGATATGAAAAAAAGTCTCAGCTTTCAAATTCGGTCAATTCAAACAATAAATGCAGTTTTGGCGCGAGAGATCACTAGCGCCTCAGTTCAAGCGAAGTGCGAGTCAACGCGACCCTCCCTTCCTCTTAACTAAGTTACAGAACGAAATAAACATGTATGAACATCAGAAAATACGTTGAAAGATACAGCCCAACTTACCGAAATCCGTATCATGTCTATCATGCAATCGCTCTCATACGCATAAAGACGTCAATAAAACATAGACCGTAAAACAGCTTGTAAACAATGTCATGTAATTCAGAAAAGCCATTCTTGAAAGTCAGCAAGAGCGCACTCGCCACCAAGTGGACAGTAGTGAGAATAACAATTACAAGTTACAATCAGATCACCCTCGGTGTATCTGTCAAAATGACGGACGGCATTCAGATTTTTCCATCAGTGCTAAAAAAAAAAAATTCAGTTAATGCGACCTCTTACTGTGGCTGTGGAGGCTTTGGAAAGGCATACTCACGTATCACGTCTGAGGCTGTGGCACTGCTGGACGTCTGTTGTGACCTTCTGAGAATTAATCATGACCACTTACGAGGAATTTCTTTTGTTCTGGTCCCAGATGGTGTGGTGCAAGATCCAATCAGACTACATGGGCTTCACAGCAAAAGTCAATACATACATTCACAAGCTGTTTAAAAAGACTATTGTATAAGAATGAGTCTGCAGTCTTGAAGGTCATGTGACTTTCCATCTCAACCTGAGCAGATCCAAATCCATATCCTTATGTATTCATTTTCCACAAAGAAAAGCTGAAACCGCTCCTACATAACAACATGTGTTTTGAATCTGGGGGTTTGCGCAAGCAGCCTGGCCTTTCAACTAGGAACATAAAAAGCAGGTTGTGTTGTGAGAAGGGGAACGCCAACGAGAAGCTGCCAATATTATTTTCACCCCGATTTTGGGTTGACTATCTATCTAAATACTCAGACGCTACTTCTCTGGCTGCTGAGACTAACTCGCCTCTTTAAATCTTCTCGATCTCTCTAGCCAACCAAGGCATATCCGTCTCCCAGTTTCATTGCCCACAAAATAGCAGGAGGCTTCACGCACTCACTTCCCCTCACAGTAAACACACCCACGTTCACGGAAACAGCACATGCATTTTAATAACAAACACTGAGCTTATTCTGCATCTGTGACATCATTTAACCTGCCTTTGCATTATTCATGAACCTGTTTGCACATAAAAATACGAACAGGATAAAAACCGAGAGGGAGCTGTCATGTCTCACACTGTCATCTCTCATTTACAAACAGCATCTCTAACTCACTTTCACCACTACACATCAATAACACACACACACATACTTCAGCTCAGATGTTGAAGGATTTTGCTGGATCTCAGAGGAGCCAGTTAGCATTAGCAGGAAAACCAGATATGAAAGCTTTTTTGGATGCCACCTTGTGTTTGAGGATACATTACTGAGAACTGGGTGTGATGTGTTTTCTAATGAAAAAAATCATATATCAGTGCTAAAATAGACAGCCCTCTTTAAAACAAAACCTAATTCACTGGACTAAAACATGAACCAACATTTCTATGCACTTTTACGGGTTCTGACCTTATATCTGACCATATGTTGTTGTATTTGCTGTTATTTTTAAATTGTTTGTATTGGTATATAAATCATCTTTATATACTCGTCTTTTAATCGTCTTTTAAAAGTATTTATTCTTGCAAGAAGGCCCAGTTGCCACACAGAAGTCAAAAGTACAGTCTGTGAAACAAGTGCGACAACGAGGGAGGAAGAAACAGAGCCTTTATATCTTTTCCAAGGTCTCTTACAGGCTGGCTCTTATCTATAGAAGGACAGGTTTTCTAGTGATCTAATTCTTCTGAGTTTATTCCTACAAACTCAGAAGTCCCAAATGGGACCACCTCTGATCCCAAGGGGTCAGAGGTTCCCCTTTGTCTCACAGTGTTCACATTAGTTCAGAAACACAAGTCAGCTATAATATTATTTCAAAGTCTTACTGCAAATGGAGATTCATACTGCAATCAATGAAAATCAAAAATTTCTATTACAAACTCAATAAAATAAATTATTATTATTATTATTAATAATAATAATAAATTAATAGGGATAATAGAAAACGATTATACAACAGTAATATGTGTTTCTGTGGCGCAGCTGCTACATGGAAAGCCATTAGCAACACAAAGGATAAAGTGTTTTCCAAATGCGTAAAAACCATTACGCATTTATTGCTGTTGTGATTTTGTCAATTTCATTTAACCTTTTTGCATAAAACTGAAGGAAGACATTTTTTAAAAGATACTTTTAACCTCATAATTAGTCACGGCATCAACCAGACTGTCAAAGCTAATTAGCCAAGCCTTGACCCCTCGACTCGGTTCAGTTCGCTTTAAAGGAGTCTGAGTTCAAGTTCGAAAACTCTCTGAGAGATCATATGCCAGTCAAACGCTTCGAGGAGTTTGTTCTTCAATTATGTGAGAGAAAGAGGAGGGAACACTCCTTCCACTAAGTCACGGCTGAAAGCCCCATAAATTGACCTGGAACGGCTAGAAAGGCATCTGCTTCTGTCTCTTTTTTCGAAGACATTTGCATAAGACACTCTGTTTGAACTATAATTTGATCAGAGATGCATTTCAGGCTAACGGTGCAAAATTTCATCAAATTATGATAAAGGATGACAGCAGCAGCCAAATCCCAGCGGGCCCCTATCTATTTTCAGAAGGTATAGGTTAACAGGGTGTCATAAGATCAGGCCGGCAGCATTTTCACCAATGGTTCCCCTATACTCTTCTACTTTCTCGGGGGGACAAGAAGAGGTTTTTTTGTGCGTGTGGATGAAAAAGTGTGAGTGTGTTGTACTAAAGTGTGTACTCCATGGCACTGAGAGCTTTCCATTAGGGGAGCATGAATCACAGTGCGTTCCCCTCCTCTTCACAGCCCTTCAAAACAAAGTGATCTCCAGTAGGCTCATCTGAACTAGCTAGTGCAATCTCTCATTCTGTCAGAGACCGCTCTGCTCCACACCAGCACGGCCCTGGGACAGTCTTTACAGCTTGCATCTGCCACGCTTATCCGAGTTTGGTGCCGAAGGCCTAAGCAATCCAATTCGGCGTTGAAAGAGAGCACCACCAGGTATTAACACAGGGTGTACAGAGGGAGACTGGGATAAAAGTTCCTGAAATGGCTATAAAACACCCCAAAAAAGCATATCCTCTTTTGAACCCTAAGGGTTTTGAGACTGAACATGATTTATTTGGTCCATTTTATGGCTTTTCTTGCATTCGCAGTACACCTCGTGGGAGAGCAAGAAGGTCTGCTGACTCACAGGTGGGGGTTAAAGGTCAGAGCAGGCCGAGGTCAGGCTACAATTGGACGTCAAGAAACTCGTGCTCAATAAGCTTCTTAACTATCTTGATGGTTTCTCTATGATAGAATTTAAAATAAATGGAAATCCCCAATAATCTCATGTTTCTCCTTTAAAGTTCCTTTAAAACAATTTCAACATTGTCCACAAAGAAAAGTCAGAGATTGAACTCAACAAAGTTCTTGCTTACTAAACAAAACTGTCTCAGTTGTTTCTATTTTATTTCTTCTTAGGAATTTTAGGAGGAACCTGCAGATAAAGTTGATACTTATTAAAACTTACTCCAAATCTCCTGAGCCATTTGTGCAATTACATTTTCCTCAGGAGTTGCATCAACTTTATATTCTTTCAAATTTGAGATACCTTCCGACCAGCACCTGCTTGCATATTCATTGTTTTATTGTTTACACAATCTTCTGTTGATTTTATTGTCATTTTCCATCTTCGTCTTCATGTAGTTATTAAAAGAAACAGCCCAACGGTGAGTGAATTCCAGGCACATGTGCAGACACTTTACATTTGTGAGGCTGGTTGCTATTTTTGCCAGACACATGTAATAATAATAATAATCATTTCTCCTTTTGAGTTATAGAAGAAATCTAAACATTGTCTGCAAAAGTCTAGGGCCTTATGATTATCACAATGCGGAAAAAGCGGACAGAATTGCGAAATCCAGTCATAAAAATGGAATTTGCCAAATTTCACAGGGGACTAATTCTCATGTTTGCTGAACTTTTAATAAATTGTTGTTAAATATCCAATATAGCAATCAGATTATGTTGGCGGTTGTTTTTGAAAGGAAAATAATACTAAAAACAATACAAAAAATTGAATAATGGTTACTTATACTTACTGTATACTCTTAATTTTTTATTATTAAATATTACATTTTATACATGTTTTAATGTATTAATATTTTTGGCTAGATCCCAACAGTTATTTTTATCAGACAAATAATACTCAATATTGCTTATATAAAGGCCCGGTTTCACTTAGTTCAATTCAGGCATTTAAGTGGCTTTTATAAACGTGCCTTAGAAATAATTACTGGTGTGCATCTTGAGATTAAACAATAGCAGTGACATATTTTAAGATTTGTCAGTGCAAGTTGCTTTCAGTT
Organism: Squalius cephalus; assembly: GCF_949319135.1. Taxonomy (NCBI): domain Eukaryota; kingdom Metazoa; phylum Chordata; class Actinopteri; order Cypriniformes; family Leuciscidae; genus Squalius; species Squalius cephalus. The sequence continues at coordinate 43,480,845 of NC_137127.1, read as the reverse complement.
AAAACATCTCAAACATGCATTTTAGTCTGAGACTAGCTTAAGCCTTGTCTGTGAAGCCGGGGGTAAATGTATTAAATTAATACTATTTAATTTTAAATTATATAAAATATTGAATTTTTTACATATGCATTTTACATTATAACAAATATTCAGTACACCAAACAGATTTCATTAGTTGTATAAGTTGTACAAGTTTCCTTACTTCAATTAATTAGACATACATTTTTATTACTAAAATCAGTCAAACGGAATCCAGAAAAATTAAAATGGGGAAAAAAAAGGATTACAGAACATTTGAAATTAAAAAAAAAATTATAATAATAATTTGGGAAAAAATAAAACAGATTTCATATGGCCCTGAAAGACAGAGAACTCAAACATTTACATGTCATCAAATTCTTCCAAGTCAAATGATCTGTGTTATGCGGTCCACATAATTTGATTGTCTCAGTTGTCTATTTTTATTTCTAAGATATAAACCTGGGATAAAGGTGATACTTGTATGAAAAATAACTCCAAGTCTCCTCAGCTGGAGGAGTAAGCTCTGAGCAATAACATTTACCTCTGGGAACCAGCAAGACAGAATTCATCACAACTTTTTCAGTATGTGTAAACAGCATGGTCTTCCTGGTAAAAAAAAAAAAAATTGGTCCTTTCTGGTTCCCAGAGAAAATTTGTATTGTTCAGAGGATGATCTTGCATTACCAGCACTAACCCACACAGACCGACCTGGACCAGCATATAAATGCGTGGCGGTGTAAGCTGCATGTCAGCAGGGTTCTCTGCCCCCTCTCAGGAGCCCTTTATTGTTCCTCAGCCTCCTCAAAGCCAATTGTAGGCCATGGGCTGTGGTCTGCACAACCTCCACACACGCTAATTCTCTAGCAACCTGCCTACACACTCTCGAAACATCAGAGTGTGGTGTTCAAGGACAAAATCACGGTGTTCTTTTTAATGGAAAAAAACACAACACATTTTAGATGAACGGTCAGCTTCTAATACATCAGTGCTGAACATTTCGATATCTGCTTTTGCCTGACAGTGGATGTAACATGAACCCGGCTTGACCGGAGACCAAACAGATCCTCTACAGAGCCTGATAGCAAAGCACCCATTATCACAGATAAAACTAAATAATGCGTAACAATCAATATTTCATGAGCTCGGCTAATGCACCCTCTTAAATGTTCCAGTTACAAATGCAAGGGATTGTTTGTTTGTGGATATAAAAGCAAATATGTTTGCATCTCTGCCCTTTAGATGCTGAAAACATAACATTTATGTGAGTTGTTTAGGGCTTTAGCACTGCAGTGATTTCTTTCCCTGACAACCACTTAAGGAATGATGATGCCGAGCTTGATTCTGAGCAAATAAAACGTGGCTTTATTTAACATTTGCTGTACTGACATGGTATTGCTTTTTAATCTTCATTGGAAGGTGTTAAGTCCCTTCTGCATGACTCATGTCAGAGCTTCAACACATATCACCTGTCATGCTTTGACCTCGACATGAAAAGATTTGGAGATAGTATCACGGCAGGGCTGCTAAGAAAAGAAGTATGCACAGTAAAGAGTGAACATACACTACAAAATAGTCTTTGAGTTGAATGTGCAAAAAGTCAGGCAAATTTCACAGAAAAATTGCAAAAAAAGGATCATACAAATACACTTGCCAAATAAATCACTGATCAACAACTTTAAAATGAACATCAAACTGTAAGAATGATTATCTGATCCACACTGATGTAACTAAAGTGCAAAATCAAACAGACAAAATATCCGCCATGACTTGCGTGTCTTTAAAAAAAATTCAACAATCAGAAGAATTTCTACTATCTAAAATGGCTAAATAATGTTTTTTCTCCATGTGGCAATGTGAAAAATTCAACCTGATATGTGAAATATTCAACCCAGGCTCACTATACATACAATTCACTGCAGTTTCCAGCTGAAATGAACACAAGTGGCTTTGAAACACCAAAAACTTGTATTCCTTTTTACACAAATTATGATTACAGAGGCAGATCAATTAATGAAGTCTCCCCTGCTGAAAAATCCATGTTGGTCCAAGCTGGTTTATGTTGGTTAAAGCTGGAATAGTCCTGGTCAAGCTGGTGGACTAGCATAGTCATGCTGTTCTCAAGCAAAACCGAGCTGGTTTGCTTATCCACCAGCTTTCCCGCTTCCAATGATGGGGATCAACAAACCAGCATCTCATAAAACATACCTTATGCTGGTGACCAGCAATCTGGATTTTCTAGGAGGGTCATTGCACAGTTCATTACACAATACTATCACCTCAAAACACTTTTACCATAGTACATGATATGTAAACTAATACATTTTGATATTTGCATCACATATCCAACTCCATATGTATGGTTTTTCTGACATAGTAAACTTGCTCTATAGCGCACCTGGTCCAGTGTTCAGTTATGAGTCCCAAAAGTGCTCAAAGCTGAGCAAAACCAGGTAAAGTGGCATGGTTGCTTCGGCAAATATGTTTTCTAAAGGATAGAGTTTGGTGTAGATGGTACGTTGCTTTCAAATGTGATAGTACATTAACCTTTTAGCGCCACCCACCAGACATTTCATTCCCGAACTGCCGCGATACATGCATGAATCCACATAATAAAATAACAACGTCACAGTCATGTTTATCTGTTTCGGAGAAAATTGAAGCAGCACTTTTTAGCACCTCTCACTGGACATTTCACTTTGAAACTAGTAGCAACGTAATATTATTTTTGCAAAAATGCTTTTGGAAATGAGTTGGAACTATTCCTTGCAGTAAGCCACCAAAACATAACAAATTTTGGAAATAATCTCATGTGTCCATCCATTTTAGTCACAGGTGCCATTTCACAGAGAGAGACTGGTTCATTTTGCATTTCTGCGATTTCCACAATGACAGTGCTGCAATGATTGTCTCAATTTTGAGAGGAAAAACTTGCAAAACCTAAATGATCTCATTGTCATTAGATTAAAAATAATGCAAAATACTACAACAATTTTAATGCACCCACCATTTTTGCACCTTATTGTATTTAGATGCACAAAATCAGACTTCTTTCTTGCTAATATTTTACCCCTACACTGCCCATATAATTATTAAAAATGTCTATAGTATAGTCTTTAGTGGTGCTTCAAAAGATCAGGAGCCAATGGTTTCAAAGTTGAAAGGTTTGAATCTCACAACGGTTGACCAGTGCACATCATGGCGTCAGGGTTAGTTTGATGCTTCACTGGGTTTCATCGGAAAAAAAAAAACTATGTGTATAGGCCTTTATAATAATATTTCAAATGCTAAAATATAAAACTCTACTGATGACTCACCAGAATGCGTCCTGGAAGATCTATGATGGCAAGAAGACGTGACTGCTGAGTAATCACCGAGAAACCTTTACTTTCAACCTCTCTGAAACCTGAAACACAAGGTGATAAACAGAACATCTGTAAGACAGATGTTCAACCTTATATACCTACCACATTAATATGCAGCTTCTATTGTACATAAAATATTACATAAACTGAGGCTACAATGTAACTCGAGTGCAAGGGTGAACTCAATGTATCTGTACACGCCTACGGTGCTAAAAACTAACATAGAAAATGAGTCACAAATCAAAAGGAACATTTCCAGCACTTAAACTTGTGCTTTTAAAAGCACTTCAGATTGTTTGGATGCAACTTAACAAGATCATTGATATTGATTGAGGTTGAGTGGAGAAAAGGTCAAACTCAGGGCCGTGTGGTGAACAAATCATGAGTAGATACAGCATCTGTGCTCTGCGGGATGTCGTCCCTTCAACACGTAGCTCTGACTCACACGTCTGTTTGGCTGTAAATTAAACGTGCTTTATCTCACTGTTTTTCTCTATGCAGAGACATATTGTGTCCTCCTACCTACAACAAGAGCCTGTTGAACTGAGGATAGCACATCTCAGAGCTCCAGCTGAGAAAGCGTGATCAGCGTGCAGGCCAGAGACGGTAGGAGGAGGAGGAGACAGACCACTTGTAGAAAAATGAAAGGGGGATTCGCAATGCTTATAGTATGGCAACTGAGTGAATGCTAGTCAAGGCTGGTTAGCGCTGGTTTGGTGCTGGCATAGCAGGAGACCACCATAGAAATGCTGGTTGACCAAGGAATTCTCACTGAGAAGTAGGGTTGCCAACTTCAGAAAAGAAAAATGCGGGACAATCGTGGTTCTTTACAGTTCTTTATATGTTGGACTCATGAACAATAATCATGTTTGAATTCACCAAACTGATTTGCCGAAATCAAAACCCGGGCGGACAGTGAAAGGGATTTGCCGTTAGCGCGAGTCCGGAACCTCCGGATCGAACCGGGAGCGACTAGACAGCAGAGGATTCTGTTCGCAAATCAAACAATAATTTGATATTCGTTATGGTCTGATGCGCCTGAGTGTGGGCTGTGATTGGATGATGCGGTCTCGTGATCATTCTCAAGTGTCGTCTTGCTGTTGGTTGTATCAGTCAGTGGTTAGATCAGTGTAGCAGTCTATTTAATCGGGACAAGGGAGGTCCCGTACGGGACAAATAAATTAGACCCAAAATTCGGGACGTCCCGGCTAATTCGGGACAGTTGGCAACCCTACTGAGAAGATATTTTGAAGAAAGTTTTCTGTTCATCCAATGAAAGCCAGTGGGGTTCAATGTTGTCTGGTGCTTCGAAAAGTCATACAGGTTTGCAATAAAATTATCATGGCTTCCAGTTAAGCTAGTTAGCAAGTCTGCTATGGGTAGGAAAGAGCATCAAAAATAAAAAATGATCAGCCATTTTCAACAAAAAAAAAGAATGCATGAACTTTTTAACCACAAATGCTCGTCTTGCACAAGCTCTGCGATGCGCATCCATGACTTCACGCATTGCATAATCACGTTGAAAGGTCACGCGTGACGTAGACGGAAGTACCGACCCAGTGTTTACAAAGCGAACGTGCAAAGACTACGTTAAACAGCCGTTACAAAAAAAACCCGTAAAACATCGATGTCAGACAAGTTTGAAGTTGGTGATTACGTAATGCATGTAGTCGTGGACATGCATCACAGAGCTAGTGCAGGATGAGCATTTGTGGTCAAAAAGTATATTATTTCTTTTATTTATTTTTTATTTCCAATCGTTTCGCTAGATAAGACTCGATAAGACTCTTATTCCTCGGCTGGGATCATGTTGAGCCCTTTAAAGCTGCATTGAAACTGCAATTTGGACCTTCAAACCGTTGGTCTCAGTCCACTATATGGAGACAAATCCTGGAATGTTTTCCTCAAAAACCTTCATTTCTTTTCGACTGATGAAAGAAAGACATGAACATCATTTGATGACATGGGGGTGAGTAAATTATCAGGAAATTTTCATTCTGGAGTGAACTAATCCTTTAAGTATGAAAACATTGCATTCAGTTCACACTTAAGTATATTCTTTTAAAATATATTACTTGCATAATAAGTACTCTTTTAAAAGTATACTAAAGTGTGCTTCTTTCACAAGGGTTATAGCACTGAACAATGTGGCATATTTAGACACAAGATGCTACAGTAAAAACACATCTAAAACAATGGGCTGAACATCAAGTCCATATCAACAGACCACTGGAATGCTATAGAGCTGGTAAGTCCCGCCCCTTCCGCTGACCTCTAGGTTGAAAAATCGTCAATGCAAGTGAATGTGAGAAAATAATTATTTTCTGGTCCCGTTTGAATTTTGCCATGAATGTGAACATATGTTGTCTGTGAATTTTTAATATAATTTTTCGTGTGAAGAATGCTACAATTTAGCGGGTAGAAGTTTGATACGGTTAGCCTTTGTGTGAGAGCACTTTGTGGACTACAACTCTTCGCTGCTTTTGACGGGAATCTGAAGACAGAACAGCCCATTTGGTTTGAATGGTGACATTTGGGTACAAAACACACAGGCATCTCGATCTGTCTCCATAGATTATCGCAGCATTAGCACCGTGATTTGACAAGTGGAGGGAAATGTGTTATGGGGTGACGTCACATAGGCGACATGTAGTCTTTCTCGTTATGTCTTTTCCACAACTGCTAGCCAAAGAATCATATAATATATGGTCAAACTCGTAACATGAAAAATTATATAAAAAATTCACAGACAACATATGTTCACATTCATGGCACAATTCAAACGGGACTAGAAAATAATTATTTTCTCCCATTCACTTGCATTGACGATTTTTCAACCTAGAGGTCCAGTGGGGTTTTACGGATGGGCGGGACTTACCAGCTCTATAGAAATTGAATATCTGAATACCTGACATTCTGAATGTGGTGCTGTGGATCACATGAGCTTTAAATTCCAGTCGAAATTCCAAGACTGATCACAGGACACAGTTGCTGTGGGAGGGACGTGATGGGGATCTGTGGCCTGTGAAGTTGAGGTGGAGTGCGGTTATTCGAAGTCTCCTGTGACTCTCAATTGCAGTGCTGTCACTCCAGTTTGTGTCCAAACAGCATAAGGGGTCATTACGAGACCAGAGTGGAAAATAATGGAAGAGTCATTAAAGCCTGGGGGAAACGATATCTCTCCACAGTGTGGGGGGACAGGTAGACTATTGCCCTGAGGAGATTACCGTAATGAGGTAGAGTGTCTCGGCCAAAAGCTACGTTCACACAGAAAGTGTTTGGACTGATAACCATTTTCATTAGCAGGACTGACTCTCAAGTTGTTATATTAAAACAACAGTTTGCAATAGCAGCTTGAATTCTGAATGATTTAACAGTCAAGCTCATTTTCTGTAAAAAAATAAATAAAAAAATTAAAAAAACAAGGGACAAGTAGCCGTGAAATATGATTCCATTCACACAGTGCAGTGTGTTCAAGTTTGAGATATGATGACATTATATACCTTTGCTCACCGAGGCTGGATTTATTTTGATCAAAAATACAGCAAAGAAAACAGTAATACTGGACAATATTATTACAATTTAAAATAACTGTTTTCTGTTTGAATATATTTTTAAAATGTAATATCTTTCTGTGATGGCTAAACTGAATTTTCAGCATCATTAATCCATTCTTCCGTCACATGGTCCTTCAGAAATCATTCTAATATGCTGATTTTCAGCTCAATATGCTTTCTTATGATAACAATAAGAAATGCTTTCTTATTATTATCAATGTTGAAAACATGCATGATACATTTTGTCAGGATTCTTTGATAAATAGAAAGTTCAAAGAACAGCATTTATTTAAATTTTAGGCAACATTTTAGTTTAGGGTCCAATTCTCACTAATAACTAGTTGCTTATTATCATGCATATTTCTAGGATATTGTCTGTTTATCAGTCCTTATGGTAACACTTTACTTGAAGGGGTGTGTGTAAGACTGACATGACAGCTTCATAATCATGACATGACACATGGTTTAATGCATGTTAATGACAATTGTCATTAAGTGTCATTCGCTCAATTATGTATTTTTTAATGCAAAGATGACATTGTTTGAGATGTCTTTGTTATGACAACTTGACATAAACCAATACATCATAACTTGTCATAAATGTGTCATAAACATGACATAGCAGATTAATCATCAAACTTAATAAACTACTTAGCTTTATGGTTTAACATTACATTAAACTGTAATGTGTTTGGTTTTGACATTGGCTGTCATGAGGCCATTATAACTGTGTCATGAATATATTTCTGACCACATTTTTCCCCCCAGTATTCCAGTATTAGTTATCAAATAATTTGACAGTATTAACACTTAATGACATTTTAATGACAAATTAAATTCGTATCACTGTAGTTGAGGTCAAGAAAAATATTCATGACACTGTTATAAAATAATTTGACAGAGTATTAACACTTAATGACATTTTAATGACAAATTCAATTTGTACCACTGGAAAATAAAGTGGTCAGAAATATAATGTAATGTTAACCCATAAAGCTAAGTAGTTTCTTAAGTTCGATGACTAATCTGCTATGCCATGTTTATGACATATTTATGACAGGTTATTTTGTCTTGGTAATGTCAAGTTGTCATAACAAAGACATCTCAAACAATGTCATCTTTGCATTATAAAGGACATAACTGAGGGAATGACACTTAATGACAATTGTCATTAACATGCATAAAACCTTCATATTCATGTGTCATGTCATGGTTATGAAGCTGTCATGTCAGTCTTATGCACACCCCTTCAAGTAAAGTGTTACCGTTAGTTAATAGTGAGGACCCTTAAATAAAGTGTGACCAAATTTTATAATGCTTTTGTTTAAAAAAAATTGTACAAGTACAATTTACTGTATTTTTGATCAATTTAATGCATCCTTGCTGAAATAATAAAGTATTCATTTTTTAAACAGTAATGCATATAAACGTTGGAGGGTGTGTGATCAATGCCAAAGAAAAAAAAAATTGAATTGGTCTGGAGAAACTTTCCAGGTATGCATACCAGAATCTAATCTCCAGTCAAACAATTCATCAGTCATCGGCATTTAAAAAAACTGTCAATCATCCCATCAAAAGGCCCGATTCTGTTAGTTACCTGCCATGACTGCTCCTATCCATCAAATCAATCTTCAGTCAATCAAAGAGTTGCCCTGGCAAATAAAAGTCCAGCAGCTGGGGAGAGGCTCTTAATTTCATAATCAAACAACACATCTGTGTGTGCGTGCGGGCGCACAGCTCTGCTCCGTATTATGCAGCTATGCCAACACACGCTCTCAATCTAAGACACTTCACTGAGGAATACATTAGAGAGGTATAGAGGTCAAGCAAACAGACTCTAATCAGATCAGCTGCCCTGTCACTAAGCTAACTACATAGCCAGGACCTACAACAACTGCTTGGTTCCTCAGGGCTCTTCCTCACTGGAGAACGTGAGTTTGTTTCAAAACCTAGCGAGCTAGTGCGCATTTTAAGACCTCCAAGGCCATGAATCTGGTGCTAGAGCTGGTCTAGGTAGGCTCCATAAGTATGATGACTTCTAGGGTACCTTCTAGTGAAGGGGTGTAGACTCCAAAAGAGTCGATTCCTCGACTCTCAATAGCTCTAGTGTCGGAATCGACTCCAGGACAGGAACCGACTCCTAGTATCGACTCCCAGTAAAGACGTGATGTGGTGAGTGCCTCAAACCAGTCAATTAGTTGTGATTGGTGCAAGAGATCAGATAATTCAATTACACGTACCTCTTCTTTTTATTAAACATTTCAATAATAAAAGGATGTTCCACTTCTGTCTTCAAAATAAGGAACGCTTGTATTTTCTATAGAACAACATTGACATTCATCATTTCAATATAATGCCATCATGTGTCTAAATTAGACCGTAAAAGTATGTTGTATAAATAAAAAGTATAGTGTTTTGTGTTGTACTTTTTAAAACTTTTAGGAGGGGGAAAACACATTAAATGTGTAATAAGAACTGCTATCTTATATTTTTTAATCCTGACCCTATTTTGATTAAAAGCAAATGGAGTCGAGGAGTCGACTCCAACATTAGAGTCGGGAATCTGAGTCGACTCCAAAAAAACAGGAATCGAACACCCGTAGTACCTTCACAAAGAAGCCAATCCTAGAACACAAATCACAATGTCAAAATCATAACGAAAGTTATATTTAATTCAATATAAAATGTTTATATCATTCAACCTAACATAAAGTGTGACCAAATACACTTTTAAGATTTGAAGTACACTACAAGTGCACATTCAATACAATTAAGTGCACTTCTTGTTCACAAGGGTCAATATGCCTACCAATGCCCTCTATTCAACATCATTGCATTCTGTCTAACTGTTTTTAAAGCGAGAACAAATCCTGTCTGAACAGACTCTCAGAAGGCAGCTGCCCATGTACTGTTGATCGACAGAAAGGAAGCTCACTTGGATTTTTGTAACAGAGCTATATAATATTCAGAATATAAACATGTGTAAGAATGCATGTGAGGAAATTACAATATCATGGCTTGAACACGCCTCACGTTTCTCTGAATTAGCCCCTGCTATTTGCAGCTGCGATGGGAAGAAATTGCCTGTAAAGAAGAAAAAAAAGGATGTACGCTCCAGTGAATAATGCTAAACAACAAACAACAGCCCCAGCCTTCAAGTAGAACAATACCATCATTAGATAACGGGCTGTTCTCTTTTCAGGACCGACCCTCGGGTTAATGAACGTATCTGCATCGCTTTATGCACCATTACATGGCTTTATCTTCCTATGGCGTTAATGCAATTCACGACAAAACTGAATGAAGATACGTTCTGAAATAGCAGTCTACACCAGCCCTGAAATGCCTGGCATGAAAAATACTGAGGAACTCACTAGTGCAACTGAGCTTGGGGGTAAGCAGGCATTTTCTGCCATTTTTTAAGACCTTTGTGCACTTACTGTGGAATATTGTCACCACTGAAAGTATCTGAACATATTTGAAGTGGAATGAACATGAGCTGTCCCCAATATTTCCCTTTTAAAATAACATCACAGACAGGTGAAGGGAACATTGCCCAGTGTGAAACACAGTTCTCAGGAATTGTACAGAGGATATACATGTTCTGTAATTAAAAATGATTTGTAATGCTGATTTCATCTGAAAACTGCCCTACAACACCTTGCTGTGCTTTGATCATGAAAAAAGAGATATTCCTGAGCTGTAAAATCTGATTGCATGAGGAACATTCAAAGCAGTTATAAAACAGCTGATATACACACATTTGCGACCGCATATCAATTGAATTTTATATAACTGTGCTCAGTTACCTGGCAACCATAGACAGCCTACAGCTGACCTAATGATTCTGATCATTAACTTGACGAAATTTTCCATCATTTTTTACACAAAGCTGCCCCGCCATTGACGAGTTTTTACGGCAATCCATGTTTTCACTGTTATGCTGTAGAGGGTGCTGTTACAGATAATCGTAAATAATAATGCAGAAACAGAAAAAAGTGATAGAAAACAGAAACAAGTGATAGAAGTATCGCTTATGCACATGTAATCAAGAATCAAAAATGCCTACGAATGAAATGTCGACCCACAATGAGAAATAGGATTGTAAAGCTTTAGGGGAGATGGTTGACTCGATCTACTCCATCTATGTTTTTATCATCATTCTGAATCCGGTCCAAATGTAGTCATTGACAATTTGAACTGAGCCTCTACTTAAAGGTGCTCTAAGCGATGTCACTCGTTTTTTAGGCCAAAACATTTTTTGTCACATACAGCAAAGATCTCCTCACTATCCGCTAGCTGCCTGTCCCCTGAACACACTGTAAAACAGCCCAGGCTCCATAAACGGCAAGAAAAACAAACTGGCCCAGCCTGGACCACGAAACACAACAAACAGTGTTCCAGCCAATAACCGACAAGAATGATTTGGGGGTTAGGGGGTTAGTGCGCATGCACATGAAGAGGGCGTGTGGGGAATGGAGGAGAGAGAACCATGAAGAGGGAAGTTAGCTAGAGGAGAGATGTCTTAGACAACGACAAAGACTAATGTTAAAAATGTATATTCTTGAGAATTTTGATATGGCCGACACACGACCAAAGAGACGAGAATTGACATCAGAAAAGCGTTCAAAAGGTGGCGAGAACTCCGCCGGCAGAAGGGCTTCCAATCCGACATTCAGGTGGCTCTGTTTTTGACAGACAGGTGGGTAAATCCAGTTTGGTTTTTCTAAATGGTTCATGACTGTTTCAGGAAGCACGGAAGGGAAGGGGAGGGGACGGGATGAGGAGGGAGGGTCGAGCTAGCCTCCGTTTTGTTTGACAATACTTTGAACGTCAACAAGAAGTGACTTCACCCAACATCGCTTAGATGTTTAAAAAAAAAAAAATTCTAGCTTCATTCCTTCTTTTTTTATCAACACTTGAATATGGGTAAATGTAATAATACAAAGCAACAATTTTAACAAAAAGCTGAGAAAAATGCGCTTTTGGCAATGACTATTGTATATTCAGATATTTATACAATAAAATATTCTGGGAGCCAATTTTGTGAAAATGTGAACAATTTTCTGAGGGACAATTGTTGACATTAGATTCCATTTGCCATCTAGCTGATCTCATGCTGTCTAGGAGAAAAAACTGAGATATTAAATTGATCTTGTTAGCAATTGCCCTGCTGACAAAACCAACATGACTGGTAGCCATGTTTTGGAAAAACAACTAATGACCATCTCTGACCAGATAATAACCAGCCTTGAGAAGCTAGAAACGACACATTTTGCTCCAAAATACATCTTAAACAAAATTGTCTTTCCTTCAGGCACAAAGGAAAGTGAACTTTGTGAATAGAGGTAAAATGATGAACCAAAATAATTACATCAAAAGTTAATAAAATAAAAACTAATTGGCACCTCTCAGCTTACAAACTCCATCTATCAGTTACAGTGATGAATGTTTGTTTCATTGACGATCTGAAGCAAGTGACTCGAGTCTGCTCAATTCATTGTCAGCATTGCATCCTGCAGGAATCATAATTGGCTCCCACCCAATTTCTCTTCATTTTCCCTCTCCTCACCACTTTCAAATTCTCCTATACCTCCCGAGCGCAATTCCATCAGGTCCCAATGGCAAAATCAGATCAGCGCCCAATAGCCATTAGCTCCTCTATTTAAAGAGATCTATGCAGTTGTGAAGGCTGCTTAGAGTTAATTACGCTGCCTGTCTGTGTTTAGCCTGTGGCAATACTGCACTCCGATGGGAAGATTATTGAGTTTTATTGCTCTTCTAATGGAGAATCCCCCCTTCCGCCACTCGCCTCACGTCCATTCAGACCATAGGCAGGGCTATAAACCGCCTCCGAAGCCTTAAAACCGACTTCTGCCCCGAACCGATAAGGAGCTGTAACAAAACACATTGATTTGGCCCATAAGGATTAAAAAGCAAAAGGCACCATCCTCCATCCAGAGTCGATGCAGTTTTTATGACACAGTGCTAAAACTCAAATGGCTGCATGGTGCTGGGAGGTTGAGTAAAGTTCACTGGGCCGTTAAGGCATAAAATGGTCAGTGACAGCTGGGGTGTGTCTGTGGATGTAAAGGGCACTATCTGCTCTGTTATTTTAAATTATAATAGTCATACAACAGAAAAATCAGGTAACTGTCACTCAAGTTGCATTATTGACTGTTTCTCAGCTTTAAATGAAAGGAAATCT
>NC_137127.1:43273514-43467497 GCF_949319135.1 Squalius cephalus | reverse complement strand
TTAAAAAACAGTAGGCAGTATATAGCATACAAGCTAGTATTTGTTCTACCTGAGTTGTTCACATTCTAAATTATGCACTTCTATGGCAACACTATCGACGGAAAAAAGAATCTGCAGTGGTCCACATGGTGCAAGTCGGAGCTCTCTGTAATTGTAATTTACGAGTTCTACTTGTAATGAACGAGTTCTACAAGGTTTTTACAAGTTGAAATCTCGTAATTACGGTAATTTTAACATGGTGTGAACGCAACTCTAGTATTCCATTTCCAAAAATAGCCACACTCTTTTCCATTGCACTGGAGACAAACATGGAGGTTCTGTTTCATAAAGTAGATCCAATATCCTTATATTTTTACACAATGTGTGAATGCAGTTCATAAATACAGCAGTGTCCTCTGCCTTGGCTTTTACTAACAGCAAGTCTTTGAACGCACATCACACCTCTCAGGGGAAAAGACAACAAGACGAATTATCAGGTAATGTTCCATTAACAGGCAAGTGCTGCTAATGCATCCATAAACACAATTACAATGAAAAACAAGCACAGCGTGAGCAGGGCAACTGATATTTTTATATTTATTTGCTGATATTATATTTGCATGACCATTAAACTGACTGAGTGAACATGTGATGCTGGTCGACAGCAAATCTCAGATCCTCACGTTTGTGTCACCCTGGATCTCTCTCGCTTATGCAGCAAAGCAGCTGTCCTTACAGAATATTTAACAATATCTTCCCTTTTCCCCCTCGTTTTCTTTCCTCCACCCCCTCAGCTCGTCAAACGAGTCCTTAGTCAGCAGTAAATCCCACACTTCCAAGGATTTGGCTCAGCGTGATCCGTCACGCAGTCTCCAGGAAGGAGAAGTAGAGGAGGAAGAGAGCCTGAGTTCAGCTGGCAAGCAAAAGACCATGGGGGATTGTGGGTAAAAGACCAGCCATTCCAAACAGTCCATCAGACAGAGTACTAAGTATATATATATATTCAGTGCACTCACGTTAAGCAGAATGTACTATACAGAAATCTCAACTGCTTGCTTATATCATCACAGAATTCAAACTAGGCCTATATTATCACCCATCTCTAATCTGCTTAATTTGACTATAATGCATGAAGATATTAAGATATTATAAACATTAGCATCATGAATTTCTGTAAAGCTGCTTTGAAACAATGTGTATTGTGAAAAATTTGACTTGACTTCACCTGACGGTAAGGACAGTCTGTGAGGGTTCGTGAATAACGACATACTTCTATAATGACGATAAAAAGAAAAGCAATAGCACACAAATATCAGATCACACAATAGGCCCTCCGCTTGCTTTTTCCCAAGACTCTCGGGAGCTCGCTCTGTGCAGAGAGATTTGGGCATTGAGGTTTTTAGATAACCTCCCCAGTGTCCTTTGAGAACTCACTGCAGGGGCCGGGCCCCGATCCTCGTCCCCCAGGACAGCCATATTCTCTATTCTCATTCATCTGACTTCACATGTGGAGAAAACCAATGAATGTGGCTTAATATAGCTGCAATTTGGTGCATTGTGGGGGATGAGACATTTTGATTGTGGACCTGTGATTGTACCCAAATGGAAAAAGAGCCCGAGGGGCTTCATCACACACTTGTCTTGCTAAACATTTAATGAAGTAGATGTGCTTCAGAAACTAGCTAATATGAATAGGCTGCAGATTGTTGTGCTAAAGCGCTCTCTTATGAAAAAATAAATTAATTGTATTAAATGTGCACTTGTAATGTACTTCAATTTTTTTTTAAATATATTTCTAAAAAACGAATTGCAGATAATATAATATTATTGAAATAAAAGGCTACTTAAGTGTACTTAAAGAGAGTACACTTTCATTGTTGCTTTTTTAAAACTGAAAAACACTTTTAAAAAGTGCACTTTGTAATAATGTCAAATTTAAAGTTTTACTTTATAGTACATTTTAAATCATTATTTTTTAATAATCTTTTGACATGCTTCAAAGAAGTACACTTATTTTGATGTGTTGAACATACTAAAGTTGCACATGTAAAGTACTTGATTACAATTGTAACTGTTATTCCGTACATTTACATATTTTATTAATTTTGCAAACACTATTTCAAAAACAATCGTACAAATTATAAAATTGCATAATAGTCCTTCTGGGGTAAAAAAAAAAAAAAAAAATAATAATAATTGCATTTAATATAAATTTCATTTTCATTTAATTGTAAATAACAAGCAATTAAGTGTCTGAAAACATTACATTCAGTTCACACTGACCATGAAATAAAGGATTTTAATGCAGGTTTGCGGAGATTCTTTGCCTCCATGTCATGCGTTAAAATAGTTGAATGCACAGCTAGCCATGGATTATCTATTATATAAATGCTCTTTTTAAAAGTATGCCAAAGTGTACTTCTTTTTCACAAGCGTTATGTAAGAAAATTACACACAAAACCAGAGCTAGCCTGCTGTAATGCAAACGCCATAAACCGTTCACACCTACGGCAGCTGATCAGGCACATTCCCCACCTCCTACTTGAAATCCAACAACACAAGATTGTGAGATTGTAAAGGGCCTTTATATGTGTAAAAGAGCCAGATGGGGGTTACGAATGTGAATGATTTAGCTGAAGGATCATCACAACTGGTCCTAACCACACATATGTATATGCTGGTGGTTCCTCAAAAATTACTCTAGGCCCTTGGAGACACCAGATTTTAATTAAAAAAGAATCAATGGCTTTTGGCATTGGCCTTATCATTCTCGTTCTCAGTACCTTCTCTGACCCTGGGTCAAGGAGAAAAGGGATGAGTGATGTGATGATGGAGTTACTGAGGGCTTTTGTTCAACATAATGTTTGTCTCCTCACCCTGAGCAAATGTTCGAACAAATGTCTTCAGTGAAGAGTTGTAGACAATGTTAGATGAAAGCGAGTCAGACATGTTGTTCTGACAGGGTTTCTGTTGAGGCTTGACGTTGCGTTCTTGTACAGGGAGGAATCAAAGGTAGTTTGTGGTTAAATATTTAATGTTTAGGCGAATATTCTGAACATCGTTTCCACTCTTTTTCCCAGATCGATCATAGTCTCAACACGTGCAGTGGTGCGACTTACAAAAACTCAAATATCTAATGAAATAATTAATGCAGTGTCAATGCAAGAACGTATCTTCAAACTATATGAACATCCTTGAGAACATGCTTAGTTGTATAGAATGTGCACTTGGACTTCTTAAAAGTGTATTTTAAAAAAAATACTGTACTTGCAGATAATATAAAATCAATTAAATAAAAGGCTACTTAAAGCTAGGGTAGGTAATCCTGTTCAGAAAAAAAAACATTCCAAATTTGTTTAAACTGTCTTTATATACCAATACATAATTAAAATGTAAGTACTCTGAAAAAGAAAGTATAAAAATCGAGTGTCTGTAGACCTCTCACGACTGTTGTAAACACAGGTCATTATTTCCATTCACTCCACCCCCTCCCTTCTGGGCTCCTTCCAAAGCCACGCCCCCAAAACACATGAACGCGCGACGCCAAACGCTCAGGCTCAGCTGAAGACGCATTTATTTACCTGAGACGAGCGGAGAGGAAGGAGCGCAGTGCATGCAGTGACATCATGTCAGAATCACATGTAATAAAATACCTAACTTTATCACTATGAATATAAACAAATATGATGGCTTTTATACTCACTATCAAGCTAGCATATCGATACTGGTAAAGTTTAAAATATATTTTGTTTGATTCGGTAACGAGCTATATTTAGGCTATAGGTAACGAGCTATATTTATAAGGCAAAGCTAGGTTGCATTGATACACGTTTTTCCATTACCATCAGTTAAACTGTGATGAAGGTGAATTTCGTGTAAGAGTCATAACATATACGGTGTTTTGCATGTAAGAGTTTCCATGATGAAAACATTGTTGACTCTGATGAGGACTAACGTTACACTCCGGTGACAAGTACCGCATCGTCGGTTCGAGGACAGGTCCACTCCGGGGTCGGGACGAAGCAGAGGAGGTCGTTCAAGAGTGCGGGCAGGGTCCGAGGAAGTAGTTTAGCAAAGTAGCAAAGCTGGCATTGGTACTTTTTGCTGCATTTTCTCAGCCATTGTGCCGCAAACTCCTGCTTACTCGGTGTAGTGAGCTGAATATTTCCGGGAACGGTGACATGTGATGATGAGTGCACGCAGGGCTGTGCACGCAGTGGTGCTCGGGCACGAGACATGAAGGCATCTGATTGGTTATTTACATTCGCACCGAATGGCAGTGATTGGTCAGAGTTTTTACTGTCCTACAGCTGCTACAGAGGTCAGATTTTTTCCATTCCTTTTTCTGAACACATAATGTATTGACTACTATCAGAATGGAAGGACCATTTCACCCAGTATAAAAAAAAAATGTTTCTGAACAGGATTACCTACCCTACCTTTAAGTGTACTTGAAAAAACACAGTGTTGTGTCTTTTGAGTGTTTGAGTGTTTCGGAAAAAAATATATTTAAGTAAATTCTTTTAAAGTGTTAGTTCCATAATAAGTAATCTTTTTTAAAGTATTCTAAAGTGTACTAAAGTACACACACAATCTTTCTTTTAGCACTAAACGGCAAAAAATAATAATAATAATAATAAAACCTTAGCCATTAGGCCTATACATTTTTTTGTTTGCATAAATTTTGGTCGCACTACGTCTTTGGTAGAACATAACACACAGTGAGAGCAACATATCGCGCTCCTGCAAGTATGCTGGTTAAAATCTGTAATATTTCATTATGCCTAACCCCATTCCTCCCCTATAATTTCCTGTCAGCCATCACTTTCCCATTGAATGAAAGCCAAAAGTGAGGCCCGTAAAGCTGAGAATTTGTCTCAAGACCATTCATTTTCTTGCTACTTCTATATGTGTACGCAGAAAATCAATTAAAAACAGTTTTTTCTGGAGTGCGCCAATAGCGGCCGTGTGTCGTGGGTGCTGACCCGCCAGTCATTAATGCTCTCAGTGCATTTCTGTGGGTGCATTGAAGCAGGATGTGGGCGGTAAAGCCAATCCTCATTTCAGGGTCACTTCAGTTCTTCTCTCAGCGCTGTCTTGTATAACACTATTCACGATATTCACCTTTAGTCTTTATTTTTATGTTTCAGCTGACGTGAGAGTGGGATTATACGTTACTGCACCAAAAACTCGGCCATCAAACCATCAAAAGCTCCCTTGCTGTAACTGACCTCGATGCTAAAAACAGCATTGTGGAGTCTTGCATTGCATAACTCATCTCACAACAAAGAGAGGCCTCTAGTGTTAGCGATGAGACCTGTGGCAAGGTTTTCCATTAAGACTGAGAGGTCACAGATATCTGCGTGCACCTGTGAGACTGAGCTTATGATGTGCTAATCACTGTGTGTGACCATAGGCTGAAAAACCAGCATGCAAACAACCCCAGTTCTGTCAAACCAACTTTACACGAGTCATGAGTCACTTCTAGAGCATAAGATGTGGGGTGTATGGTCACAAAGATATGTTTCATTCATATTAGATAGATAGATAGATAGATAGATAGATAGATAGATAGATAGATAGATAGATAGACAGATAGACAGATAGACAGATAGATAGATAGATAGATAGATAGATAGATAGATAGATAGATAGATAGACAGATAGACAGATAGATAGATAGATAGATAGATAGATAGATAGATAGATAAATCAATTTTATCCTTTTTTTAAAGTAGCAACAATTCAATGTGTCAAGAAAAAAAAATGTCAAGATATCTATAAAATTCTTCATCATCTTGACAAATAGTTTATTTCTTGACACCTTGAATTGTCTATCTATCTATCTATCTATCTATCTATCTATCTATCTATCTATCTATCTATCTATCTATCTATCTATCTATCTATCTATCTATCTATCTATCTATCTATCTATCTAGTGATCATGCGAAAAACGAGACTAAAAAAATAATAATAATATTTTTCTGCTTCCATAAAATATTCCAAATACAATTTCTTATATTTTTCCTTTTAATTTTGTTAAAACATTCCTTTTCTCCATCTCTGGTCACTCCTACCCCTTAATCTTGAATTTTCAGTAACATCTACCATTCAGTTAGCCCACATTAATGTGAAGCACACTGAATTTATGACATTTACTGAGAGTGACACAGAGAGAAAGATGAAGGAATAACAGATGAGTAACCAGAGAAGGATGAAAAGGAGCTGTTTGAATGCTAAAATGTGATTTGAATCAGAAACAAGCTGTTTCGGCATCACTCTGGGGGTCACTATCCTTGCAATTCTGTCAGCAAACTGCCCTTTTGGTGCAATCAGGGAGCCTGTTTCATTTCTTCAAACGACGCTGTTGATACTACACAGGACAAGGTGATAAAGGATCACTGTCTTTCTCTCAAGGAAGGCCATCTGTCAGACCTTGTGCGTGTGTGTGTGTGGTTCAGAAGGATAGAGTGGGCATCTAATCATCCTAAGCCAAGCTTTAGACATGTGTGTGTACACAGTTGGTGACCACCATCACGATCACAAACAGGGCCTGTTCACAACAACGAGACATGAGAATGAGGGACGAGACTGAGCTCTGTACTGTCAGTAAACTGCTTGCCGTCGTTCCAGCAGGCTATAAAATGAGTGTAAATGTCCTGCAAAACCAACAGAAATGTGTCAGCACTATTACAGCAAGAGTAAAGCTTTGGTTCGGCTCAGAGGAAGCCTTTAACACTACATTCTCCTGCTCGTATATCATGAAGTTACCTCCGAGAATGAGTTAAGTAGGAATGGCACTTAAGACATGGATATGAACAGTGACACGAAGCATTAACTTTATGAGATGTGAAACGAGGACGAGGCAATGCGATATTATGATTTAATTATCATATAACAAGATTAATATTTGCCATTGCTGTAACATTTGTCTTAGTATACAAGACTTTTAATGCCAAGGACCCCTAAATATGAGGATCTCTTTGCAAAGGACACCCGTACTAAAATATGATGGCAGCTGTATATTTTCACGTAGCCTGTAAAGACCCATTTATGATATTATAAAGACTTTAGTTTATAACTTTAAATCTTGTCACTGACATAAAGCCAAAGCCAATAATCTGTAAAATATTTAGTTTACCTTGACTTTTCTACACACTATTAAATATGTATTTTAAGTGAATAAGGTTCAATTTGAATGCCCAATATATATTATAAACTATTTTTCTTTGCTCCGATATTTTTCAAATTTGTTTTACATGTATTTTCCTCTTTTGATTTGTTTATTATTTACATTTTACTATTTACTGCATTTTTAAGCCAACATGAATTGCTTTTCCTGAAAGACAAATGGAGCTAGACCAAATTTGAATTTGCAATTGGTTAACATTATCCAATTCACGTGGGTCAAATGATTTCATCGGAAAAGCTAAATCATTTCTTTTTGAGGAAAAATTACAAAGACTAACCATGTTTTCATTGGAATAATGTGCACAGATGAAACGTTCACAATAAGAGTGGTTTTATGTGTATTAAGGAAGTAAATAGGGACTATTTTGATGTTTACATTCACTGTAATTGCAGCAATTTTATGAAGCACCAAAAATACAAATCTCATTGTACCTTCACAATCATGATGGAGCTCGAAGTTGAAAAATAAAGACGTGCATAAGCTGGGAAAGGTTGAACTGATTGACTTTATGTCCCACAAGCTTATTGTCACTAACAAAACGAAGAGATACACACCTGTTTCACACACGCAATTTCTCACAATCTCACCCTTGAGTGCATACACACAAACATGAACCCCTCCCTGAGT
Source organism: Squalius cephalus (assembly GCF_949319135.1). NCBI lineage: Eukaryota > Metazoa > Chordata > Actinopteri > Cypriniformes > Leuciscidae > Squalius > Squalius cephalus. The sequence goes on along the minus strand of NC_137127.1, from coordinate 43,459,696 downwards.
GTATAAACACTCGCACACACTGATTGAAGATCGCTCAGCTTGTGTGAAGGGAAACAGGGACAGCGCTCTGTGGAGAGCTGAGAGTGTGAGATTGCTAAACGCTGATATACAGATGTGTGAGTGGAGAGAGAGAGAGATACTGGAGTGTGTTTAGAGAATAACAGCTGCTTGGGAGGATCACAGGGAGTCCTACATTTTGTGCTTCAGTGGAGAGAAATGTGGTTTAATTAGCAGTAACCTTTTCGGTATCAAGAGACTAGGCCATCACATGGCAGTACACACACACACACACACACACACACACACACCTCACCTCACACACACAGCCAGTAGTTAAAAAGCGGCCATCCTCGGCCACAAGGGCAGAAAGTTTTAATATGACAACCAGCGGCTACTGGCGTCAAGGTGAGTCAATGTTTATGTGCAAATAAAGCATGCCGTGTTTATAAATCTGTAACAGTGCGTTCACTACTGAAGGGATTCACATGTTAGGGGTCAAAAAAATAATAAGATTAGTTTTTTATTTTATTTTTTTGTATTGCAAATTATATTGTCTAAACAACTTGAATGAGTGGTTTAAATGGAAATGATAAGAATGTTTTAATATTTGGTTTGTCTCTTTTATGTTAATGGCACATACATTTATGTTAAGGATCATGTTCTCGGGAATAATTTGAGATTATCTAAAGAGCATCTTGAGCTTCACTGAAACCAAGAACATCTGACTGCCTGTACAAATGAATTATATACAGACTATATACATAAATATATAATTTTATATAACCTTCAAATATATATATATATAAATTTTTTTCAGTATTGAGGGTTAAATGTTTTTTTTTTATATATATATATATATGGCATTATAATATATTTAATAAACAAAACATCATACACAAAAGTGAAACAGATGAAAAAAAGTTCTCACCCTTTTTCACCTTGTCTTGTGCGGCAGCTTCAGCGTGAAATGAAGTATACAGCAATCCCAATATCCATCACAATATCCATCCCAAAAATTCCAGCTGCAGAGTTCTGGATAGATCCACACAAGTGAGTGAATTTGAGAGACAGGTGTGCCCTCAGTGTACGAACTGATGATTTCAGTGCATGATCACAAAGACAGAGAGAAAGAGAGAAAGGAAGAGAAGGACCTCTCGAATGAAGTCTGAGAGAATCAGTGCGTGACACAAATATCCCTCACTCTTTTAGAAACAGGGTGAAAAAAGACACTCCGGAATTTCAGAGGAAGAGTCCCAGGAAGGTTGAAATAATATGTAGTCCATGCCTCAAGGGATAAGAGAGACTCCTAAAAAAGACAGACAAGGGACAGTGAGTCCTTACCCTGAGGCACTCCTAGAAGAAGAAACCGGTGCTGAGCATCCCTAAATCAGCTTTCTGTCCCTTGCACGAACGCATTCATGGTCCTCTTCCATCTTCCTCACGTCTCGGGGCTTGTGAACAGTGTTAATCTCTCGCCGTTGTGCTCTGATCTGCAGCTGAAAGGTACAGAATAAGCGAGGCACCTCCCCCACCTCTGCTAATCCGGCCCACTCTGTGACAGCCCCTTTTTGCTGCAACCAATCAGAGCGAAGGCTCCGCCTCCAGGTCTGCCTCCATCCTCTTCCCCCTCTCTCATGCACTCACATTGACACACTGGATACTCTATTACACTGGACAGACTGATGCAATAAAACTCCAAAGTCTGGATCTGAAAATGTACAGATGGGGGTTCAGCAAATACTCCACTAAATGTTCAATTATAATTTGTGTTGATGTGAGTCATTTGTTTTCAATAAGAGTTTATTTCTGAAAACATGAGAGACGCTGACTGTTGGCTATATGCAACAAAATGCAACAAAATTGGAAGGAAAAAATACAAATGATTTCAAGTGTCTCGATAGATTCTCTAAAGCCCTATACGGGATTAACAATACAAGGGTGGATGGAGTAATGTAATTTTAGGACGTCGCACGGGATAAGATATCTCACTAGCAGAAGTGAGGGGGATGTGCAAACACATATAATCTATATTGTATCTATATATATAAAAATGTTATGTCCGGTCAAACGATGTATTAATTAACTTCAGATTGCATTATGTTGGTAAAAGGCACTTACCTAACGCTAAAAGATGTTTTGTGCCTCTAACAAGTGCTTTCGATCTTCTTTCTGATCTGAATGGTGTGAGTTTTGCCACAGACTTCTCCCAGCGTCTAGAACGCAACTGAATGCTTTTTCAAGCGTCTCCATACTTGAAAAACCGCAGAAAACTACTTTTAAACAGGAAATGATTAAATATTTACGTACAGCGGGTCTATTCGCACGGGATTAGTATTACCTGAGGTCATTTTTACAGACCTTTTTACTGAAGGTAAAAGTTGCCGTAATCTTTACTGACATTGTCCGTAATGATTACTGAGATGACACAATCGGACGGGACTAAAATCACAGAGAAGCTCTGGTAATTATAACTTTACCCAAACTCTCCATGTTAAACCAGTCCGGTCCGAATAGGGCTTAAGACAGCAATTAGGTAGTAGATATTTGCTTTGCGACACATCTTTTTTTGTGTGAAAAAGACACGTGTCTCCTCTTGAGCATCAGAGACCTTAACAAACTGCTTAGATTTGCCATGATACCAAAGTATTCAATTAAAAGTCACAGATCTCAATCTGAACATTTATCAAATAATCTGAACTGCTATCAGTGTTCATTTTATAGCTCTATACTCTTACTGTATGTCTACAATTGACTCATTTTAATTTTCACAATGATATAAAAGTTGATATAAAATCAATGAAAATAAAAATAAAATAATAATAACTAAGAACTTCATTAGGTCTTCTGAGCTATTAATGAGCAACCTCTGAGCCTCAAAATTAGCCTCTGGGTAGTTTAACTTCATGAAAATGAGCTGAATTACAATGACAAAGTGGAGCTCACATTATCTTGCTCATGGTTGGATACTGCGAAGTATACAGTTAGGAACTCTCCTTTTCTGCAACTCTTCAAGATAGGGTAGTAAACATTAGAGTGTCACAACGATTTATTGGTGAAGATATAAATTAATTACTTGATACAGTACAGTTGTTTTATTGTCATTTCCAATTCAGCTGTAATTTCTCAAATTCTGCAAAAAAGCATGAAAATATTATTTAATTGTGTGTATTTAGAATGCATAAAATGCAAATGATTTTGTCCTTTTATTACAAAAATATAAATAAAATAAAAATAATTTGGTCAATAACATTTTAACCAAAGAATGCTGTAAAACAGAGTATATCATTTGAGATGTGTTGGAAAAGACACCTTCAGGAAGAAAAAAAAAAACTTAACTTAATTATATAAACTAGTGAGAGTGTGAAAAGTGTGTTTAAAGAGAGTTTCACAATGCCCATAGACAGTTGGAAAAAAAAACCCTCCTTATATAAATTACACCAACTGTTTTCTTAAAGGGCATTTACACTGACACTGACATGCAGTCAAAGCAACCAAAACTCATTTAGTTTCAGTGAGAGTCTGAGATGCCAGTTGGCGATGCAACTAAAAGTTGAGCAAAGTTCAGTTTTATGTAAACACAAAGTGGCACAATACGGCATATACAAATGGGAATGCAGACAGCGTAACAGCTGTACTGACCACATGGAAACTGAACTCAAGGAAGAACTCCTACTGCAACTAACAGTAAGCTACTTGGCGACCTCCAGCTGTCAGTGTGAATGCATGCAAGTTCACACTTTTTCGATGAATCTCACTTAGTACAGGTGTTAGTAGACATACAAATTTTCACAATGGGCATTCACACTGACAGCGATTTGCCGTGACAAAGAAACCAAAAGTCAGTCAAGTTCAACGAGAGTTAGGAATTTAAGATGACGTGACTGACGGCAACAGTTGGCGATTCAACAAAGTTGAACGAAGTTCAACTGTATGTAAATGCTCAGCAACGTGTTGCGATGACTACCAATGCAGAAAAGTGGAGCAAAACAAGCGACTCATGATATAAATGGATACATCATTCGAGCAAGTATGCCTACTAGTGACCAACAGTGGGCGGCCTCCAGCGGTTCAGTCGCTGTCATTTTGAACATATGGTCACACAACACAATTTTAGTTGCATATATCTCATTACTGTTATGAAGTTTCCTTATCCGCAGCACTAATCTAAGGTGAGCGGTAGACGGTAGCGGAAGTGTGACAGTGATTTATATGAGTGACACAAATTGTTTCACAATGGGCGTTCATACTGACAGTGATTTGTGTGACAAAGCAACCAAAAGTTCAACGAGAGTTGGCAATTTAAGATGACATGACTGACGGCAACAGTTGGCGATGCGACAAATTTGAACAAAGTTCAACTGTATGTAAATGCACAGCAATGTGATGCGATGACTGCCAATGCAGAAAGTCGAGCAGAACAAGCGCCTGATGATACAAATGGATACAGTCGAGCAAGAATGCCTACTAGTGACCAACATTGGGCGGCCTCCAGCGATTCAGTCGCTGTCATTATGAACGTATGGTCACACTTTTAGTAGCATATGTCTCAGTACAGTTTGGAAGTTTCCTTATCCGCAGCGCTAATCCAAGGTGAGCGGTAGACATGGGAGGGTGACGGTGATTTCTTGCCCATATGGGCCTGTCAGGACTGCACCTGGAGGATAGGAGCTTGGCAGTGCGAGTGTGTTTGCACGCATGCTCAGAGCATCAGTAAATTAAGAGTTGCTCAACGAGTCCAGTTGATGGTCAGAGGTCATCCCCTCTCTCCAGTCTGTTGCCCGAGTCCTCTTTGCAGTTGTCTTTTTCACCCAGCAGACAGAAGGCATTATTTTCAGCCGGGCGTCACAGACATGCACCATCACACCAAAGCACTTCATGCTCCAGAAATCGTAGAGTTGCACAAGAGCACCAGGAGCTCTGGCCAAATACAGACAACACAGCCCCCCATGAAGCACCTGCCTCACACATGCGGGGAGCTCTGGCGGAGCTGTGAGAGTGGTCAGTTTGTTGACAGCTGTTTGTCGAGATGGGAGGTATTGATTATATCTTGGGGGTGGTGTGAGGTTGTCTCTGTCTCTCTCAGGACTATCCACCTCCATCCTTCTTTATTCCATCTCTCTCTCTTTGTGCCTTACTGGACAAAGCGAACGCCTCTGGGGAGGATGCCTGCCAATGTCCAGACAAGTGCTGAATATTTGATGCGTCCCCAGTGGCATCGAGAGTCTGTTAATGGCTATCTTTAACATACGACCCCCTAGATCAAAGGCTGTGAACATACTCTATCAATAATGTACCACGGCAGACCAAAATGAACACACAAAGACAAATTCGAATTGAAAATGGAACGACAGAATAGACCTTTGTGGTTAGATATTCAGTGTCATATCATTGTCAGCGCTTTGCAAAAAAGTCTTGTTCATTTTGCAGCTTGTTCAACCGGTTATCAATATCATATATTTTCCAAACCGCTTGTCCTATGTAGGGTCACGGGGATGCTGAAGACTATCCCAACATCAGTCACTCACACCTTCAGGCAATTTAGTGTCTCTAATTGCTGCATGGATTGTAGGGGAAACTGGAGCACCCAGAGGAATCCCGACACCAACACAGTATCCTGCCTCTGCCGGGATTTGAATATGCCATAGGCAGCATGCTATTCATTCCTTTTTTTATAGGTGCATTCTGTCAGATAAATGACCTGTGTGTAAACAGGGACTGGATGGCGGCCAAGTTCAACTCAACTCAGACATGCTCAAAGCACAAACAGGAATGAAAGTTGGAACAACTGAAGTAGAAGATGCGCTAATGCTGCTTGTGGATCGAGTGGATCCCATGATGTAGAGCGGGAGAAGTTTCACACACACACAGAGAGAGAGAGAGAGAGAGAGCAGGGAATCTAAAGCACACAAGACACACGCAGTAGCATGTCGCATGGCTACACTTTGACATAAATGCGACTTGAACCATTTAATCACATGAGCAGCCAGCAGACCTCAGAAAACAGCAATGACTCATGCCCACATGTCTGATTTCAGGCGAAACTTTCCATCTCCGTTTCTCTCTCCAGCTAGTCCATGTATGTGTGTGTTTGCAGTTTATTCATGCTCCCATTACCACCAACTGTGTTTTACTTTCACAGACCCGCAATACTTTTAAGAGTCAAAATATGGGAAACATGGAATGGTACATCACACTGCCAGCTCAGCGGGATTCAGCCGCATGACATGGTTGTCCAACCCTGAACTCCGTCAAACTCTGCTTAATGAGGCCAGCAGGACTGGGGCATGAGCCGGGCCAGGAGGGCTCTTAAAAAGCCCTGCAATGCAGTGGAGGAAAGACTGGATACACAAGGACATCTCACTACCCAAGTGTTCAATTAGCATAGTGTAAGCGGTCCACACCTAAAGCACAGTGTGGGGTCCAACAAGGACACTTAAAGTGTACAACTTACTTTGCAAACAGCTCTGAAGTTTGCTAACCCATTGCGACACCGTCAAGGGAGTGTGTGCTGCTCTGAACTGCCATCTTGAAGCACTTTTTTTAATTGTGACAATTTTGACACATCATTTAAGTGATACAATTTTTAAACCTCTTAAAATCCTTAATGCATCACCCAGCGTCTACTGTCCTCTGGAACATTGGCACAGGTCCGTCCGCCGCTTTAATTAAGCATTTCATTTCAGCATAATGCCACCTCAGTAGCTATAACATTGACAGCCACAAGGATTTGGCTGAGGAATAGAAGTTTGGTGAAGTGAGTTGGAGACGTTGGGGAAGCTTCTTGGCACGTGTAGATGGAGAGAAGTTTGTGTAGTTTTCTCGGCGTAGGCAGACGGGCAGAGGAGTATCTGATGTTGTGGAATGTCATGGCAGATGGAGGCAGATGGCCATTCATATTCCTGTATCTCATTACAGCTTCTCTGAGTTTCATATGATCAGTAAAAAAACTCCCTAACAGATGCATTAGACCTTCAGTGTGTGGCCCGTTCAGTCAGGGGACAGCTTTTACTGGGCAAGAGGGTCACTTTACACACGCTCGGATGTAATAGATGTATCTGCCTTGCAAATTTGAGACGGTAAACTGCAGGGTGGCACAAATTTGACTGCTAATATGTCTTTGCTTCTGACTAAAATGCAGAGCTCAGGGTTCCCGAGGTCACGGAAAACCAAGGAAAATAACTGAGAATTGTAAATGTGGGTTTACATAATTTAGTTTTTGTTTAAAAATATGTAATCAGTTAGATGTTGCTTTTTTTGTAGCCAAGCAATTGCAATGTCTGAATTGTGAGCAAATCATTCTCAGAATGGCTCTTTTTCAGTGAAAATGTCAAACTGATTTTTTTTCCAAGTCATGGAAACAAATAAAATCGTAGAAGTCAGTTATATTGTATAATAAAATAATTCATTAAAACATGTTTGCAAGGCATTCTGATGTAGCCTACAATTTGTGAGCAAATGGTCCTGAAAATGGATCTGTCATCCGTAAACTGTACAAACAGACGTTTTAGATGCAATTTGATGAAATCAGACAGTCATGATGAACATGTACCATATTTTCAGAGTCCGGATGTGGTTTTATAAGCGTTCGACCATAAAATACTTGGAATCACCTTTCCAGCTCAAAGGTCATCTCCTCTGTCATTACTGCAAATACCACAATAAAACTACACACTAACTTTACTTTCAACAAAATGAGAGTTACTATGAATGGATGACACATCCGCACTGACCGCAGACGTTTAGCCGATAATAGAATAAGAGTTTATATTGGCAAACTGTCATCCCAACATGAAAGACGTTCCCAAGAAAAAGTCATTTTTTGGCCTGTCACAACCCTTCCACTCCATCATGCCGAACCCTCACAATAAAGCCTTTTGTCCAGTGCTATGCGCAAAACAATCTGTTGTCCTGGCATCTTTGACAAATAGAGAGTTACAGAGACCTGCAGGAAAAATATTGAGATACAAAAAAGGCAATAGCTTTGATGTTTTATGAGAACGGTAGTAAGAAAATCAGAGAGTTGTTGTGCATTGTAGATGGTAACTGTTAGAGGATGTATACTGAATAATTCCCAGCTGAACTTGTTTAAACCTTCCTAGCTACCTGGTCTTAACTAGTTTAAGCTGTCTTCCAATCTCCCAGCCTTGCTAAGCTGGTGTTTAGCTGGTTTACTGGGGTGGCCAGCTGAACTCCAGCTAAAAAGTGCCTAAAACCCTCTAAAAACCAGCTTAGATTGGTTAAGGATGGTTTAGCTGGTGTCTCAGACTAGACAAGCTGGTATTCAGCTGGTTTTGCTAGTTGGTCAGCTGATCTCCTAGGCCGACCAGTGCCCAAAAAAGCAAAAAAAGGACTTTCCGAAAAGGAAACCATCTAAGACCAGTTTAGATTTGTTTTGGCTAGTTTAAGATTTTTGTAAATCCCCACCCCCACAAGTGTCTCACTAGTAATACTTAGAGTAAACTTGGCAAAGGTCTGCTTCTAAACTCTGTTGTTGGAGGCAGAATGTAATTGGACTCTAAGCTGGCCTCTCAAATAAATCAAGACTTTATGGCCAATTTGAAGCCCAGAATTCAGCTATCTTCCGTTCACACACACACACTTAAAGGAATCTATGATACACACGCAAAAGGATTCTGGAAAAGCGCAGCAGGTGGTGTTTGTCTGTTTTACATGGTAGAGAGCTGTTACAGACTTAAAGCAGAAGATTGAAAGCGAGTCCTGCTGTGCAGATTGACAAAAATGCACACATTTTCACACATTCAGGGCTACAAAGACAACGAAATACGATGAATGAAGCTCTGTTTACAGTCTACAAAATCAGTTCAAGTGCTTTGTGCACCACCTGACATGACCCTTGTTGCAGGTTAATCTGATGCTGAGACATATTTTGGGAGATTTCATGAGTATAAGCAGGAAAGATAGCAGATCTTTAAGAAGTGTAGTTCACCAGGGTTACATTATGATCCCTTTATTATCCCTACCTTATATTATTAGCGCACTCAATGTCTGGCCTCCCAACCCTTGTGAAAAAGAAGTGCACTTAGAGTAATTATATTGAATGTGCACAGTGCACGTGTGGTGAACTTGCAGATAATATAATATTAATGAAATAAAAGGCCACTAAAGTGTATTTAAAGAGAGTAGACTTTCATGACTATGTTTCTAAACCCTTTTTAAAAGTGCACTTTGTAATAATGTCAAAAGTTAATGTACATATTTAAATTATTATGCTGTAATGATCTTTTGTCATGTTGTAAAGTGCACTTATTTTGATGTGTTGACAAACATACTAAAGCACATTTTGTGCCTGAATGAATCTGCGTTTTTTTTAATGAATCGGTCTAGAATGACTAGACGACTCACTCTCACTTGCTTTTTCCCTTAATGGGATGGTTCGGAGTAAAATCAACCTAGGGTACGTTGCACCATGATCCCTAATTGTTAGTTAACACTAAGTTGTCAATTTTTAAAAATAAATAAATAAAGTGACCTCGACGTGCGGGTTAGCGGTAGCAGTGTTATTTAAATAAACTCCTGATGTACTTACAAACTTTCCAATGCCTCGTTTTATGAGTACAGAACCTATTTACTGTAGAAGTTTGGTACCATTCTGGGCATTATTAGTGGGGTAATTTACGAGATACAGCCTTGGATCCATTAGCGCCTGCACTAAGCCATTCGGCTGATATCTCTAAATAAGCTCTAACTTTAATAAAAAAAAACTTCTGGGGGGGGGGGTGTTTGGCTCGAGGTCATGGTGCAAAGGACCCTGTGTTGATTTTACTCCAAACCATCCCTTTAATGAATCAGCCATTTTGAACAAATCGTTTGACTGAATGATTCAACGACTCACTCGTTAAAACAATGATTTGCTGCCACCTTCTGGTGGTTTTAGTATAATTTCATTTTAGCTGAGAGGCTGAGAGAGTGAAGAAATTTGAATGCTGTTTTTGTTTTCGGTCGTGATTGTAGCAATTGTCCCGGTTCAAGAGATAGAATACAAATAGACTATAAAAGTGAAATATGAGATAACATTGTTAAATATAACAGAGTTAATAAAGTAATTGCATTCGCATTGCATAAAATGTTTTGTCTGTCTTTTTTTCTCATTGGGGGGCCTCAGACTGATTCTTTGAATACGCTACTTTTTTTTCTCAAGGGAAATTCAGCCCACCATGAGGTTTCAATGGCCTACCCCCACAAATCTGGCCTCTTTTTATTTACCGAGGTTAAATGCAAGTAAATGACGCTACAAACAGCAGGTTCTCATTATAATGAATAAAACGGTCTACAAAACAGACCATCTGATTCCAGCATGTCTGCACTAAGAGCACAAAGCAACAAAAATACATTTATCCCATTGTAATGACACAAAGCAACCCTGTGATGATAATAATGGACTTAAGCCGCTGCATCCAATCAGTATCAACTATCATGAAATTGTTTTAAATATAGTAAAAGTGAATAAATATAATGAATTAAAATTCTCTACTAATGGCTCAATTATAATCTACTCTTCAAATTAAGTTTTAAGATTGGAGAAAATATTTTAACAGAAAAAATACGTTCAAACATTGCCTCATAAAACATATTGCCAACGGGTTAAAAATAGAACTGCACGTCTACTGTGAATTTTGCAGGTAAAGTCAGAGATTAATGTTTGTGTTCACCGTTAGTTCCTGTTTGCAACTCTGCATAGTCTGTCTCATTCCTGTGTAATTTAAAATGCCTCTCACTCTTCTTTTCCTTTCCATCTTTCCTTCCCTATCGGTTCCTGTTTATCTTTCGTCCTGCTTTAATAGCTGCTCTCTGCTCTCTTCATTTGTCTCTCTCTAATGGCTTTCCTGTTCCTGTGTAGTTCCTCCAGAACCGGAACAGCACCGCTGAGTCCGGACCAAAGGCTGAGTCCTTTCCTGAAACTCAAGAGGGATTATGAGCCCAGTTAATCAAAACCTTTCCACTCTTAAAGCACAGTGTGTGTGCTTGACAAAGCGTGCGCTAATCTGCCGCTTTCCTTTGTGTTTTCTTCCTCTGATCAAGAAGCCAATTACAGCTTTAAAGAAACGCAAACAAACAATCAGAGCTTCACAGAACACACCGTGCCGCCGATTCTCACTCCCTTAACTAAATCAATCACCGGCTTCATGAGATTCCTGATTAGCAATTAGCATGAGCTGGAGGGGAGCTGTCGATACCTAAGTGAAGTGAAACGGTATTGATAGCATTAGAGACTGTGATTTCTTGGAATACAACAAAAGCACTATTGCTCTTTTATTGTGTACCGCCGCCATTAAACAAGAGTTTATTTATATTGACTTTTTCATAGGCTTTAAATTTTTGAGTTTTTTTTCTTTCTGCAAACACCTCGTTTTCAGTCAAATAACTTTATTGCAGATATATTCCAGCATGTCACATCAATCTATCTGAACTCTATTGTTTTGTTCCAAATCTAGTGAACATCCATAAATGCTTGTCAGTACGTTCTGCCTATAAAAAAATAAAAATTTGAATTACATTTAAAGTCCTACTCTCATGTTCAACTAGCTGCATTTAATATAAATTTAAACTATAATATATTTTCATTTAATTGTTAATAACATGCAATTAAGTGTCCAAAAACATTGCATTCAGTTCACACTTCAGTATTTTATTTTAATGTATATTATTTCTGTAATATACTTTTTAAAAGTATATGCTAAAGTGTATAAATTCTATAAATGAACACTAGTTAATTTATTATGAACAATTAACAACAGTTTATATGTACAGCATATTAATGTTATGAAGGCAACATAATTATTTTTCCTACCTTTTGGGAAAGATTTCAATTCCCATAACTGCTTAAAAGGCTCCCTACCTAGGCGGCTCACTTAGTATAATGCCAAGTGAGGCAAAAAAAAACACCACCATACCATATTTAATCTGATCAACCTTTTATGCTGTTAATAGCACTATGAGAATGCAAATAGTGAAAGCAGATTCCCTCCTGCAGTGATGCCCAATCCACACGGTGCCTGATATGTAATTATATAATTACCATGTTTCATAATGAAGCTGATGAAAAAAATCATGCATGGCAATCACACAGGGAGCTTTCAACATCTGATTGCTCCTGCGTTCAGCTGTTTCACTGGCTGCGGAACTGGAGTGCTGGGTCCAAGGAATAAATATGCAAGTTTAAGGGGGTTTTTTTGCCTTCAGACTCCAACATGATTCTGGAACCATCTTTGCCCAAAAGAAAATTGTTAGTTAAAGAGTGCCTTTTCAAATTCCCTACAGAATAATAACTTTAATTGGTGAGTTATTGACTTGTTACATAAATGACCATAGTGGAAAAACAGAGAGAAAATAGACATGGGATTGATCGATACATTTGTCAATGCAATTAAACACACACAAGCAATTTCACACCTCAACAGATTTGTGCTTAAAATTCTATACCTGCGCAGTGGAGTATGTTTGGTAAAACCAGCGAAGCAAAACATTTTTACCTGTCTATGCCAGGTTAACTCCATGCCCCTTTACAGTACTACAGTACTCAGTACTCTCCACAAGTACACCTTTTAAAGCAAAATCTTTAATCACTTAATATTCAACAATATTATTAATCTGACTCTACTGATGGTGTTGGGAACTGAAGTGAGCAGGGCTGAGTTTCCCGAATGCATCGTTAGCCAACTATGGTCGCAAGTTTTGTCGTTTTCCAAAGGCATTGCTAGTTTTTGATTCCTAGTTTTTTTTCTTGTGTGTTTCCCAAAGGCATTTTGGTTGCAGCATATAAGCATGTCACACAAGACAACACATACACACAATACAAAAAAAAAAAAAAAAAAAAAATTCTAAAAAGTATTACCTTAAATTTAAAAAATTTACTTAAATAAATGAAGGCCTAAACCGATTTGTTTTACTAATAGGAGTTCTATACTGAATACCAGAAGGGAGGAGGTAAACCGCGTGGGAATCATCTAACAATATGCTCTGGGCTTTACCCAAAACCTGTCTATGATATAGCTGGTCATATAGCCATAGTCATCTGCTTCCTCCCCGTTATTTTACTTCTTTGGTTTACAGTCCTCTCAAGACAATTCTTGTTTTTTACATTTAGAGAATTAAACCAGCACAACAGTGAAAAAGATAGCACTGACTCAATTTAGGATCTGTAGAACATACACAATAATGTTTTATTCACGTTAAATTACCTTAGTTTCCGCAAGCAATACAATTTAAAGCATTAAGTTTAAAAAAAGCATTCTGACATCAAATATTAATGTCATCAACCACAGGACCATGCGTTGAGTCCTCCTCACTATAGGCTGACAATTACAGAGTCATCAGCAGATTGTATAATATGCCTATTTCTATAACTACTCCTACAATCATTAGTGTATACGATAAATAATAAAGGAGAGAGGACATATCCTTGAGGTGACTCAGTAGATGACACCAAGCATTCAGAAAAACAGTCATTTACTTTAACTCTCTGTATTCTCTGCACAAGGAAATCTAAAATCCATCCTAAAATCCAACTTAAATTCATTAATGAGTTTCTCAACTAAAATATGTGGCTGAATGTTATTGAAAGCAGATGAAAAATCAATACAAAGTAATTTCGCAAATGTTTTCGGCTTATCCAAATGCTGAAGTACTAAGTGTAAGAGCATTACTACTGCATCCTCCAAACCTTGCTTAGCCAGACTTTTCAGAGTTCGCGTATACGCAAATTGAAGGGGATCTAGAAAACTCTGAGTCCTTAGCATAATTTCTCTCTTTACTAATTTTTCAAAACATTTCATAACTAAAGGTGTAAGTGCCACAGGTCTAAAGTCCTCTAATGTCTGTACATTATTCTTCTTTGGTACCGGAATCACTGTAGACTGCTTCCACCGTGCAGGTACTTTTTGTTGTTGAAGGGACAGAGCAAAAATTTCATTAAATATTGGTCCTAACTGCTCGGCACATTCCTTAAGTAATCGACCCCCTATATTATCAGGCCCAGGTGCCTTCCTGATTTTACACTGTTTAAAAACTGTTATCACATCCCCCACATTAAAAAAGACACAATCATGCTCCCCGTTTACCCTACATTCATTTTTCAAACCCTCAATTTCCTGTTTAAACTCGTAAGAATCAAATCTTAAAGGGGTGGTATAATTCCCTTTTCACAAGATGTAAAATAAGTCTTTGATGTCCCCAGAGTGTGTATATGAAGTTTTAGCTCAAAATACCCACAGATATTTGTATATAGCATGTTAAAATTGTCACTTTTTGAGGGTGAGCAAAAAAGCACCGTCTGTTCCTTTAAATGCAAATGAGCTGCTGCTCCCGGCACAGGGGGCGGAGCTTCAAGAGCTTGTGTCCCTTTACCTCACACAGACGTGCACTGAAAATTTAACAAATGTTTAGCCTTTTATGTTCAAACCGGAGTCAGACAAAGATGGAGAGACTCAAGAAGAAGTGACAACATGTAGAAGCAACAGGACGTTTCTGAATCGTTAGTTGGTGAATTTAGGTAGCTTATGTGTAGTTATCTTCTAGTCATTGATTAGCATATTCTGTCATGATAATCTATAAATCGTGTTCCGGGGGCGGGGTTTATGTAAATTCTAGGGTTAGTGATGTGCTGATGTCACTGAGCAGGGAGGAATGTCGTGTAGTCTCTGCCAGCCGTTTGTTGTAGTCCTCAAAAAGCTATTTCTTTAAAAGCAAATATCTCCCTTTGCTTTGAACTTTGAGCGTTGTGACTTTGCAGATGTTGTTTATGCTCAAACAGCAATATTACACACTAATTAAAGTTAGAAAAGTGAAATCATAATCAACCACCCCTTTAAAGAAAATTATTAAAATCCTGTAACTGAATCCATTCAAACTAATTCTGATATTTATTTTCCTACTATCCTGACCTGTTATTAAATGCATCCTCTCCCAGACAGAACCTAAATTCCCCATTCTCAAATTGAACTCGTTTTTGAAAAGTGCGCATGTGCGTACATGCTCTAGTAAGAATGAGCCTATGATTGAATCAGGAAATAACGCAAAATAACTGAGAAAAATGAGAAATAGTCCTCAGATGCCATGTCCGTAATTTATAGCAAAACATCTAGCATTAATTCGATCTCAAACAGATTAATTAAAGTAGTTATTATTCCACCTGGCTTGTTGATTTCTTCAACGACGCGTCATACTATGGTAGTGAAGCAGCGAGTTACGTCGTTGTACGGGAAAAGCACCCCTGGACGATGACATCGTTTTTTGCTGAACTGCTTTATAGATTAAATGAACTAATTTAATAGTTAGTGATCTTTACAACGGAACTGGATCAACATTGAACTAACTTCAGCTGAACAACAGCTGAAATGCACCATTTTAGTGTGCTTGAAAGAATCTGTATTGTATAAAGCGCTGTATAAATAAAGGTGACTTCTTGACTTGACTTAGTGTCTGATCAATGTATTGATGGCTTAATTGTTCCCATGGGAAAGAGAATGTGGCCATTTTTTTTTAACAACAGTGGTGCTTCAGAAAAGCAAAAACCAAGCAGTTCAATCCTCTAGAAATCCAATAAATGTAATTTTTTAGAAGATATTTTCAGTTCAACAGATGGTCATAGCTCAGGGTATTTGCTTTAATGTAACCTTGGCCTCACCTCTCTGATCATTCTCTCATCCAGTAACTTCTCTGTTTAACCAGCAAACGCTCCATCAGCTGCTCACGCACATGCGGTGCCATCCGTCCACGTCTCCAGCCCCCCAAATACTCAATTACCTTAATCCTCTTACTCGCAAAATAATCTACATCCTCCTTAACTTTGATGTCCCATTCTACATCTATGACTGCAGAGAAAATGTGATATTTCTGCAGGCTTTTTGTAATGCTATGGTTTGAATTTGGAGAAAATTAGAAAAATTATCTGAAAGGACAATCTCTGCATTCAGTGCAAACCTCCAGTTAAAGGAGTAGTTCAACTAAAAATGAAATTTCTGTCATCATTTACTCAACAACCTCATGTTATTCAAACCTGTATGCAAAACAATTTTGCAACTCCATTTTTGGGTGAATATGCCCTGTATTTAAGGTGAACAATTCCCTCTATGCCATGTGCAATGGCACTGACTGAATCATACACAAAAGTTTAAGATTAAGAAAAAAACTTTCTCTTAAAAAAGAAAACAGTGACAGTATGGGACAAAAGAAAGCCAGAATAATTCTTATCACTGGAGTCCAAAGGGCATCTGCATTCTCGCTCTCTCTCAAGCTCCCTTACTTTGTCCTCTCTGTCCTTCCTTCTGCTCCTGTTCCAATTCAAGGCACTCCTAAACCCTCTTCGGAAGCATCTCATCAAACCAAACCGACTCTCTTCAGTGTGACATTAATTAACCCTGCTTAATTAACACCTTTGTTAGGAAGCCATGAACTTGACCCAGTCTTTCACAAAGCTCCAGTTCAAAGCAGAGAATGCCAGCCAACATTTGACCATTTCTGAGAAAGAGCCGTGTTTATCTGCCAGAAGATTTGATGCTTTACAAGCTACTGTTAGTATTAAAGCCAATTTATGTTCTTCACCCAAGGGATGAAGACCTTCCTGTATCGCTTTGACAGGTCTCATCCAAATGGCTGAATCCTCCACTGGGGACGCTCACAGGACAAAGAATAACGATTTTTAATTGTCTGTCTTGCTAACTGATAATGCGGCGAGTGATTTTTAAATGGTCTACTTGCTTGCCAATTTCAGAGGGAATGATTTCTTGCTGCCTGACTGCACAGAAGAAAATATCAGAGGAATGAAAGTGAACAATACTTCAGAAACCTGGGTCAGAGGCTTGAGCATGAGAACTATCGCAAGGTCATTGACCGGAGCACGTATCCACCGCAAGCTCCTCGCGGGAAAATAGCTCCAGCTCACCTTTACATTCAAACTTTATAAATTCAATCGCTGAAAGTTTTTTCTCATCTGAGATTGAATTTCGTCAAAGTGATTGTTTGTAATTTCGACTGCACAATTTGTCAAAGTGACTTTTTACCGGCACAAAACTATTAGAAGTTTTCATTAGAAGTAAGGCTAATGAAAAATGTTTATTTTAAAAGATGATAGTGCTTTTCATTGCAGTTAAACGTCACAGCTTAAAGACAGAGAAAGAATTGAAGTTTTGTGGCGTTTATTCCGTGTGTGTTAACTCTGAGATCATTTATATTCTAGTGCACTCCTAAACCAAATGCAAAATAAACATTTCACAATACAGTAGTCTAAAGGCTATCTCTTGCAGCAGGACGAGCTATAAATATTGATGATCTACAAATATTTGTTCAGAAAAATGATCTCTACACTCTTAAAAATAAAGGATCTTTATTGCCATCTTCATTGCAAAACTTTTAACATCCATTCAAGGTTCATCACAAGGTTCTTTATATTGAAAGAAAAAAGGTTCTTAAGATTTTTTAAAAGTTCTTCACGCAAAGACAAACAGTGGCTCTTTTAAGAACTGTTCACTGAAAGGGTTTTTAAGGAACCAAAAATGGTTCTTAATTGGCAAAAACCATTTTGGAACCTTTATTTTTAAGATTGTAGAGCAAGAACATCCACTCTAAATTATTATACTACCGGTCTGAAACTATCAATAACGATTAGAAAATCATCTCAATGGAAGCTGATCGGCTGACACATGAAATCTGCTATCTTTGTTTTTACGCCAATCAACTGAGCCGGAAATGTCATTGACTTACTCTAGAGCTGGAAAATGAAAGTCCTTTCATTTATAGGCACTTAGTTCTGGTATCATACAAGATTCAGTCCCCTGCAAAATCGGACTCCCTTGGGTCTCCAAAACAATCTCACTGTGATTTCACCTGGTTTTGGTATACTATTGGGTTTATATAGTCTTATATACAATGTATCTTTAATTAAATGTCTTTTAAATTAAACACCATCATATTAGCTAGCCAGTGACTAAATGATGCCCTTTGATATGCATTCCCTCAATTGTAATAGGATATCCTTTCTTTTTTTTAAAAAAAAAAGAAGTGCACTTGTTTGTTTTGAATGTGCACTTGTGTGTTTCAAATCTTAAAAGCACGTTAAAAAAAAAAAAAACCTGTACTTGCAGATATATAGTATTATGAATGTCACTTTAGTTTACTTAAAGGGAGTACACTTTCATAACTATTACTTAACTCACTTAAAGCTGCAGTCTGTAGTTTTTCCTCTTTGTCGCCATCTCTGTTCGAAATCTGCAATTGCAGTTATTCGTGGAATTATCAACTTTACGTGGGTTGTGCCTCGGCACGGCACAGCGCGGATGAATCCATTGTTTTGAGGAGAATGTGTGGCAGTCATTCGCCGCGCCGGTGTGGATACTGTCATTCGCAATCACAGATTCTACTTTTTGGAAGTATGACCAAAACTTTCACCGGAAAATGTCATCTGAACAAGTAAGTAACGTCCACTTTTGTTCTGACCAACTAAGTGGAAAAAGCATTGCAGTAAATTGCGCTGATCGCTTATCATATCATGTCAAACCGTGCAAATTATACTTTGTTCTCAAATTATTAATGTTAACAGCATCAGCATTGCGTGACTACATTTAATGGCCTTATCATATATTTATCCTTGTTTTCGCATGGGCCGGTTGCAGTCTCTTTTTTTCTGTAGCCACTCCGAAGTCCGAAGTCTTTTGCATTTTACAACGGGTGAATCTCCAGTTATCACTGGTGATTGTCGTTTGAACCTTTCTGGATCCGCCATCAAATCGATGAGTTTAATTATCAAGAGCTGTGAGAAAAGGCTGTAAATCTCCACCTCCATCATCCTCACACATAAGCCTACTAGCCGAGATTCCTTCATTATGTGTACAGATGTGACGTAATGACGCAAAGACATGCTCGAATTTCCCGTGGAAATCCACCAGTACTGGAATTAAAAACATTATTACAAGCTTACCGTTTTGAATCGAGCTAAGGCAAGTGGATAGTTTTGAACACTTATGTACTTGCTCAAAAAAAAATGTTTGGATAATTTTTAAACCAAAAAAGTTACGGACTGCAGCTTTAAGTAAACTTTTTAAAAGTGCACTTTGTA
The DNA here is from genome assembly GCF_949319135.1 of Squalius cephalus. Taxonomy (NCBI): domain Eukaryota; kingdom Metazoa; phylum Chordata; class Actinopteri; order Cypriniformes; family Leuciscidae; genus Squalius; species Squalius cephalus. Next base: position 43,440,627 of record NC_137127.1, on the reverse strand, counting down.
ATAATGTCAAATTAAATGTTTTAATATAAACTGCATTTAAAATTGCATTAAATTTAAACTTATTTTGTTTAGCCGACTAGCATACTAAACCACGTGTAAAGCACTTGATAATAATTGAACTGTAGTGTGTTATTAGAAATTTCATCTAAAGTTAATATATTTTAAATCTACTAAATTGCAACTTCATCATTACAAATGTTAAATTACATACATATTTTTAAATATGATATACAAGTTTTAAAAGAAATGACATATACACAATATATTTTAGTTTACCATAAATACTTGTCAGTACATTCAGCACATTTCATAGACAACAGAAGTATTTTCAATTTGGTGTATTTCATATAGAACTATAAAACATTTACATGTATTGTAAATAACATGTCCAAAAACATCACATTCAGTTCAAACTGTATTCTTTTAAAGTATAAAATTTACGTAATACTCTTTTTAAAAGTATGTTAAAGTGTAGCCTACTTCTTTTCACAAGTGTATTACCACGGAAAAGAAAACTGCAATCGCAAACCATTAACATTGTGAACCTGGAAAGGTATACATCACAAACCTTTCTTTGTCTGATTGGTAGACACAAATAACTACATGCCACAGTTTGAACTTGGATTATTCTTGCAAATTTGGAAAACAAGTGTATAAATTGCTGAAGTGAACCTGCTCTTTGAATAGAGGGATTTATGTATGTATAATCATCCTCGCACTGCAGAAGAAGCCACAAGCTGAAAATATAGTTGCGAGGAGACACTTTTCAAAAGAAATATAATAGATTGAAAAAATATCAGTGCCTATAACAGTATTTGATTATCCAGCCTTAGCTTGACTCATCTCTGTTATGGTATGTTTCCTCAAAGCTATCTTTTATGTCTTACTGAGACTCTTGCACTCCTTACTCTCTGATTTGATTGAAGCAAGAGAAGCTTTTGCATACAGGATCTCAAAACCAGACAAGCAGGCCTTCAAATGACACCTCAGATACTTTTGCTTTTAAATGCATGTTATGATCTGATCCAGATGGCCTATTTAATAAAATAGATATTCTGTTTGAGAATGACTTTATACAGAGCAGATCAAGTGCCATCATACAACAAGATGGATGTAACGTACTTCAGCGAAATTGAATTTACCCTGAAGCATTTCTTTCTTTTACAGAAGTACTTTGCCTACTTTGTACAAATAAGTACTAAAAGCATATATGATGAAAATTATGTAGGCTATTATACATTCACTGGCATCTTTGAGTACACCAGTTAAGCTGTGCATTAATACAAATATCTAATCAGCTTATTACATGGCTGCAACTCAATGCATTAAGTCATGGTCAAGACGATCTGCTGAAGTTCAAACTGAGCATCAGAATGGGGAAGAAAGGTGATTTTAGTGACTCTGAACGTGGCATGATTGTTGGTGCCAGACGGGTTGGTCTGAGTATTTTATAAACAGCTGATATACAGGGATTTTCACACACAACCATCTCTGGGGTTTACAGAGAATGGTCTGAAAAAGAGAAAATGCCTTGTTGATGCCAGAGGTCAGAGGAGAATGGCCAGACTGGTTCAAGCTGATAGAAAGACAACAGTAACTTAAATAACCACTAGTTACAACTGAGGTCTGCAGAAGAGCATCTCTGAACGCACAACACCTCCAACTTTGAAGCAGAAGAGGTACAGCAGTAGAAGACACACCGGTGTCACTCCTGTCAGCTGAGAACAGCAAACTGAGGATACAATTCACACGGACTCACCAAAACTGGACAATAGAAGATTTGAAAAATGCTGTGATGGTGTGGGCACACATTGGGCCACTTATTACCAATTGAGGATCGTTTAAAGGTCCCGTTCTGCGTGATCCCATGTTTCAAACTTTAGTTAGTGTGTAATGTTGCTGTTAGAGCATAAATAATATCTGTAAAATTATAAAGCTCAAAGTTCAATGCCAAGCGAGATATTTTATTTAACAGAAGTTGACTACAAAAAACGGCTCGTTTGGACTACATCCCTCTACTTCCTTCTTTAGTGATGTCACTAGAACCGTTTCTTGACTAACCTCCGCCCACAGTAATGCTCCCTCAACTCTACTGGCTACTTGCACACTTCTTATAACTTAGCCTACTGTGTTTACTCAGCTCTTACGGTGATTTTCTGAAGTAAAACTGACGCTTCATCTTTTGTGTGATGTACAATAAACTTTATTAAACTCATCAGTACATGTTTGATCATCATTCAGACAGCAGACTTGTAGGCTATTAATAAATAATGGATACATACAAGCAGATGACAAATACGTTATAATAACCGTAATTAAACTACTAAACTATACCTGTTTCATCTCTATACAGCACTCTGACTCTGTAGGCATTATTGTCCGACTCGAAATGAACGCCGTTACTGAGAGTTTCTGATATTATCATCATTCCGTGAGGTGAAATTTTCCTGACAGACTGAGTGTGAGCTCATGAAGCTCCGCCCCCTGTGTCGTGCAGCAGAAGCTCATTTGCATTTAAAGGGCACACACTGAAACAGCTCATTTTTCTGAGCCCCAAAAAATGTCAATTTAAACATGCTGTAAAAAATGATCTGTTGGGTATTTTGAGCTCAAACTTCACATACACACTCTGGGGACATCAGAGACTTATTTTACATCTTGTGAAAAGGGGCATATAACGGGACCTTTAAACACCACAGCCTACCAGAGTATTGTCCGTCACTTTATGAACACTTCTGATGGCTACTTCCAGCAGGATAACACGCCATGTCACAAAGCTCAAATCATCTCAAACTGGTTTCTTGAACTGTTGAACATGACAACGAGCTCACTAAACTCAAATGTCCACCACAGGCACCGGATCTCAATCCAATAGAGCTCCTTTAGGATGTGCTGGAGGAGATTTTCATCATTGACTACGTTTACATGCAGCCAATAACCCGTTTAAAACCGGAATATTAGCAATAACCCGGTCGCGCACAGCCATGTAAACACCGGCAAAAACCCGAATATGCTCATATCCCGGTTTTTAAAAACCCGAATATGATCCCTGGGGTACCCCTTTTCTAACCCGAATATTTGGTCATGTAAACGCGTATCGGCATATCCCCATCAAAAGGAACATTGATTTGTGTTCTACGCATGTTCTATTCGCAAGGAATCTTGGTCTTTTGAGTAGAGACGGCGCATACAGAAACCCGCGTGCAGTATACCGGAAGTAAACAAGAAGTAGAGGTAAACATGGCGAGACGCAGCACAGCACCACACTTTTGGGGCGAGGAGGAAAGCGTGAACAAAGGCGATCGCTATCTGCCCAGAACTATTCATTATCCGCGTGCTGCTGCTGTTGTTGTTGTTGTCTTTGGATACAGGAAGAAGAATCGGAAATGACGCATATTGCGTCTTAAGGTTGTCCGTACGTCCAGACGCTAACTGTGCGTCGCCGTTTACACCGGGATATTGCCAATTGATTACAAATTCCATGTATACAGGAGTAACTCTCTCTGCTCACGCATGTAAACGGGTTATTCCGAATGTTTCAGAAACCCAAATAGTGACCTTAACCCGACCATAACCCGAATATTGACAGCTTGTAAACGTAGTCACTGATGTGAAGCTGACAACTCTGCAGCAACTGTGTGATGCTAGCAAGTCAATATGGACCAAACTCTCTGAGGAATGTTTCCAGCACCTTGTTGAATCTAAGAAGGCAGTTCTGATATTCAAGAAAAATTCAAGATACATTCTCTGACAATTTAAGTCATAGGGTCAGATTTACTAAAACCTTGCGTGAGCGCAAACCCTGCTTTGGCGTTAAAAAACTACTGTCAGTTTTGCTAAAGACACGCAGTGAGAAATTAGCGATGAAAAGGAGAGGACACAGTTATTTTTGCATCTGACCTTATTGCATATACATTTGCAGTAGTTTCCCTGTCAGACCGCTAAATTTATGGGTGGAGAGTATTCAAATGAACCATGCAATGTGAAAATTCTGTCATCATTAATTCACCCTCAAGTTGTTTCAAACCTGTATGAATTTCTTTCTTCTGCTGAACAAAAAGTAAGATATTCTGAAGAATGTCGGTAGGGGAGACCGGGGACAGTTGCAACACTTTTTGCATTTCTCTCAATTACTCAGAGACTATTTGGACAAGACCAACCAAATTTGTATATATTAAACTTGCATCTGTCTGCTAATTACCCATACCATTTAAAGATGATTATATATGACATATCGTTCACAGTATTTATTTGAATGGAAGAAGTCAGATGTTGCAACTGACCCCGACCCAGGGGACAGTTGCAACACAACCCAGGGACGGTTGCAACATGATTAAAAATACCTTAAATTTCATTAATTAACTTAAGCTTTTTGTCTCAATGAGCAAAGAATTCTGAAAATATTAACTGTTTTAGGCCTACTATAATATTATAGTATTATTTATTTCAATAATATTATTATAGCCTATTATTTATTTATTTAGTCATATTTATCAAATAACAGTTATTGAGTTTTGTTTGTTTATGTGTAGAACATAGGCCTACACAGATTCAGTGTGCAGGTGTTACAGATTCTATTCAATCTCTCCATATTTTAGTGTCATACAGGAAGAATGAACAATTTGCAATGCAACAAACTTTTATTAAACATGCAATTTATAACTTGTTGCAACCGTCCCCAACCCTATCAGCCATGACAGAACATCATATTCCTGCTAGACACACTGACTTTGACACATGCTAACCATGTCACTTAGAAGTCAACAAAACAATAATTCAAACTAAGTAAGTTTTGATTAATTCATACAAAATTTCAGAACAGTATGACAAAAATACATCTCATGAAAAAATTTACTTTCAAAACAAGTTTTGTTCAATAAATGCAGCAGCAGATGTTGAATATGTCTACTGTTTTCTTGGTAGGTGGAGGGTCTAACTGTGCATGTGCAGTGTGAGTGTCATCACTCTAGCTTGTTTCTGATTGGAGAAAAATGACATGTTGCAACCATCCCCTGTTGCAACTGTCCCCGGTCTCCCCTAACCAAACAGTTCATGGACCCCATTGACATTCATAGTATATTTTTTTTACTATTATGGAAGTCAATAGGGACCAGCAACTGTCTGATAAATGATGACAGAATTTGAATTTTTAAGTGAACTATTCCTTTAACACTCAAAAAAGCATGTCTTAACCCCTTTTGACATGACATGAATATGTGCATTGTCAGTAGATTTCCACTCCCATTGGCGCTTTTATTAGATTGTGAAAGCATGCTAATTTGCTCTGTTTAGTAAATCTGGCCCTTAATGTCTTAAAAGGAATATATAGATAAATATAATGGACAATAAGACAAAAAATACTGACCAAGAATAAGTGTTGATGTGTCTGTTTATTTGCATGCATTGTCTTCATTGTTTTCACCAAAAGAATGATGCAAACTGCAGCATATTTCAAACGTTCCGTAAAATATGTGCATAACAGAATTTGCATGGCATAATGTCTAAGTGTCCGAATGTGGAGGATTCAACAGAGTACTGTGATCTAGCATACTTTCCTTTCTAGGACCGTATCACTCCACGATTGCGCTTGTGGATGCAGCAAGAAAGCTGTGTCCACCCTGAGTAGATCGGAGGGAGGAGATGGACGCTCAGTGTGGCTAAACATGGATGAATGCATGAATGCAGTGGTAACAAGAGAAAGTGCTGACAGTGGAAAATACAATAAAGCCTGAGTGCTCTATTACACTGCTTGTTAAGTCCAGTAATGTTTCCCTGGAGGAAAAGAGGTAAATGAGGAGAGCTTGTCCTTCTTTTTCCCTCCACCTATTCTATAGTCAGCATCCTGAGCCCGGAAAAGAACAGGTAATCAATCGGGCCAGAAAGCAGGAAGTGAGAAGCTAAGGCAAAAAAAAAAAAAAGTCATAATCCATAGTGGGTGTGTAAGCAGATGACTTTAATTGCAAAAACCAGCTTTAAAATATATAACCATTATTCATGAACATGAACAAGTGCTATGAAAATAAAGCTTTCCATTTTTTTTAATGTCATTAGTTAAACCAGCGTTTCAGTTGCACTTTACAATATCAAAAATGACTTCTTATCCATTGTGTTTGTCTTATTTTTCAGTAATATCTCAAATTCTTAAAACAACCTGAAATGCGAAACTGCATAAGATATTAAGACTTTTAATTTAGTTTATTTTCCTCATCTATTTGGCATTTAGTTTGCTTTTTAAACAATCTAATTTAGTGAGGTTTATGCTTTAAAAAAAAAACTTTTTACCAATGTGTTAGAAAAATCATTTGAATTCAAGATAAATTATCATAAAACAAATCTTAATATTGAATGCAGCTTTACTTATCTTGCTTTATAGATATTTAAACGTTTTATTGCGGTGTAAAAATCAAAGATATATTTTCTCATGAAAATCTATATTAATTAATTATTAAAAAAGACACTGACTGTACAAAAACATTCGAATGACAATAACACTTTGGTTAAGAACTGAGAATATTAAAAGGCAGCCTGGGCCTTTGGGTTTTACATTTTAATAAAACACCACAAACTGGCTTTTTGCTGTAAAAGGAAGCAACAAATGAGAAACAGTAATTTGTAAGGCTTAAAGCCTACCTCTCGAAACACAAGCAATTATTAGGAGAGCGGAGAGCCTGTTCTTTTAATCTGTTAGTCTCCTCCCTAGGAAAGGATAGAGAGATGGAACAGAATGACTTACGGTTGAACAGATGTAATCAAGTTAGAGTAATTGACTGAGAGATTGCTCTACAAGAACTGCTGATGAAAACATGAGGCAAGAATGTTGGAATATGTGCAAAGAGACGGAAATTGAAGCGGATTTGGCCGTTGTAAAAGTCTGCCGCAGCTGCAGCTCAAATCCGTGGACGGTGAGCAGAAATCATACAATAGAGGACAAACCTCATGTTCTGATGAGTTTAAAGAGGAACTGTTCAATACCGTTCAATCTTCATTCACATCCCACATATGTTTCCATTAGGGCACAGTCATTTCAAATATCATCTCTTATCATCTGAGGCTGTTGTGTAGGGGATCCCAACATGATTTCTCTATTAAATCCCAGTGGTTTCAATTATTTACTTTAACTGGGTTCAAGTACTTAAAGGGACAGTTCACTCAAAAATCATTTACTCACACTCATGTCATTCCAAACCTGGGCTGCGTTTCCCGAAAGCATCGTTGGCCAACTATGGTCACACGTTCCGTCATTAACAACAGTTCAACGATTTGGCGTTTCCATAACCATAGTTCCAACTAACATTCGCAAACAGCATTGCAAACTTACATGATTGAAACTACAGCTTTCGAGCTGTGGTTAGAAGCATAGTTTCTTGTTAAATGACAACGGGACTTAAATAGATCATGCTCTTGGGCACAATAACATTCAGTTAATTCTATATCTTTCATTGTATTTGGTGAATAGTGAACTCAAGCACTCAGAGAAGGGTTAACAGACAACAATTGTACTGTGAAACCATTCACAAATCACAATAGTGAAGTTAAGAACTCAGGGAAGAGTTAACTGATCAAATCTTCACTATGAAAACTGTTGGGCACTGAAGGAAGGGTATACTGACTAACTGATGTTAAACATGAAGAATGCTTATTTTGCACATTCTTGACTAGCGGACTTCCCAAAGGGGTTTATGGAAAAAAAAAAACACAAATCAAGCAGGTCAATATGACACTGGTTTCAGTCTTCTAAATTACGGTAAGTAATCAGTGAGTTACATCTTTGTATGGGAAACACACCCCTATACGGCTTGCTTTCTTCTGTGAAATACCAAAAAAAAAAGATTGAGTGTTTTTTTGTCCATACAATGCAAGTCAATAACTATATTTCCATCCACTTATACTTTTACAAAGTTACTAAGTTTACTACGGCTGCCTCAATGGAAATGTATAACTGTTCCAAATAAGAATTGTCCGGACCTCCGCTGGGAAGGAAATTTAGAGACTTTAATTGAATACCCCGGTTATAGGCTAAATATAAAAATTAATATATACAGTGGCTTCTCCTACTGGATTAACTTCGATTTTTCTTATATTGATATTTATAGCCAGTTTATCTGGAAGTGATGGTTTTGTTCTCTTCGACTCATTTGATAGAAATGGTGCTTTATTTGCAAACGTTTTATGCAATATTCCAATTTTGTGCATACGGTAAAATTGCTACTTTAGATGGAAACATAGCACTTTATTTTACACTCCTGTTCCCCCTATACATACAATGTACAACCCCAAATCAGAAAAAGTTGGGACACTGTGCAAATTGTGAGTAAAAACAGAATGCAATGATGTGGAAGTTTCAAATTTCAATATTTCATTCAAAATACAACATAGATGACATATCAAATGTTTAAACTGAGAAAATGTATCATTTTAAGGGAAAAATAAGTTGATTTTAAATTTCATGGCATCAACGCATCTCAAAAAAGTTGGGACAAGGCCATGTTTACCACTGTGTGGCATCCCCTCTTCTTTTTATAAGAGTCTGCAAACGTCTGGGGACTGAGGAGACAAGTCGCTCAAGTTTAGGAATAGGAATGTTGTCCCCATTCTTACAGGCTTCTAGTGCTCAACTGTCTTAGGTCTTCTTTGTTGCATCTTCCTCTTTATGATGCACCAAATGTTTTCTATGGGTGAAAGATCTGGACTGCAGGCTGGCCATTTCAGTACCCGGATCCTTCTTCTATATAGCCATGATATTGTAATTGATGCAGTATATGGTCTGGCATTGTCATGTTGGAAAATGCAAGGTCTTCCCTGAAAGAGACGACGTCTGGATGGGAGCATATGTTGTTCTAGAACTTGGATATACCTTTCAGCATTGATGGTGCCTTTCCAGATGTGTAAGCTGCCCATGCTACACGCACTCATGCAACCCCATACCATCAGAGATGCAGGCTTCTGAACTGAGCGCTGATAACAACTTGGGTTGTCCTTGTCCTCTTTAGTCTAGATCAGTGGTTCCCAATCCTGGTCCTGGGGACCCACAGCTCTGCACATTTTATATGTCTCCTTTATCTTACACACCCAGTTCAGTTCATAGAGCTCTTTCCTAACGAGATGATGATCTGAATCAGGTGTGTTAAATGAGGGAGACATACAAACTGTGCAGAGCTGTGGGTCCCCAGGACCAGGATTGGGAACCACTGGTCTAGATGACATGGCGTCCCAGTTTTCCAAAAAGAACTTCAAATTTTGATTCGTCTGACCACAGAACAGTTTTCCACTTTGCCACAGTCCATTTTAAATGAGCCTTGGCCTAGAGAAAATGCCTGCGCTTCTGGATCCTGTTTAGATAGATATGGCTTCTTTTTTGACCCATAGAGTTTTAGCTGGCAACGACGAATGGCACGGTGGATTGTGTTCCGACAATGTTTTCTGGAAGTATTCCTGAGCCCATGTTGTGATTTCCATTACAGTAGCATTCCTGTATGTGATGCAGTGCCGTCTAAGGGCCCGAAGATCACGGGTATCCAGTATGGTTTTCCGGCCTTGACCTTTACGCACAGAGATTGTTCCAGATTCTCTGAATCTTTGGATGATATTATGCACTGTAGATGATGATAACTTCAAACTCTTTGCAATTTTTCTCTGAGAAACTCCTTTCTGATATTGCTCCACTATTTTTCGCCGCAGCATTGGGGGAATTGGTGATCCTCTGCCCATCTTGACTTCTGAGAGACACTGCCACTCTGAGAGGCTCTTTTTATACCCAATCATGTTGCCAATTGACCTAATAAGTTGCAAATTGGTCCTCCAGCTGTTCCTTATATGTACATTTAACTTTTCCGGCCTCTTATTGCTACCTGTCCCAACTTTTCTGGAATGTGTAGCTCATGAAATCCAAAATGAGCCAATATTTGGCATGACATTTCAAAATGTCTCACTTTCAACATTTGATATGTTATCTATATTCATTGTGAATAAAATATAAGTTTATGAGATTTGTAAATTATTCCATTCCTTTTTTACTCACAATTTGTACAGTGTCCCAACTTTTTCTGATTTGGGGTTGTACTTATAACATTAATTACAATAACTGGGTAATAACTAGGTACTACTCCTAAACCTAACCTTAACCTATTTAGTTACCTTATATTACACAAGTACACTGTAAGTACACGTACACATACAGTAAAATAAAGAGCAACCCAAGATTGTTCTTTAAAAGATCTTCTTTTGGGTTCCATAGAAGAAAGAAAATAATACAGGTTTAGAACTATGGTAAATAAATAGTAAACATTTATTGAAACATGAGACGCCACATTGTTATTTCATCAATTTAGTCCCAGGTTTCTCTTTATTTTCATCCTTCATTATTAATCTACACAGACATAATGTCTTGTTTTGCCAACTGTGCACGAGAATAATCATTCAGCCATAACAGATTTTGAGTCAAGTGTAAACACGACATTAAAAAGTAAAACATATTTTCCTGGTAATAATTATACTGCTTGGGTGAAGATGTTCTGGATAGGGAACTAACATTTGACTACTTACAACTTACCATGCATGTACACATAACTAGACTGAAGTGAACAAACAACTTCTCACAGGAAAAAAACCCAAAAGCATTCTTGGACACTGCCAACCTCCACATTGGAAATGTGTAAAAACATATCACCTGGGCGATAGACTGATTCCTCTATAGCGAGGAGAGGAAGTTAATAGAAATGCATGAGAAGGTCAACTCCATCACCTCTTATAGATCAGATAGTGTCCACAGCACAGCAACAGAGGAATAAAAGGAATGAGTCAGCTTGTAACTCCAGGACTGCCAGTCCCGCTGTGAGTTTTCCATTTGAGAGAGTGTTTTTACCTGCAAACACATAAGCAAGTTGTCACTTAGCAACCTAAAACTTGCCAACTGAAAATATCTTTCTTATTTCACAAGGCTGAGGGGAATGTTCTTGGTTTACCAGGGACGGATTTAATACCAGTTGTGCTCTTTAGTCCTCTCATGGTATCAGTGGCAAGTGCTCATTGGTCAATAAATGTGTAAGTGTTTGTGCACACATGAGCTATCTGCTGACATTTGACCTACTAAAACTACTTCAATGTGCCTAAGTTCTCTTGAGACTGGTTATTTCCCCTGTGTTTTCTAAACTCACAGCACTACTTGGCCTTATTGTACCGGCATCCTCCACCGCCTTGAGTCCTCTTGCATTTGCAGTTGTTGTGTAATAAATCATTTCTACTGTCTTGGAGAAGTATCCGTAGGAGGTGCACAGTGCATGGCTGCACACTGCCATCAAGCATAAATTTGCTGTCAGACAAACTCTTTTAAAGGGACAGTTCACCCAAATGTACTTGCCCTCATCCAAACCTTATGCTGTCTTTAATGTTTCTTTTGTGGAACACAAAATGAGAATGTTTTTTTACAAACCTTCACGCATCTGTGAAACTCAAAAATTATTCTTGTGACGCAAAGCTGAATTTTGAGCATCATTACTTCAGTCTTCAGTGTCACATGATTCCTCACACCTTGAATATATGTGATTGTCCGGATCTTAAAAACTTTGAATTTGGGGAAACCACTTTAAACATTTGTTGTGTTGAGCTATTTCAATTACTTGTGTTTGATTTGTTAATGCCAAACAGCTGAAAATCTGTAAAGTTTACCAATAAACCTGATTTGGGGTTGAATAATTTAGATTACAACTATATATAACTTTTTTTTTTCTTTTTGCTATTCTAAAAGAGGTCATCATAGAAGAGGTCAAGTCATATTCTTGCAATGATATCTCATTCATGTTTATGTGTCAAAAATGGTGCACAGATACACCAGGATTGATGTCCTTGATGTCATTCTTCATTGATTCTCCTTTTGAATTCCACAGACAATATAACAGCTTATGGGAGAACTATTCCTTTAAACAAGTCCTCCTCTCAGAGTTAAAACTTTTTGGATCCGTTTTTGAGCACTGAGATGTACTTTCAGATACTTTCTCCACTCCTGAGGCCAAATTCAAAGGGTTTCCTTGGGCGTAGCACTTCACTTTAATCGAAAGTGCTTTGTCTGCACTGCAGTTCTGCGGGGAGCGAGGAGGTCGTGCCCAACGGTCACTGAAGTGTACTAGCTGTGAGGAACTGCAGAAGGGAGTGTACAGGGTCAGATCAGTGAGAAGAAACAGTCCATTTGCTTGAGCGAGTCCTAACACAGAAAGTGAAGCACTCATTCAGGTAGAAAACGACAGAGGAGAGTGGACGTCTCTTTTAACGACTTATTGCTACCCATGCTTCTCTGCTCACTGATTGAATAATTCAGCGGAGGAAAAACCCCCAGGGGTATGAGGTGACGAAAAAGTGAAGCACTGTTGCTTTAAGAAATATCTGTGGCAAAAGCATTAAATTAAATTGATCCCAACACTTTCCCTCTATCATTAAATTGGGGACAGGAACAACAGCAGAGGGGGGAAATAATATCTGCTTGAGCGGCAAAATAGGGTTATGCAATCTCACTTAAATATGTGCAGCTGTGTGTGTGTGTGTGTGTGTGTGTGTGTGTGTGTGTGTGTGTGCGTGCATGGACAGACACTTGATAGTCTGGTTGCACACAAATAATTCAGCATGAAATGACAGTAGAATGTCTGAAAATTAGTTTGTTTCTAGGGTCAGTGACGATTCTCCCAGCAGTCCCTTCCCTTAAAGTATATCAGGCTGTATTTTTTAAAGCAAGACAGTCAAATGGATGACTCAGACAACATTTGCTGAAGAAGCGCTTGAGAATGCACATAATTTCTTAAGCCTGCTGAGTTAAAAGACGCTATTTAACCTGTCTCTCCGCAGCGGATGCCAGCCAAAGTGGGTTACATTACGTTTTTTTTTCTCCCATAGTTGATAACTCGGAGCTCTGACATGCCTCTCGAAGTTAAATTAGTGAACTGCTCTGAAAAACAAGATCAAATGCAGTCTGAAACAGTGAAAATGAATAATTGAGGAGCAGTGATGAAAATGTAGCAAATTCCTCATTGTGAGAAACTGCAATACGGTTTCATTTGGATGCAAATGTGATTATATACTTAAGTTTCTTGTGCATAAATCAGCAACGTCAATCAAACCAGTGGCAAGAAAGAAATATAACCGTAATTAAATATAAATGTGTGTCTTACTTTCTAAACTGCAGTTTATATTACTTTTCTCGCATTTCAATCTATAAAGGTGTGTTAGGCCTGAATTCAAAAGTAAAACATCATTGCAGCTTGCATTCAGACACAAATCTATCACGAACCCTGACAGTCTACAGTCTCTCGTTATATATCTGATCTCAATCATGGATCTCGCTCCTCCTCGAAGATGCTTGCAGCGGCACTAACGGAGCATGAAATGTGACATGACAGTATGTCATTCCCTGAGACAGTCTGAGTATCGTTCACACATATAGAGGAAGAGATGGAGACGTTCAAATATACACGGTGCATTCCTTGTGTGTCCATCAGAAAAGATCACAAACGATTTATCTTTAGTGTGGCAATGGTTTATCTAGGCAGCAATTAGATTAAACGGAAAGCAAATTATTTTAGCTGATGTCTCCTGATTCCCAGATTTTTCTGCAGAGAAAATGTGTATTTAGTAGTAATTTTGTATTTTTTATATTATTATATTTTGTTTACTGTTTAACAATTCTGTCTAAATGATTAGTTAGAACTGCTAAACAAAGACATTAAACTCCTGTGCATCTGCGTTCAGGCATGAAGGTTCACAGTGCTGCCAAAATAATAGTCAGGCTTAAGAAACGTATCGGCCACACAAAAATTAAAAAACAAAAACAAATACTGGCTACTATAATAATCTTGGCGATATACAGGGGTTGCACAATGAAACTGAAACACCTGGTTTTAGACCACAGTAATTAATTAGTATGGTGTAGGGCCTCCTGTTGCGGCCAATATCACTATGTGATACTGGTGGAGGAAAACGCTCTCTGACTCACGCCTCCAAAATGTGTCTCAAACAGATTTAGATCTGGTGACTGTGCAGGCCATGGGAGATGTGCAACTTCACTTTCATGTTCATCAAACCATCCTATCACAAGTCTTTCTGTGTGTATTGGTGCATTATCATGCTGATACACAGCTCCAGCTTCAGGGTGTTCAATGTTTGAACCATTAGGTGCACATGGTCCTCCAGAATGGATTGGTAGTCCTTGGCAGTGGCGCCCATCAAGCACAGTCTGTTTCTGGGAACGCAACAGTCTGAGTGTTAAGTTTCTTTGGCGTTTCTTTGACAGTGAAGGTGGACACATCAGAGAGCAATTCATGTTTCACATTGTCCACAGCCCAAGATTCGTACTGTTGGCATCAATAAAACTGACATTTGGCATTGGCACGATTGACCAAAGGTTTGGCTGTAGCAGCCCGACCATGAATACTGACGCTGTCGAGCTCCTGACCAACAGTTTTGGTGGAAACACTATAGGCGAGGTGGGCATTTAATTCTACAGTGAGTTGGGCAACTGTGGTTTTATATTTTTTGGATACAATCCTTGTTAGTATCTGGACATCCCTTTCAGATAGCTTCACCTTGCGTCGACAGCAATGAGAATAAATGAAGAGTCTTCTAAATCTCAAAAGTAAAAGGCCCGGTGACACTTTGCAATAAGGTTCATTAGTTTACATTAGCTAATGTATTAACTAACATGAACTAACCATGAGCAATACATTTGTTACTGTATTTGTTCATCTTTGTGAACGTTATAAAAATACAGTCATTCATTATTTGTTAGTTCACAGTGCATTAACTAATGTTAACAAGATTTTAATAATGTATTAGTAAATGTTGAAATTAACATTAACAAAGATTAATAAATGCTGTAAAGGTGCAGTTCATTACTCATTCATGCTAATTAATGTAGTTGACTAATGTTAACTAATGAACCTTATTGTAAAGTGTTACCAAAGGCCCTAGTATCTCACACGTCTCCATTTCAGAATAGACCTTAACTGTGTCTCAAACTGTGCTCAGATTTGTCAAGACACCGAAATCTGCAATTAAAAGTCAGAGATACCAATAACTCAAATATGTCTCATCAAATTCTTCCAAGACCAAATGATCCGAGTTTTAATATTCATGGTTTTTATTTCTCCTAAGCGGAACTGAAAACTCCATTATTCATCTTGAGCAATGAAAGTGCAACCACTGCACTGAGCAACAAAGTTCTCTAGTGTGATCACATGAGTGTGTATAATTACATCCTGTAATTTAGCCCTCATTTCCTCCACTCAAAGCTCACTCTGGATGTCCTGTTCCATGTTTGCTAGTTCCCATATCACGTGGCGAAACATATCACATTGTTTATGCAGCGGCTGACTCATAAGTGACATTTAGTTCGTTTGTTTTTCTCACAACAAGAACTGCAAGTGGATGTAAAACAAATTGCGACCAGGGGACAAATGAAGTCCGAACAGTCACCTTTCACGCTAGCAGACATTCGAGGACTAGTAGCTCCCTGATTGTGCGCAACACACTTAATGGCAGCTCAAGAGTTCACTTTGATTGCAAATTGGAGACATTGTGACCCTCATCAGCACAATGTGCCACTTAGGATCAACATGTCTACCGTGAGAGATTACAAACATCACCTTAAAAACACAGAATTGGTCGGCTGCAGCCAAAACTAGCCTCTTCAGCTGATCATTCATACCTCAGGAGACTTAGAGGACAGAATAGAGCTATCAAGTGAAGTATCAACTTTGCCTCAGATGGTTCTCTTAAAAATTCCTTAGAAGAAATGAAATATGCTGGGACAATTGTTGGCATGCAAAAAGCATAAAAGAGCTATAAAATAAATAAGCAATATCACGAGTAGTCATGCGATATCAATGGCTGTGATTCGGCCGTAGGTATAATCAACATAGAGCAATATCGCATGGCTACGAATGTGATATTGAGCTCATACAACAGTTCGACAGCACAAGCGTGTAAATAAATAAGAAACAATAACCGAGTGCCTTGAAAAGTCCTCTTTTGTGCGGAACTACTTCCTCCCGCCACAGATTCAAATCTCCAGTGTACAGTTTAACAGTTGAGCCTAAGCCTCCCTTAATAATTCTAAAACGTCACTTTAGAACTATAACGAATGAACACTGAGTCGCTTCAGTGAATCTTATTGTATAGGTAGTTTGCAGTCACGTGATTGTGATGACGCGCGAAATTCAGATGGAGGGCAGGAAGTGAAGAGCGGAATGGACGAGATGGAGGAAAGTCGGAACGTACTACTTTAGACGCTATTACAAGAGAAAGATATAACAAAAAATTTAAACATATGTTGGACGTGATCCTTACGTAATGAAGGAGCGATTTTTCAACTGAATTGAAAGATTTGCCTGTAACATTACGTTTGTCTTCAGTTACAGGGGTAACTTACAAACTCAAAGAAAGGAAGAAACAATTACTTTGACTTTACAAAGTTCGGAAACTGGTACGTTACAGAAACATAGCCACATAAGTTGTATTAACTCACCTTTGACGAAGTGAATACTCATAGGCGTCGATTTCGGTGGGGACGCGTACCCACCAGATTTAGTCACGAGTCATTTTGTACCAATTTTAACTTAACGTCCATAATAATTGGACTTTGGGTTAGATTTTTTTTTTACAGTTTTCAGTGGTTATGAGGAGCAATATGAGAGAGAAATTTGGTGATCGTTGTTTAGGTAGGCTACATTAAACCATAAAGCTTTTTCAGGACTTATATATAAAGCCCATGAGAACCGTGGGGAGTCAACCCACAGCCGCTCTGCTGCCCTGCTGAAAATGTGAAGCAGAAACGCTTAAAGGGTACATAACATGCACAGTTTCACCTAATCTCATGTTAATCTTGAGTACCTATAGAGTAGTAGTGCATCCTTAATATCTCCAAAAAGTGTTTAGTTTTATTATAATTTTAAAAGAAAAAACAGCTTTCCGATTCTCTCCGGGAAAAGCCGAGGTCCTGGAGGCGGAGCTATAGAGTCAAGCGGTAGCGCTGATTTCCAGCAAAAGACAGAAATCTGATCCAGTTGTACTTACATGACTGGGGTCTTTTATCACTGGGACCGCTCCACGTTTTAATAGCAAACGATTTGCAAATCCAGCGTCGAGGCCTTGTTAATAAAACATTCGTCACTGAAACGACCAGAACACATAACCGCACTTCCTACACTCCGTTGCTGCCCCGGAAAAACAAACTGCATCCACTGTTCCTGTAACACTGGGTTCTTTGGAAAGCTGAACACGGTAAGCTTTCCCTCACATCCAAATACACACTTTTTTGGAGACATTCTTGAACAAATCCTATGCAGCGCTGGCGCCGATGATTTCCTGTTGAAGCGCGTTGATGTGCGCGGTCTCGCTCTCCTCTGGTCGACGTGTGCGCGGGCGAGCTTTTCCGAGAGAAATGCTCATATAAGGAGTTCCACTCTGATCTACGTCATTAGATCCACGATCGAAAAAAACCCAGCCGAAACTTGCACCAACCCGGAAGTAAGATTTTCGGCACAGAAATTCTCCGTTATTCGTCCAAAATATTTTTTTTAAACTTTGCCCATGTTTAGCATGAGAATCCATCTCTTTAACAGTGTAAACAACTCTGAATACATGAAACACCATTGTACCCCCCCTTTAATGTCAGATAACGTCCATAATAATTTGACTTTTGGTTCGATTTTTTTGACCGGTTTTCAGTGGTTATGAGGAGCAATATGAGAGAGAAATTTGGTAATCATTGTAACATTAAACCACGTCATGTCATATTGTCAACATGGTAGGCCTACTTATGAAGCAGAATAGTGGGTCATATGTCTAATGCTTTTTGAAAACGTAAGGCTTTCTTCTTCATAAAACGAGTCGGACATCATCACATTTTTGTATACATTTTTATTTATTTACATTAGTAAGCTACAGGACATAGTCTTTCAAAACATGACCAGCGCGAAAGAGAAAAAAATAATAATGCGTCATTGTACCCAGCACATTTCAAACCAAACTGACGCTCATGTGAATACAGCCAGAGACAAGGACTTTGATACAGCACACACGGGCATTTTCCGATTCGGCTCCTCTTGACCACAGGCTTAGGTTTGCAAGCCATTTTTTCCAGCGTTTTTCGGTAAATTTCTTGCATTTTTCCCCCTTATGAACAACAACTTTTGGTACACAATAAAAACTCCTCGTGGTTTCTCGGTTTGATCAATTTGAGCAACCATAAACGACGCAAAACATAGGCATTTTGAGTTTGTTATAGTGCTTCCTAAATGTAGCACATTACTTCCTGCCCTCCATCTGCATTTCACGCCATGGCAATGCAGTGACGTGACGTCATATGCAAACAAGCTATTATGTAGAGAGAGAGAGATCGACTAACCAAGTGCGTTACCTGCCTCTAGCTGATATTCTTCAGGTCAATCTTATATTCATTCACAAAATTGAATGTCCACTGAGGAAAGCGATATCTTTGTCTTTGTCCTTTTAAAAGGGGATTTCTCATGACGCGCTGTCAATGCTAGTCAATGCATTTGTAAGTTGAGTCTTATTGTTTACAACCTTGTTTCAGTCCCTTTCAATATAAAAGTCTCTGCTACTGACTCACTCATCTATCTATCTATCTGTCTATCTATCTATCTATCTATCTATCTATCTATCTATCTATCTATCTATCTATCTATCTATCTATCTATCTATCTATCTATCTATCTATCTACATTGCTATTAAGGCTTATTTTAAATGTTTAGTTCAGTTTTACTTTAGTTTTCGTTTAATTCCAGTTAATAATTTTAGTGATTCAACTTAAACTTATTTCAGTTTATTGCCAAGGCAACATTTCTAATTTTCATTTAGTTTAAGTTGTTCAACTTTTAGCTTTTTTCAATTAAATTATTAGAAATGTTTTATATAGTTTTAGGGTACATTTACATGACAATGATGTGCTAAAAACGGAAAAGTTTTTCCGTTTGTTTTTCCCGTACAGACGACAGCGGTTTAGTTTCAGTTTGGTTTTCACTCTGTTTGCCTGTTTGTTAATTAGTTTCCATAGTTCCTAATTCCACACACCTGTTCTGTTTCTCTTTTGATTACGTTTGTGTATCTAAGCCCTGAGTTTCCCTAGTTCATTTGTCCGTTATTGTCAATGTTAATGTGGTTGAATTCTAGTTGCTAGATCCAAATCTCCTGCGATCTGGATTCTAACAATAATAAATATTTTTATAATAAAGACTTTTTTTGTTGCTACTCCTTTGTCGTTCGCTTCAATACAGCCTCATCTGTGACGATGAGATTTCATTTGTTGTTTTTCTTTTCTAAAAAAAATGTAGTCTATAATAACATTTTTGATCAATTGCCTGTCTGGAAAAAAAATTGTACCTGTCAAATGTTCAGGAACTGTCCTTGTAAATTTACTGTCGTTGCTTAAAATAAATGGGCATATGCTTTGCACAGTTGAATTGCCGGTGCATAATGTTATGTCAAAAAACAACTACAAAAGAAATTAAGTGTCCTCTTTCTTCAGTATGATGGAGTCTATAGCCTCAGCAAAACTTTCAAGAAATGCTGAATTCTTTTGAGGATTAGATTAATATTTCTGTTGCGGTGTGTCATTTTGATTGACGTCTCCGACGTATCCGGGGTTTTTTTGGGGTTTTTTTTTGTGGTGGGCTCTGAAAAAGACAACCAAGAATAGAGAAACACATAGCTGTCATCTTTAATGAGCATCACTGCCTGTGTGCCTGATGGATTTCAGGTAAGACACATGCAGTCTCACAATAAACGCTTTCAAAAGATTCAGTCAGAGCTCAGTCTCATCTGAGGACAACCCGAAAACCGACGCCACCAAAATCAATTCCAAAATGAACAGCGTGAAAACATTATTAGCTCGCAGTATGATGATTTTCTTCATGTTTTATGATTGGCTTTCTTGTTGTGAAGTGAATGTAATCAATATTTAGTTTTATTCAGAGCATAATCCATTTATGTAAGAGACAAGCCTAATGACACATAGTGTACTCTTGTCCTTCGTCTTCATAATACAAAGCCTCAGGGCCGAATGTGGTGTTCCCATGACAACCGTCGATGACATGGGGCCATTTTGTGTAAACAACATTATGGAGAGTGGACTGACTTCAAAGAAAGTCATGGTGAAACAGTATCAGTACAGACTGGAGAATAACTGTGATTACGGGAAGTTGCCTGCCATCTAAATGTAAGGTATACACACACATTTAGCCGTCATGCCATCTTACGTACTTGCAGATGCACATTAGTGTAGAGAGCCTATGCTTTTTAGAAAAATCTGTGTACAAACGGCTCACTTTAATTGTCACTGCATGTAAAGAGAAAGTAATATTTTATTTAATATTTTGTTTAATATTTAACTATTTACTGATAATATAATATAATATAATATAATATAATATAATATAATATAATATAATATGATGCAGATGCAAGATCTGAAAAAATATATGGCCGTAGTTGACTAAAAGTTTGTGTGTAATAAATTCTATGTTGAATGAAATATATTTATATTTCCTTAAAAAAAGAAAAAAAAAAAAAAAAAAAGTTCCTTCTAAAGCTACTTTTTGTAATGTTTATTTGATGCCTTTCTCATTTAACACAATAATAATTTGTATAATCTTTTGGGGTAATTTCTCTGCCAAATTTGATATGCCGATTAATTAATATAATTAATTAGATTAAAAATGTTAATCGCTTGACAGCCCTATATATATATATAGTAGTTTCAATATGTTTTCAATTAATAAAAATATAAGTGTAACTTAAAATAGATTCAGATGACAAAATATGCTCCACACTTTTACAAATTCCAGATTTATCTTGCATTTTTGTATCATATCATTCCCCTATAAGCCTTAATTGTGTTTTCATTTTGTTTCTGTATGCGTGTCCCCAACACTCTGATATCCAGAAGATAAATATAGCTCAATTCCAAGACATAACACCAAAACAGTTTACTGTGCAATTTTAAGTGACAAAGTCCACCCGAATATGAAATTTCATGTGATATTGCTTTTCTCTGAAATTAGATGGGTCAAATTGAAGATCATAATCAGTCACAGCAGGCAGCAGATGATACTGTATTCTATGATACAGTTGACATTCCAGGAAAATTCCTTTGAAGTATTGCATTTCTGTTCCATATAATAGCCTATAAATGGCTTTTTCCACACAATATTCCTTATTTTCCACACTACATATTACATTATAACATTTTCCAGTTCTTAACTGAGCTGTGAATTATGAGTGAACAATGGATTGTTTACTCTGACCCACTATATGGCCAATACCAAGAGTAAACACAATTAAACTAAATAGCCTTTAAGAAAAGAGCAACACATTTGTGAGTCTCATTAAAGATAATGACATTCCAAGCTCAAACATGCCTCTGGCTATCGCTTTCTGTAAAGATGTCAGACCAAAGCCACCTATGAACTGGTGCTGTGCGCTTTGACTCGTTTCCATAGTTACAGTCCAAGAGGTCAAAGTTTAGAAGGTTAGCATGGTCCAGTATGCTGAAAGTACACCATTAATGAGGACAAAAGGCATCTTACTTCATTGAGGGTCATTTAAAAATCATGTTCAGATGTTATTCTTATTTCTGCTACCTTTGATGTTTATTTTGCAAATTGTATTGCAGTAAAATAAACAGTAAATAAATCCATCCAAAACAATTACTGGAGTACACAATTTCAAAAAAACACAGTGAAAAATTTTTCAAAGTAAAAACTACACCAATTTTTTTGTCAGTGTATTCATTTCCCCCATAGAAATGTATAGAAACTTGCGCCACAGAATAAAAAATAGAAGGTATTTTGACTTTTTATCTTACAATTCTGACTTTTTTCTCACAAATGTTTATCTCTTGCATTTCTGACTTTATAACTCGCAATTGCGAATTTATATCTCACGATTCTGAGAAAAAAAGGTCGCAACTGACTTTTTCTTGCAATTGCGAGTTTGTATCCTGCGATTCTGACTTTATAGCTGGCAATCGTGCGTATAAATCTCACAATTCTAAGAAAAAAAGTCTGACTTTTTCACATAATTGCGAGTTTATACAGTATATCGCAACTGTGACTTTGTAACTCGCAAATGCTAGTTTATATATCACAATTGCGAGAAAAATTATGAGATAAAAAGTCGCAATTACCTTTTTAATTTTTTTTCATGGCAGAAACAAGCTTCCATAAACTGTAAAAAAATGATATGATCAATAAGTTATGACAACATATGTTTTTTGACTACTTCAACCAAGCACTTTTTAACTTTTTTATAAGTTATACAAGATTCAACAAATTTTTAAGTCAATTTTATGTAATTTAAGTTGAAATGACTTACACAGACAAGCTGATTGTACTTAGAATTTTAAAGCAGCAAAAAGAAAATTCCAGCACAGGCTCAGTCTAAAAACGTACCTGTGGCAACATTTTTGTGAAATGCAAAATACGTTGCTTAATGCACATTTCGTGACAGTTTCAAAGTGAAATGATCAGTGAGTGGCGCTAAAAGCAAGTTTTTTTTTTTTTCCGGAACAGATGAACGTGAAAATGGCAACGTTTTATTAAAGTCGCAGTTTGTACGTATCAGTGCAGTTCTGAATTGAAATGTCCAGTGAGTGGCGCTAAAAGATTAATGCTCCATTACGTTTTAAAATAACATACACCTACACTATACCCTGCCCTAAACCTACCCGATAGTGCTGACAAAAGCAAATGCGACATAAAAACGTAATCATGGCATTTTAGCTTGTTTTTTTTAACTTTGAGCTCTTATATCGTGACTCATCTTTCATGGGATTCGTACCCGAGATTTTTAAGTCAGTAAAACCGAACATATGGAGCTGGTTAAGTGATGCATGCAAAATCCAAAATATATTAGTTTATAAATCATACACTATGGTAAAAAATGTTCTGAGGTCATTACATAATTGTGAAAGGAGCCGCGTGAAAACAAGTCTTTATTAATCCACAATCTGCCGCTTTAATCATAATTGTGTGTGAAAATGATTAAAAGTGCTTGCTGTTTTACTGCCTCTAGTGTTTTGCGTTTTGCAAAAATGTTGCCACAGAAACGTTTTTCCAATGAGCCCATGTTGGGTTTTTTTCTCTTATTTAAATAAACTAGTGCAAAGTGCCCGTGCGAAATCAATTTTTGTATGTGTTTTTAGTAATTGTTGATTCGGTGTATTTGAGTGCTCATTGTTACAATTACACAGCAAAAGTTGTGTTAGGCTACTACAAATGATGGCCGTGAAAGAGACTGTAAACGCATTGAATAGGATATGTTTAGTTGGTGAATAGCATAGGCTACTATTACACAGTAGCGATAGCGTTAAGCGCAGCAGAATAAAATATAATATTCAGAAATAAACAGTGTAGCTGACTTACAGATTCAGTTAACATCCACAAATGAATAAGCCAGACGATTCAGGGAGCAGGCTACACAGTGAACTCCGAAAAAACACTACGCTTGAGCAAACAGTTTGTGAATAGGTTACTACAAATGATGGTCGTGAATAAAATATAATATTCAGAAGTAAACAGTGTAGCTGACTTAATGTTTAGCTGACAGAGTGTTTGTCAGAATGTTTATTTTTAAACCACAACCTTCTAAGTGCTTCTTTTACTGGTATTTTTAACGATATCTTTTGCATTTCTAATCCAAACAACGTCAAACTTGGCACTGCACTTACTCGTGCCCGTAGCAAGACACCTGTCAAGTTTGAAATCCATCGGACTAACGGTTCGAGAGATATGCGAATAACAGACATACAGACAGACATACAGACAGATAGACCGACGTTTCTGTAATTTATAGATAGATGTGTAACTATAGTAATCAGGATTTGTTTCCGCCCAAGCTAAACCACACCCCCAGTCTATGACACTGTATCTGTGGCGGGTTGCCATGGCTCCTCTTTGACAGCAGGAACCCAGTTTTGATGTCACAGTATAAAATATATAGTAGACAAGCAATAAAACATTGCTATTTGTGAAGGGATCCAATCTCTCCCAGCTGAAATGATCTTGCAAACACACGCTCTACATCACATTCACAGAATGGCCACAGACAGACTGGAGAGTTCCCCTACTGTCACATATCTGACAGTGAACACAACAACTTTATAAGGTTTCAAATTATAGCAGATCTAACAGATTTACCTTCACCGCACAACCTGACCTTTTGAATAACCACAGCAACTCTCAGCTTCTATACAACCCTATGTAGGTGGTCTTCAATTACTGCTATGGTAGTTCCCTGTGGTCGGTCTGTTTTTAACCCTGTGACTGGGACGTGCTCAGAGGAGCTGACATGGCATGTGTCAGGGAATTTCTCTTCACACTTGTGCAGTCAGGTCTGCACGCCTCTGACCCTTAACTCAGCTCCGTACGCTGGGTGACACAAAGTCCACCGGTGAAAGTGTGAAACCCATAAATCCATCTGTCAAGACTTGCTCAGACACCTGAGGCTCCAGGGAGTGAAACTCTGGATGGTCATTTATATAAGCTGGTACTATTTCTTGACAAAAATAGATCCTTGCTGCCATATTTTTAATATATTCTGTCATGACACATTGCAAGTGTTGCTCGCGTGCAATCATTTTTAATAACAGTTAAATGTGGCTTAGCATGCCCATCAAAAGCTACAATTCTCTAATATTTTGGAAAAAAGACTTTTATGCTCATCAAGACTGTATTTGATTACAAATTTTATTAAACATACTGTAAAAACAATGATATTGTCACATATTATTACAATTGCAAATAAATATTTTCTATATTTCAATATATTTAGTAATGTAATTTATTCCTGTGACCAAAGCTGAATTTTCAGCATCATTACTCCAGTCTTCAGTGTCACATGATCTTTCATAAATCATTCTAATATGATGATTTGCAGCTCAAGAAACATTTCTCATTATCATCAAAATCAAAAACAGTTGTGCTGCTTCATATTTTTGTGAAAGCCATGATGCATTTTTTTCTGGATTCTCTGATGAATTGAAAGTTCAAAAGTACAGCAACTAAATTAGAAATATGTTGGAGCATAAACTTCACTTTTGATCAATAAAAAAAATAATAAAATCTTCCTAACCTAAACTTTTGAACAGTATATACTGCATATAAATAAATTATGTAATATGTAAATATATTACATTATTTATTAATGTATAAATAAATTATATATATATATATATATATATATATATATATATATATATATATATATATATATATATATATATATATATATATATATGTATATATATATATATAAATGAATATAATCAATTACTTATATTATTATTATATAATTATAATATATTATTAATATACAATTAATATCCAGGAAAGTCCTTGGACATGCAATTAGACAGTGTGTCGTAACATTTCTGTGTCCATAATCTTATTTCTTGCATATTGTAATCTGTATTTTTTTTTTTTTTTTTAATACAGTTCTGCGCTTGGACAAATATTTGTATTAATAAATTTCACTTTTCAGAGTTTGAGAAGCGTATGCTTTAGGAGCAACATTGCAAGCAACAACAACAACAACAACAAAAAAAAAAAATATATATATATATATATAGTTAGGTCCATATATATATATATGAATTTTTTTCAGGTTTTTACCAAAACATATTCAAGCTACAGTTATATAATGAATATTGACTGAAAGTGCACACTCTCGGGTTTAATTTGAGGGTATTTACATCCAAATTGAAAGAAGGGTTTAGGAATTACAGCTCTTGATAGTAGCTACCCCCCAATTAAGCAGGTAAAAGGTCTGGAGTTCATTCAAAGTGCGGTATTTGCATTTTGAATCTATTGCTGTGAACCTTCATCATGCGTTCAAAGGAGCTCTCCATGCAAGTCTAACAGGCCATCATTAGGCTTCAAAAACAAAGCAAATCCATCCGAGAGAGAGCAGGAACATTAGGAGTGGCCAAATCAACAGTTTGGTACATTCTGAGAAAAAAAGAATACATTGGTGAGCTCAGCAACATAAAAAGGCCTGGACGTCCTGAAGACAACAGTGGTAGATGATCGCAGGATCCTCTCCATGGTAAAGAAATCCCCATTCACAACATGCCCCAGCCAAGTGAAGGAGACTCTCCAGGTCGGCGTGTCATTGTCAAAGTCTACAATCAAGAGAAGACTTCACGAGAGCAAATACAGGGGGTTCACCACAAGGTGCAAACCATTCATGCATGGCTTCCAGTGACACTGCATCACTGGTGTTTATTGATGATGTGACAGAAGACAGAAGCAGCCGGATGGATTCTGAGGAATATACTGTCTGCCCAGATTAAGCCGAATGCAGCAAAGTTGATTGGACGGCGCTTCACGGTACAGATGGACAATGATCCAAAACACTGCAAAAGCAACCCAGGAGTTTTCCAAGGAAAAGAAGTGGATTATTCTGCAATGACCGAGTCAATCACCTGATCTCAACCCGATCGAGCATGCATTTCAATTGCTGAAGGCAAAACTAAAGAAAGACCCACGAACAAACAACAACTGAAGACAGCTGCAGGTAAGGCCTGGCAAAGCATCACAAAGAAGGAAACCCAGTCTTCGGTGATGTCCATGGGTTCCATAATTCAGGCAGTCATTGCCTGCAAAGGATTCTCAAAAAAATATTAAATATTAATATCAAAAACATTTTATTTATGATTATATTAATTTGTCCAATCACATTTGAGCCCCTGAAAATGGGGGGACTGTGTATAAAAATGGTTGTAGTTCCTAAAACGTTTACTTTTTGTTCAACCCCTTGAATTAAATCTGAAAGTCTGCACTTCAAATTCATCTTGATTGTTTCATTTTAATTTTATTCTGGTGGCATACCGAGAAAGAAAGTATGAAAATTGTGCCTGTGTCCAAATATATATGGACCTAACTGTAAATGCAATTTTGCCATTCATAAGTGACATCTGGGCTCCCCCACTTGATAAGCACCAGCCATCACTGGCGTGACTACAGTAAACCACTTCTGAATGTGCCAGGCCATGCATAAATCAATAAGTAAATAATATATGAGATTAAGAAATCCTTTCGTTCCACTGAAACGCTCAGAAACGCTGCACTCCAACAACTTCAGGTTTCAATAGGCATCGTGTATATTGTGTTTTTGTCCAAATAATTCATGATATTTAAGCTGCTGGAACAGCTCGCTCATGTTTCAGTTTATCAAAACAGACTTTAAAGTTTAAATCATAGATACAATCAGCATAGAATCTTAAATACCGTGGTATTGGTTTACTGGGGGGACAACAGTCCCATCAGACTGAACTATCTTATCTATTTTTATTTTACCTGTAATCAAATCTGCAAAATAAGGTCTACTATGTGCCAAACATGACAACGTAGGTGTTGTTGGACTGTTCGTGCAACTGAAAAACGTGTTTGAGCATTCAGTTCAGTAAGTAGTGTTTATGTTCTGTTTTTATATTTCATTTTCCTCTGCAGCTGTTATTGTTTGCGTGTACAGTCTTTGTAAAGGGTTAGACAGCATTTAGCTTTGTTCAGGGGTGTCCAAAACACAAAGAGAGGCCTTTGTTCTAAAGGCTCATTATTTTATTCTGAATCTCTGTTGCACACTGTTTTTGATTTTATTATGGCAAATTACACTACATTTGAATAATTCATGTTGTTCACAACTTGCTGTGTTTCTTCTTTTTATTCATGCCACTGATTGTTAAAAATATATGCAACTAATGCTTCTAAATTGCCCTTTACTGGTAAAATAAATCTAAGATTCAGAGGGAAAACTGTATTTGATTATGATCTCTCTGAGGCCAATTCCTTTGTCACACAGTAGACAACAAAGCAAAAATCAACAACAATGAGATTATCAATGACTATATGTCTAAACACCCTTCCAAAAAAATAATAATTCAATCACAGGTTTCCTTCCAAACCCAAGATAAGATGAGGATCTCTGAGGGTACGTTTACACGACAACGATGCACTAAAAGTTTATCCCTTTTTTTCGCGTACAGACGACAACGTTGTCAAAATGATCCAGTAGATGGCCAGTAGATGGCGATGTCACTTTGTAAAGAAACACTACATGCCTATAGATAAAACACGTAATACATAAGCATGCGCATGACACCATAGTTTTTACAAATCCGCGTTTTTGTAGTTTACACAGAGACGATAACGGTATTGTTTGGTAAGGTAAGGTTTGCATTTTCAGCCCACCAAAAACGCTGTTGTCATGTAAACTAATGGCATAAAAAGTTTTACGTTTTTAGTTGAAAAGCTTTTCTTGACTCTTTGAGCTTTAATACACTTACTGTAAATGGATGGTTCATCCAAAAATGAAAATTCTGTCATTTTTAAGTTGTTCTAAACCTGAATGAAGTTCTTTCTTCTGTTAAACATAAAGGAAGACATTTTGAAGAATGTTGTTAGAACAGTTGATGCTCCTATTGACTTCCATGGTATAGAAGAAAAAAAAACTATGTAAATCGATGGGGACCAGAAACTGTTTGGCTATCCACATTCTTCAAATTATCTTCTTTTGTGTTAAACAGAACTCAGAGGTTTGGAACAACTTGAGGATGAGTAAATGATGACAGAATTTTTATTTTAATTTTTGAGTGAACTTTAAGTGGGCATTGAATGTAAAGTTTTCCGACAATTAAAGGATTAGTTCGCCCAAAAATGAAAATTCTGTCAGTAATTACTCACCCTCATGTTGTTCCATCCCCGTAAGACTTTCGTTAATCTTCGGAACACAAATTAAGATATTTTTGATTCAATCTGAGAGCCGTCTCACTCCTCCCCAGCACATTCAACTTCTGGGTTGTACGTCAGAACGTAGGCTCACTATTGGCCGATGTCATGCGTGTGATGCTGGCCAATAGTGAGCCTACGTTCTGACGTACAACCCAGAAGCGCTGCGCTGTTACACTACGTGAACTCACTCAGGCCCACACAGAAGAAAATTAATAGTTGAATAAAGTCTTTATTTTTGTTTGTTTTTGCGCACAAAAAGTATTCTCGTCGCTTGATAAACTTATGGTTGAGCCACTGTAGTCACTTGGATTTTAACGATGTCTTTACTAACTTTCTGGGCCGGCAAGTTTCAATAACATAGAAGCCAATGGAGGAGTGAGCCAGCTCTCAGATTTAATCAAAAATATCTTAATTTGAGTTCCGAAGATGAACGGAAGTCTTACGGGATTGGAACAACATGAGGGTGAGTAATAACTCACAGAATTTTCATTTTTGGGTGAACTAACCCTTTAATTGCATGTTATTTACAATTATTATGCTTTAAGATTATATTAAATGCAATTAGTTGAACTTAAGAGTGCACTTTCCTTTGTCGATGGGATTCATTTATTTTGGGGGGCTCTTAAAAGCATAAAATGTACTTATATTTTCTCTGTCTGCTGCTTTAAATGTCACAGTTCACACACTAGCAGTATAGTCATTAGTGAAAAGCTTTTTATTCTTTTGTTTTACTTATTCACTTGAAAAATGAGCATTTACATAGACGTCTTAATGGTACAGTAGTAAACAACCGCCTTTATCATTTCAATAGCCAAAAAGAGAAGGTGGAAAATATTCGTGTAAAACCTTATTACTGTACAGTATAAATGGACCACAGAGAAAAAAGATAAAATAATAAAATAATTGAAAATATGATGATATGAGAGCACTCGAAATATCAAACACATGAGAGTTCACGATGCAAACAAGCCATTTCTCATTCAGCACTGCGGATGTGGAGCATCATAGTGCATTTCTGTGAAAAGGTCTTTCAGGACCAGAGGGGAGAACAGACCCCAATACGCAAACAAACCCGCCCAGAGACAGACTAGCTCCAAACCACCCATACTGTGAGAAGACACAGCCAGCGAGGGGAAGAGAGAAGGGGGCAAAACAGAAAGAGAGCGAACTGTCAAGGTAACTGAGAGAAGGATGAGCTGGAATTCTCATGAGGACATGAACACTGAGAGAAAAGAAAAGAGGTGAACAGTTAATCTAGGACAAATCTGAACATTGTGCATGCATGGCTCCCACAGTCCAGCTTGGCTCATGATGGTGCAAAATCTGTCATTCAGGAAATACATTTGCCCCATTTGTCACAGTATGCTATGCAAGATTATCATCCCAAACACAATCAGACAATGCAGTCAACCCCTCAAAATACTCTCTCCGTAACACATGCACTGTGACGTGAGTTATTAGTGCCGTGCTGTGAGTCACAGATGTTCCGTTCTATCTTAGTGACTGCAAATGAATCATTGCCAACTGACCCCAGTGCCACCGAGTGTGCAAAGTCACAAATGCGCCATCACAGAACACACACGAGCATGCCTGTCGTCTAATCACGGGAACAAGCTTCCGGTGGGTACAAATATTTTAGGTAATAACAGAGTATCATAGCTGTGTGATATGACTGTATGACGGTATCTTTCCCCCTCCTATCAAATCCTGACGGACAAAATTAATTCCGAACCAAACTCGTTATTATTTTTCAGTTTTATAAATAAGTCAAGATAGCGTATATTCACGAAAATAAGCTGCACTTGACAATAAGTTGCACTGCATTGTTGAGAGAAAAAACATTTAATCATTCAATTTAATCAATTTTTTTATCGTAAGTGGCTGCACACAATTGATTTTAGCTTCATTTAAACAAATGCATTAATTTGAACTAAAATTGATTAAGTTCAACTTAATGCATTTGTTTAAATGTAGCTAAAATCAATTGTGTGCAACCAATTACGATAACATTTTTTACTAAATTCAATGAATAATTTTTTTCAGTGTATATGATGAATAACATGATTGGTCATTAAAACATTGATCAACGTACATACAAAGAGCAATGAAATATAGTAAACTAATAAACTAAACTAACTTATACATATATAAAAAATAATAAATAGCAGCTGATAAATACGCAATTTCATCTATCCAATACAGATCGTTAAAAACAATGATGTCAGCAGCTAACTGCTATGGTGCAGATATACTTTAAATGTGACAGTTATTATTTCTTCTTAACCCTGCGGTGACACAGCAATATGATATATTATCTTATACAAATATTATCTATTTTAGCATTAAATAACCAGAAAACCAGCCCAGAAAACAACACATATTTGACTTACTCTCTGAACACTTTTAAGATGAGAATTCTTCTTGATACATATCTATTCCAACTCTGCAGATCTATGATTAAAGTTCAGTGAAGAACTTACAGTGCCGAACCAGCTCTCAACATCTGTGTCCACCTCTCTGAGCTGAAACATGTTCCAAACACAGAGCACCTGTTTCCAGATCTCGCTTATTCAACTGCTTCCCTCTGAAGGCCTGTGGCACAGTTAACTGTGCTCTCTGGAGACGAGAACCTCATATTTCTGCTCTATTCTGAGTGCTTTTCAAGACCAGCTAGTTTCAAGACAGCAACGGCCCCTTGATGGGAATCACTGCTGCTATATTCAGGCTGGAGAAGCTTTGGCTCCTCACTAGAGAGGCTGAAAATAGAGTCTGGACTGCTGTGCTACAATTAGCCTACCATGTAAGCTCTGCATCCGCTAGCTAGCATATCACAGGGGAAGGAGGGTTTTGTTGTGATGTACCCTGTGGTTCGTGCCCCACTGGAGAATCTATGCAATTCTATGAGTCAGTCATAAACAAGTGACATTTTGATGATTTGATTTCCTCAGGGGGCATCGCACTATAGCACATTTTGAGCTCTGACGATCCAAAAGCGTTTGTGTACTGTATGATTAAGTTGTTATTTTCTGAGAATGAGTAACAAGTAGAAAAAGTGTTTAGAATATGTAAATAAGTAAATGAATATTATTTAAATACAAGACAACTTAAGTGTCGCCTACTTAAAGAAAGTATTGGAAAGGTTGCATTCAGTTAAAACTAGGGGTTGAACGACTTCAGATTTTTTGAAGTCGACATGATGAAAGTCGTTGAAGACGTCATTGATGAACAAATAAGCCTGAATCTTGTGTGTGAAGCACCTGGCAGCGTAATATTGAAATAGTGAAGGTGTGGGTTTTAGTTACTAAGAAATATATGCAAGAACATTTCAGTTTCAGAACAGCCTTTACAAATTACAATACATTTTTGCGCTACTGAATGATTCTGTGTGCACAAGACCTTCGCGTGATATGAGCGCAACTGTCTGTATGTGTGTGCGTTACAATGCAGTAACAGTTTGGAACGGCGATTAACTTACCTGTAAAACGTGCATTCACACAATCAATTTTGAGCATCCAGATGGTATAATCAAACATGTCTTTTGGGGCGCTCTCTGATGCATTTATTTGTAATTTTAAGAACTGAAACGGAGCGTAAAAGTGGACTTCAAAGATTTATTTTACTGTTGCGCCCTCTATAGGCCAAGAATGATCAGTGACTAGTCGACGTCAAGGTTAAAGCTGATGTCATGGCAGAGCAGCCTGGTCTGTTCAACCTCTAACATGGTGCATTTAAAGCAACACTAAGGAACATTTTTTACCTTAAAATAATGTTTCCAAAATCGCATCAGTGGTTCATCAAGTCGTAACAGGGTGAAAGGCACTTCTGGATTCGCTTTGCAGCCCTATATCTGCTATAACCACACTATGCAAGTTTGCCAAACAGGGTCGCGTTTCTGTAGTTCGAATTAGACATAAGAAAACTACAAATTTGACTTTGCTTTACGTCAAGCGTTACAATAGTGATTATTTAGGTTTTCTTCGTTTCTGATGTCGCAATACACCATACTTTCATGAAATCATGCAACATACTCTACCTTGTCTGTGGACATTGTTCATTCCAAAGCCGGTGCTGGATAAACAGCAAGCGTGCGTGCGACAGTAGGCTGCGGGCGGCGAAATTATTTACGGTAATGGACAATTCTACTTCCAGCCTGTAGGGCGACCAAAGAGGAAAAGTTCCTTACCCCTAATTTCCACCAACTGCGGAACGGCTGATGATCCGATGCAGATCGGCGGCAGAGTCAATAGGTTTCCATTAAAGTCAATGTGTGTATTTTCACTAACTGCGGAACGGCTGCGTTCTGACTCGGTCGATCCGCAGCCCTCCGGAGCAGATACGCAGAGCTTCTATTTTTTTGGACGCACTTATATCGCGTGATCATACGTGAATTCACGAGATCTCGAGGGTCCTCGTGACTTCAGCTGTCAGTCATGGCCACAGCCGTTACGCAACAAATCCGGACCTGGTGAGTATTGAAGGACGGTGGAGCACGGAGCCGACACGCAGCGGAGCCGATCCGCAGCCGTTCCGCAGTTGGTGGAAATCCGGGGTTAGTGTTGCTTTAAGACGGGTAGCATCAGCATTGACGTCGACGTTATTGTTTCTTGTGTGCCTTGTGACCATTCGTCGTTGATGTGTTAATTTTTTACAAATGTTCTCTTTTGGTTGAAATATACTTTAAGTTTAGTCATTATTCCGTCAAAACAACATTTTAGTTTATGAAAAGCAACATTTAACCAAATATTCAAACATTTTATATTTTAATTAAAAAATGTATCAACATTAAAAACAACATGGAAAAAGTTATTCAGAATGATTGAATTTAACAGACAATCATATTCTTTCTATATTTGTTTTCAAAAATTACGGATTATCAAATACTTCTCATCAAATACTCACTATCAAATCACTAAATTATCGTCATGATGAAGCTTTTCACTTTCATTCAATGGAAAAGAGCAGCTTAAACATTTAGCCAAATATCTTCATTTGTGTTCCACTAAAGAAATAAAGTCATACAGGTTTGAAAACGACATGAGAGAAAAAAAAATTGAATTTGGTTTTGGTGAACTATTCATTTAAAGGCCCACTGACATGATGTAATTACCACTGAAACAGGAAGACAGGGTGGAACATATTGAACAGCTCCTCCCCTTATTTAAAAATAGCCAACAGTGTTTTGTTTATATCACAGCTCAGCCAGGGCTGTTGAGCTCGGTAAAGCCGCAGTTTCCTCCTAATCTCGAACTGTTTCTCCTCCTAATCTCCTCTATATCGCTTTAAAATGTAGAATTCTGTGCAGAATTTAAATGGATCCGATCCGTTCTCTGGTCTGCGCCGACTCACACATATGATCCGCTCTGTGCTCTCGTGTCTCTGGACAGGAGCTGCGGTGGTTTGCGTGACACTAACGTGAAACCAGACTTCATTTGCCCCAATGGAAAGCATATTTATTAACACTGTCTGAACCGTTCCCTTTTCCCTATATAGTGCAGTATGTGCCATTCACCATGTAGAAAATAGTAAATGTGTGAACAAAGTGACCGATTTAGCTTCAGCTTTAGCATCTATTTATAATGTAGCAGGCGGAGCTTAAGATTCTTGAGAGCATTTGATTGGACAGAAAATCTGATGAGAAGCTGAAGTGCAAAGTGATGTCTGCACAATGACAAATTTTGTCATTGTTTTGGAGCACACTAGCTTATAGAGAACAATAAGGCTAACATATTCATACTATAAGCCAAAAAAACTTCCATTTTGATTTCATGGCGACTTTAACAAAGCCGCTGTTTTGCTGCTCTTGACAGCGCTGCAGTGATAGGGAGTCACAGAGTGTCATGGGTAATCTGTTTTTTACTTGTTATGTTTGCTCTACAAAGTAAACCACTCCTGCTACTGGAGCAAAAGTCACACTGAAGAACAACAGAGAACTCTTTATGACAGAGTGAAAATAACTGAATTAGACACCGGGAGTTTCATAGAACTGTATAGTAATTTGATCAGTCTGTCTGAGGTGTGTGTTCCAGACAGCTCAAACATGATAAGACATTGCAACCATGTGAGAGAAAGTCCAATCCTTCAGACTACTCATGCTGGGTTCTAGAAAAATTACACAGGCTCTTATTCAATACCATCTGAACTGACAGATGGAAACATTATTTGACAGAGAAAGAGAGTAAACATGTACAAAGTCCTCTCTCTTCTTGACAAACGCCCACATGCTCTAAAAAAAGCAATGTAGGCATATATATAAGGGAAGCTGTTGATGCTGCTTTTGGTCCACCTCTCCCCCTACGTCTGCATTCTAACTAAATCTTTAAAACCTGGAGAAAGCTATCCAAAAGCATTTCCGTTCATCTCAATGGAAATTGCTCGGCTGATCCAAGACCTCCTGAAATGATTTGAAATCTCCTGAAATCTTCATCGTGGCTGTTCGGTTCTGCAGCCAGGGATTTTGATTCAAACACCTAAGCCATTAACACCATGTGAGTAATCATTTTGGAGCCATAAAATTATAATACTGATCAACACATAGTTGATCATAAAGAACACTGATAGTCACAAACCCATTCATAGTGACTATCCTGAGCTATGACATCCACGTGTTTAAGACTTTAAGAACAAAAACTGCAATTGGTAAAAACATCTATCAGAATATAAGGAAACATTTGTTACATTTATTAGTCACTTCCTGTTTGTTGCTGCTTTGTGGTTTGAGTTTGGAGCTCCGTCAAGTTGATTCGTAATCCTGTTTTTATCTTAAAATAATTTTTATAACCTATCTTTCTGTTTCAACAGCGCGGGTGAACATATCCCAATAGTATTTTACATCAAAAGCAATTGGAACGCTAGAATTCCTGAAAATCCTCTACTAGCTTATAGCCGTTAGCATCACTAGCCTGTTCCCAGCTAATGCTTGTCTTGTTTACACTCTTCTCACTCAGAGATTATTGTTTATTCGTTCTAATGGTAAATGTTTCTGCTCATTGTTTTGGATGTAGGTTGACCTCCTCGCCAGCAAACGTTTGAGGAGAATGAGCACTTGTGTTACTCTGAACAGTGCGGTGTTGATGACTAAATGTAATTTAGAGGAGTATGACAGATATTTATACAGTCAAAAACTGTAACTGCCCCCTGTTGTAGAGGTAAAAAGTGATCATTTCTATCACATATTGATCACTGAACTAGAAATGTCTCCTTTTTTCTTGGGCTATTTTTGGGTTTGGGTGTTCTGTCCTTCTTGTCATCCTTCACTTGATGTCCTCTCAGCAGGTGCAACTCAAACCTAAATTATGTGTCACAGCACAAAAACCTTGCAACAAACTGTTTACTTGCAACAAACTTGCAGAAATTAAGATCTGATATTGGGTGAGCGTGATTTCATCAGGTACATGTTACACAGGTACACAGGACCAACATTCCAATCAACCAATCAGTAGTTAATGATCTGAGAGAAGTGTATAAGCTAATGACAGTAAAGGATAACCTGTAAAGTGTCCACAGACAACTAGATAACTTTTTCCATTCATACTGCATATACTATACCAACTGAACTTATTCTCAAAATTAGGCTGTGACTCAATGGTGTCGCTACAGTTAAAGTCACTTGTTTATTCTCTTCCATAACCAAATTGTGTGTGAGTAGAACCTTATTTAGCACTTCTGACAGGCACAAAAACTGTATTCTGTTGAAAACAGCCATTTGTAAGGGAAGCCAATGATACAAAGCATCACCAACAAGACAGGATCTGTCCCCATGAACCCAAATACACAACAACAAACCACTTCAGCAGAGAGACAGCTGCAGAAGGAAATACCATTAGAGCAGTACTTACTCATTCTTCAACAGTAATCAAAGAGCAAAAAAACAGAGCCAAAGCAACAGATCTTTAATTTGGGTAGAAGGGTTGAGATGATAGGACTGGCAGAGCGCTCTGAGCCTGACAGGAAGCTTCACACAAGCAATCTGCACGGTTGATTTCATTTGGAGCGACAGAAAAGATGAATGGAAACCCAAGATGGGTCCGAAATCTGTCATCTCAAAGAGTAATCGGTTTTGAGGAATCAGTCACCTGGCTACATCACACAAATAAACCTATTGAACTCAAAAGAGATCTTAGGGAGAGAGTAGGGAAAGCTAATACACTTTTTGGTGTTTGCTTATTTCTTTTCGGTATTCCATATTAACCCTTAAATGCATACATCGGGTCTTTAGTGACCCGGAACATTGCTCCTCATTCATTTTTTGAAGTTAGACATCAACCTTCTTAGTATTACTCAATCAATCAATACATTATACACAATTTAACAAGAATAAAAGAATAAAAGAATGCCTGTTTTCCCATTAATTTTTTGTAAACATTAGTATAGGGTATCTAACGACTCGAGGTGTCTTCCTAAATGGTTGTTTAAGAAATGAATAGCTACACACTCAATCAATTATAAGGGTTAGAAGAACTGTTAAACATATAACATTCTAGAAACATAATAATCACTGTAATAATGATCCGATCATTTCTTAAGCATTTGCTTATTTAAATCCAAACAGCAACTTTTTGGGGGGATGGGCAGTGTATATTTACATAGAACATGTTTCACAAAAATAAATATATAAAAACTCGCTTTCAATAGCTTCACTGTGAAAAAAAAAAATCTATTTTTTGAGCTTTTTTGAGTTTTACTTTTCTTTTTTTGGCAACTCAAATACATTCAAATCAGTTGGTAAAAAGTAAATTAAGTTTAGTTTACTAAAAAAAAAATTTTTTTAAATACAGTGCATCATGGCCATATTCTAGGATGACAATCCTGGAAAAAATCCAGGATTATTTTTATATTTCAAACTGTATATT
Source organism: Squalius cephalus (assembly GCF_949319135.1). Taxonomy (NCBI): domain Eukaryota; kingdom Metazoa; phylum Chordata; class Actinopteri; order Cypriniformes; family Leuciscidae; genus Squalius; species Squalius cephalus. Next base: position 43,402,993 of record NC_137127.1, on the reverse strand, counting down.
CTGTCTCCAACCCTAAACCTACTCCTAAATACAACCCTCAAAATTTTCAGAATTTGTACATTTTCTGTATACATCATTCTGTATACATCAATACATCATTCTGTATGATTTATAATCTGGTTTCCCAATGTAGGGTTTACCAGGAACACACACACACACACACACACACACATTATTTATTAATTCATTCATTCATTTATTTAACATTTATTTATTTAACCCTTAAAGCATGAATGTTTCGCTAATTATTATTACATATTCTGGTCTTTAGCAACCCAGATCTATATCTAACATGGATGGATCTCTACCTGTCACGATAAAACTCTCCTGATATTAGAGTAACAATTACAGAAGAATAAAATAATGCATATTTGTTACCTTTTTGAGCTTGGAAGGGTTGTTTTAAACCATCTTCACTGGCCACGTCAGAGCTATATTTCCCTTCAGCATCTGGCTCATATTCGCGATATCAAACATATTATCATAACGAAATTATTTGCAACATCTTCAAAATCAATATTTTGATCACTGACAGCTTCTTCACCAGATCCACCATCAAGTGACAGTGACACTTATATTTGATTGCGTTCAGAACTTGCTCTGCTGTAAATCGCTGAGCAATTTCAAGTTTTGCTGATGATACTTCCTATTCTTTTGTTTTCTGCCTGCATCAACTATGAGTGAAACGTCAATTCATCATTCTGTTTCTGCCACTGCCACCTTATGTAATAAAGGTGAATGGCACTTATTCAGTCATCAAAGATTCACTTATTGTTGTGCATAAAAAAATATATACTTACACTGTCATTTTAAAAATATATTTGTCTACAATTAAACTGTCCATTTTTAAGGGAAGGTAGAGGACTGAATTATGCATGTTCATACTTGACTGCAGTCAGTGTGCATTAATATATAACCAGTTTTACAATTATTGAGTGTTATCCCTCCATTCCTCTACAGCAAATGTGAATACTCCAGAATTCCTGTATTCTGACACCGTGAAACCGTGACAAAGATCCATGCAGTATGATGCCAAGAAGTCTTTCTGAGCCTCTATGGATTAGACTCAGACACCTCTCAGCCCTACATTGCACTGGGGTGAACCCAGCATTTCCTCTAACCGTATGAACGTTTTGTAAGCCGATCAAAGGAGGAACTAGCTCCATTAGGATTAACTGTAAACATTAGACTAGATTTTTACATTGTCTAAATAAAAAGTGACTGAAAATTGCCCATGTAAAACCCTACTGGTCAGTTATATTATCTGAATAGTAGCATTTGCTCGAGCGAAGCTCACTTCCATAATGTTAGGGTGACTGTCAGGGTGTTGCCATGTGGTTGCTAAGGTGCTCTGAGTGGTTTTTAGTGCATTGCGATGCAGTTGATGAGTTTTGGGTGGTTGCTAGTGCCACTAGGAGATGACTTGCTGACCCAGTTCAAAAAAGCCCAACCTCAAGACTATAATAGTATCCCAAATGATGCACTATACACTTACGCTACCGTCCATGGAATGAATTTTAGAAGGAAATCCAAGACAATTTAAAACCAATCCATATGAATTGAGCAGTTTAGTCCAAATTTTCTGAAGAGACACGATCGCTTTATATGAGCAGATTTAATTTAGGCTTTTATTCACATATAAACATTGATCAGCAAACAAAAACCGAAGCTCAACCGAATCTGCTTGACGCGCGAGAACAAACCTCATTGGTTCTTGCTGAAGCTCAAACGTGATGCGTAACACGAGAATGAACCTCATTGGTTCTCGCATGTCAGTCGAACATGCTTGAGCTTCCATTTACCATTAAAGGTGTGTGCGTTGATGAATGTTTACAAGTGAATAAAAGCCTAAATTCAATCTGTTCGTCATAAAGTGATCGTGTCTCTTCTGAAAATTTGGACTAAACCGCTCAATTCATATGGGTTCGTTTTAGGATCTCTTTATGAACTTTTTGAAGCGTCAGTTGCGTAGCTGTCAATGGAGGGACAGAAAGCTCTCAGATTTCATCAAAAAGATCTTCATTTGTGTTCTGAAGATGAACGAAAGTCTTACAGGTTTGGGACGACATGGGTGAACTTACTCTTTAAGCACCACTGCAAATTTATGGACACTTCCACCACTTCCACATAAGCCAATTCTTTTCATAATGGGCCTAAATCCTATTCAGAGTTACAGGAAAAGGAGGGCATAGAATGGTTACAGTACTGCCCTTCAGATCAGTTTCAGTAAAGCATCCTCCACTGAGCTCATACGCAGTCATTGGTGTGCTATTCTTGTGTGAAAAGTGGGGGGTTGGGAGTGGGCAGAGGTTAAGGAGTGTACTTGAAGACTATTAAGTCTTGGCATATAAAAGGTAGCGCTGTCGGTAATGCACTAAGGCGAGGAGAGCAGTATGTAGATTAGATTACACAGCAGCTGCAGTGATGCTCTGGTTTATGTTCTCATCAGGGAGAGGTGACTTATCCAAACACCCTACTGTGCCGTCTCAAATCGAGGGTCAGGGGAATTCTGAGTTAATGTGCATCTTTAGTGAATGAATGTTGACAGCACACTCCCGTTATCACAATGAGCATATATAGCTTGTTAAGTGCTTTGGCAGGCATACAAAAGCTGCCTTGATCTGGACAAGGTCATTTCAGGTCAGTACGCTAAGCACACACAGTCATTTCCACATAGACGTAACACATACACACTGAGTGTTTGATCAATGTGCTTGGACAAATGTTTTAAAAGAAAGCACAGAGAATAAGAACGGAGACATAAATATAGTGCCTAGTTAAACTGGATTGCATGTAGTGAATAAAATTAAACATTAATAACATAAGAATAAAAACTTCATAACATATTTTTTTTTTTGTATATTGTTGTTTGCAGATTAGCAAGTTAATATCCACAATTTCCTTAAATCTAATTGGCCTAAGCAACAAAAAAGAAAAAAACATTTACAAACATCTTTTTGGATATATTTTTAAATACATTTCAAAAATCTATTGCTAATACAGATTCTAAGATATTTATAAATAAATTAACAGGTTTTCAATAAGTTTTAGTTTCTTCATTTATTTTCAATCTAAATACAATAATATTTGACATAATATATATTTTAAAAAGATACATTTTGCATTTATCAAAAATATATTTTAAGACTGAAAAATGTTTGGCCCCTTGAAATATATTTTGGATTTACGTTTAAATTCCAAGTTAGGCTTTAAGCTGTGCTGTTTAAAGCATATATTTGAAATACCTTTTTTCTTTTTTTTTTTGCCAAATGGAACCTGACTTTGACAGGACAGATGCTTGTCAAGCATGATAAGACTTTTGTGCGAGCTCTTTTCAGTGAACTCTCTAAAAGTCTCTATTCCCTGTCTCTCTCTATGTCTATCTTCATTCTCTTAGTGTCTCTCTGGAGTTTTCCGCCGTGTCTTTCATCCTACACAAAAAGCAATTTGCTCCAAAAACCTGAGTGCCACCCTCTCTTATGTCCCCCCCCTCTGACCCCCAGCAGACAGAGCAATCAGACATCCAGCCCTCGTATCCTGACCTCACTGGTACCCATTATGGGCATGCACACTCCCACAAATGAGCACTGTCTCACATGTCATTCACAGAAGAAAAAAATACTGTAATATTCTGGTAAATGAATGTCATAGCCATCTTAGTGTCTTCTGCACACTTAGAGTCTCAAACCCTTTAACATTTTAACTTAATACTTTTGAACTGAATGGCCTAAAATTCTTCCTTGGGACATGTTGAGGTAAGTGACATCTGTTTAAGTTCCGACACAGCAATGCAACTATAGTGCTGTGTTTTTGCAATTCAAGTTCTTTGAGATGAAGCTTGGTAATTATTATCATGGCTTCAGGGTATCTATAAGCAGTTTGGGAGAATAGCCACCTCTTAGATCACAAAAATTGCTTTGTAAGCAATCTACTCTTTACTCGGCTGTCTTTAGACTCTTTGGGTCATATGCAATGTAATGACAACTTTTCAAGACCAGTTATATAACCTTTCAGTCATTTTAAATTTTGTGGGGTGGGGGGGGGATCCTCATTCTACAGCAGTAATTTTTGAGCAATCAATCTTGACTATGTAATCTGACACAAATTTGTCTCCTTCACACAATGCCAATAAAAAGTTATTAAAAGCATTTTGATAAACATAAAGCATTAACAAATTTGGCACCAAAGCTGAGAAACATGAAGTGGCTGTATCGTCTTGACTAAACTCTAGTATACTGAATTTAAACTTGGTAAACGTCATCACTACTGGCCCTGACTGTACCTGATCGGGTGCATTTCCCAAAAGCATTGTTAGTGTTTCCCGAAACCAAAGTTTCAATGAATATTCACAAACTTGTGTGGTTATGACTACTGCTTTTGACCTGTGGTTAGAAGTTTCTCATTAGTATGACATGTGGACTTAAGTAAAATAAGCAGGCTAAGATCCAGTATAATCTATATCTTTAAATCCATTTGCCCTAGTGCTCAGGGGAAGCCATGCGTATGACTTAAGAGGGAATCCGCATTTGAATCAAACATCGGTAAATAAAGCAAAACAACAGAGAACAAAATAGCAAAGCATTCCTCAGATACCATGTTTGTTATTTAGAGCAATAATCTACCATTTGATCTTGAACCAATTAATAAGAAGATATTACTCCATCACCTGCATGACATCATTAACCTATACCTATGTGGTTTGAACAAAGGATGTGCAATAAAGTTACTACAGTTTCGTGAAACTTTCGTGACTAGCTAGTAAATTTATCCAACAATGCATTGTACTTTGGTAGATAAGTAGCGAGTTATGTCATTATATACTAGGATTAAAGGGAAAGAAGAAAGTAATATACACCTACTTCACTCCTACAAGAGTCCATGCAGTCACTGAACAAACGGCGCCTTGTTGTATGAAAGTATTATTGGAGCAAAACAACTAAGCACCTGTGAGAGTGAGAATAGCCACACATGTGTATTATTAAATCTGAAGTCCCTCGTAGAGGCAGGGATGGTCATTGTTCAGAGATCAGAGAATTTTGGCCAATCAAATGACTTTATTTGTTCCCCAGGGGTGTGTCCCACCCGCACCCTGAAACATTCTGTTACAGCTTGTAGAAACTGTGAAAAAAATTACACAAACATTAGGGCTATGCTAAACGTTCAGAATAACAGAGATAAAACATTGCGTTTAATTAAACTGACCATAAGATAAAGTAATGCTAGCACTACAAATGACAAACAGTCGGACAGCTTTTTATTAGACTTATAAAACTCTATAAACTGTTATAACAAAACTTCACAACTAGTGGAGCCTAAAAACATATTTAAACATATGTGTAACAACACACACACCTAACCATGACAGTTAAACTCTGGTAACCTAACAAGGCATTCAGTTGAATTACTTATAAAATAAACTAATTAAATATAAAACTAATTAGCAAATAAAAACCTCACAGATATCACAGGTTTTTATGTAGCCTAATTAACATATAGCAAAAAGAAAATAAATAATACAAAAAAAAACATTAAACATATTTACTTTTTTTTATGCAGCAAATAGCAAAGCGGGACCCGCACTGTATTTTTGGGATAATCTATAAAAAAAAAGTGCCTAATAGCTTATGTTTGTTGTACTGTAAGTCACTTTGGATAAAAGAATGCAAACATGTAAATGTTATATACATTGGGATGCCTAAATGCTGGCACGAAGCAAGCGTTTTCAATTCATTCCTATGGAAGTCGAGCTTCACGCTCGCGCAGTGCATTTTGGGATTGACAGCAGACCGGAGAAAGCAATGAGAGCGTCAAAAGGTTGGGCAGTTCTTTATCAACTTTATGCAAATATCAAGCGAAAAATGCGGTCGGCAGCCAATTGCTGTGAGGTTCGGGATGTGACGTCTGTCTTGAGAGTTTAAAAATATGCAAATTGTGCCGGAGTTTATGCTGGATTTAGTGAGTAAATCATTTTGTTTACAAATTAGACGCTTTGCAGTTGTTATATATATATATATATATATATACACTCACCTAAAGGATTATTAGGAACACCATACTAATTCTGTGTTTGACCCCCTTTCGCCTTCAGAACTGCCTTAATTCTACTTGGCATTGATTCAACAAGGTGCTGAAAGCATTCTTTAGAAATGTTGGCCCATATTGATAGGATAGCATCTTGCAGTTGATGGAGATTTGTGGGATGCACATCCAGGGCACGAAGCTCCCGTTCCACCACATCCCAAAGATACTCTATTGGGTTGAGATCTGGTGACTGTGGGGGCCATTTTAGTACAGTGAACTCATTGTCATGTTCAAGAAACCAATTTGAAATTATTCGAGCTTTATGACATGGTGCGTTATCCTGCTGGAAGTTGCCATCAGAGGATGGGTACATGGTGGTCATAAAGGGATGGACATGGTCAGAAACAATGCTCAGGTAGGCCGTGGCATTTAAACGATGCCCAATTGGCACTAAGGGGCCTAAAGTGTGCCAAGAAAACATTCCCCACACCATTACACCACCACCACCAGCCTGCACAGTGGTAACAAGGCATGATGGATCCATGTTCTCATTCTGTTTACGCCAAATTCTGACTCTACCATCTGAATGTCTCAACAGAAATCGAGACTCATCAGACCAGGCAACATTTTTCCAGTCTTCAACTGTCCAATTTTGGTGAGCTCGTGCAAATTGTAGCCTCTTTTTCCTATTTGTAGTGGAGATGAGTGGTACCCGGTGGGGTCTTCTGCTGTTGTAGCCCATCCGCCTCAAGGTTGTGCGTGTTGTGGCTTCACAAATGCTTTGCTGCATACCTCGGTTGTAACGAGTGGTTATTTCAGTCAAAGTTGCTCTTCTATCAGCTTGAATCAGTCGGCCCATTCTCCTCTGACCTCTAGCATCAACAAGGCATTTTCGCCCACAGGACTGCCGCATACTGGATGTTTTTCCCTTTTCACACCATTCTTTGTAAACCCTAGAAATGGTTGTGCGTGAAAATCCCAGTAACTGAGCAGATTGTGAAATACTCAGACTGGCCCGTCTGGCACCAACAACCATGCCACGCTCAAAATTGCTTAAATCACCTTTCTTTCCCATTCTGACATTCAGTTTGGAGTTCAGGAGATTGTCTTGACCAGGACCACACCCCTAAATGCATTGAAGCAACTGCCATGTGATTGGTTGATTAGATAATTGCATTAATGAGAAATTGAACAGGTGTTCCTAATAATCCTTTAGGTGAGTGTATATGTTAAATATTTAATTTTGGATAATGTGTTCATTGTGATTATACTGGCTGGGTTTATAAAAGTTTGTAAAATTGACAGGATATTTTTGCTTGGGGCATTGTCTATTTCCGAATGTAATCACGTGCATCTCTGATGATTATACTGTGTGTGTGTGTGTGTGTGTGTGTTGAAAAAAACATAGATTAAACACACTCGCAACAGACCAACACCCCAAAGTGGAGACGTTATAGCGTTGCCAGCGGCACTGAGCGTAGTTTTGCCGCTGTAGTGGACACGCATCGTAACTTGGCCCCAGTTTAGAAGTTTACTTCATTTAGTCCCTGCTGGTAGATGTCGTAACTACAGTTCATTGCAAACAACATCTTTCTTTATTGACAGGCTTGTGACTGTCATTCTTGTGGCCAATCACCTCACATTCATTCAATGTGGCATCAGAGTGATTAGTCACATTTACGGGTCAGAATTGAGTGCCCATAAGAAAATCAAATCAGATGCGTCCTGCCGCCAGCCAAGCAATTGCCATTCAGATGAATGTGAATGCTAATCTCCAGGTATTCCAAAAATCCTCGATCTTGGCTGTGTATTTAATCCTCTGCAACAACGCTTTCTCTGCTTCTGCTTATTTGTCTTTGTCACAAGAAAATACATGCCCCAACTGTTCCCTTCCATAATATTTAGAGATTTAAAAATGAGAAATTTACTCGAGCGAGCCGAAATCTCCAGCACTCTCTCATCCGACAGCTGCCGCGTTCGTCTCCCACCTTTCCTGCCAGCTTCTCTGTTTTTCTGTTATAAAAATGTCTCCCCGGAGATGCCGGCCCGGACACGATTCATTTAGTTAACAAATCGGAGTGATTACAAGCCCAGATTGGTGCTGAGGCAGGTTCTCTGTCATCAGTGCCTGCTCAGAGTGCAGCGTGTGCAGTATGAAGGTCTCACCTGAGCTTTATGTAGCTCTGCCCTTTCTCTCTCTCCACCCATTTCCTCCACTAAAGCTCAGCCACCACTCTCCTTTCAGCTGACAACACATAATGCTTTAATTAGCGAGCCCATTGAGAAATATAACCTACACTTTTTGGTCTCCAGCAGGGAATTTGAGTTATATCCCATAATTGGAAAAATAAGTTGAAGTAAAGGATCTGAGATTTTTATGTATCTTAAGCACATTCTCATCATCAAAAGGTGGGTTATAAAGACCCTAAACCCCAGATTTAGACCCCCTAATCCACATATATGGATGGGAATAGGGAGTGTTTGTGTGGAGAGAGCAGTTGGTGACTTTAATAGGTCCCTACCCTCTTCAGACTGATGGAACACTAGAGGAGAAAGCCTTACGTAACATATTTCTGCGAAGGAACACAAGCACTTATCAGGAGTGCCTATTAACCACTAATGAGACATTAAGGATCTATTTGCTTGTCAGCAACTTTGGAGCCATTAGAGACTATATAGACATGTGTCCAGACCTGAGGTCAAGGAATAGCATGAAACAAATCTATTCCCATGGTCCTGACTCAATCTAATAAGATTTGGCACGCTAGTTGGCAAGGGTCTGAAGTTCTTTAATGCCAAATTTGGGCTCTCAATTTCAAAGTTCACATTTCATGTTCATGGGGGAGGGGAGGGGGGGGGGGGGTCCTGATTGAATATGTACTGCCAAATGAGAGCAGACCATGTTCGATTTTAACACGTTTGGACAATAATCACAGATGAAACATCAATCTAGGGATCTTTTTATCCTTTCAACTCACCACAGAACTGCACTCACAGAATTGTGGGACAGCTTATCATAGGCAGCGACATCTATGGTGTCCTAAAAACGGATGGATGAACTTCATATCCCTTCAATATCCCTGTCTGTGATCCAAAGACAAATGAATTTACTAAGCACGAGACATGAGGCCATTCCTTGACACAATGTTGTTTAAAGCCGAATCATTTGACCCAATTCCTTCAAATTATCTTCATCTTGACAGTTTAGAAACCCAACAAGACAATTTGTTTGGTGAGGCAGAAAATGATCCTGCTGGTCAGCCGAAGGTCAGTGACTCAGCACAGCTGATACTGTGGAAACTACTTCAGCACCAGACAACCTAATCACCAATCATTACCGGCTGAACACAATCTATTACTAATTAGAAACTCTAATCTAGCACTCTGCCAACTGTTTGTGTGGGTGCTAGAAAGCCAGTAATTTTCTCTATTTTAGCAGAGGGATATAACATTATTAAAGTATATCAGACAGTATTAGGCAATTAGTATGAGTCTCTTGCTATAAATACAAGCACTCAGAAACATTTCAGTGTCGTGCTGAAATGAGCAATCTACATGTGTGCCAAAGACAGTGACTTCCTTTATTACATTAAACCGAAGAAGGATCGACTTAAACAAGTTTAATGAACTAAAACATTAATGGCCTTGTTAGTAATTACAGCACTAAGAATGTTTTAGACTTTAATTTAAATGTATATTAATGCATACCCCTGTTCATGCAAACACTCATGCCACTTCAACAAGCAAGCTGTCTTGGCATGCATTCAGTTTACCAGATAACAAGGTACATTTTTGTGACTCTGATTGGAGTCACTGTTTCTCAGTATGGATTCTCCAAATGATATTTCTGAATTTCTCTCAAAGCTGTAAGCAAAACAAAGCAAATAATAAGATGCAGCTTATTTTGGCCAAGAACCGCCGACTAAAACAGGAACAGATGGTCTGATCGACATAGGAAGCAACAACCGTCTCAGTGAACACTTATTGTAAAAACACTTATTGTGATCAGAATATCTGTCTGTCCAGAAGCAATATTATTTCCTTTATCTTTTCTCAGAAAAGACAAGACAGTAGAAAAATACACATTTCTGATGGTGAAAAGTGTGCCGCACGCGTCCTGAAAAGTGAAGCCAAAACATTTCGATCACCCCCTGGTGGATGGCTGCAGTATAGGTCATAAACCCCGCCCCCTCCATGTAATCCAATGGGAAAGGAGCCAAATTCAAAAATTCAATTACACTTCAAATAATTTTTTTCCAAAGATGGTTTCTGTCATTTTAGGTAGTTTGTATGTTCAAGTGTCCGTTTAAAAAAAAAAAGTTTGGTTATAGTTTTAGTTTTGTTTTTTGTTTTTTTAAAAAAACCTTTTTACCGCGGCTCCACCTCAGGATCACTACTGCGCAGATTCTGGCTCCAAATTATGTAACTGGTGCATAATGTCAGCGGCCATTTCTGGGATATTTTGGCTTCATTTTTCTTTAAGGTATATGGTAAATATCTATTAAGGCACCCACACACTACAAGATAATCTTACCCAATACTACCCTTTCGAAAATCCTAGGTAAATCTTGAAGGTTCTAAAGATTATTTTATCAGATTTTCCTGTGGTGTGAGGTGTGTTAAGAGTGATGGAATCTGCTCTGATAAATGTCGGGGCTGAACGATCTCAAATAGTAAATATCCAACATGTTAAATAGGATAAGAAACCCTGTAGCATGGGGGGAAACCTGAAGACAAACGCACACTCACTCTGTAGATTGTCACGTGGAACGAAACGATACCTAATCAGAAAGCGAGCTGGAGGAAACGAAAGCATGACATGACTTCATCCAAACCTTTTTCCTTTTTTTCCCCGCAAATTTTCTGTAAAAAGCAGTCCAAACACTATTATCGCCAAAATAATATAAATTGTTTTAAATGCTACATGTGAATTTGAAAACATATTAAAATGTACAGTATAAATGAGCATGCACAATGAAATGTCCAATATCAATATTTAATTCTTGCAGAAAATAAATTGCAGTAAAATATCTGCTGATTACCAATATCGCACTGATATATGGTGAATTCCTAAAATTTTTCAGTTGCATGAACCTTTTTATCCCTACTAATATTAACCCAGTAACCGGGTAGCAGACTGGCAAAAATCTGTGCACCTCAAGGAAGATGCATAAAAGTTGGACAGTCTGATTAGAGCTTGTAATTCCTACAAATGAATGCAAGTTTTTTTTTTTTTTTGTGCAATATGCACGTGGGCGGGCTCGTGTGTGGGGTTAAAGCTGTATTAAACCATCTAGATGAATGCTCCTGCAACACTTCTTCATACACGACAGTGAATCAAGCTCATTCCTGATCATATACTGTAACATCTCATAAAATAGTCTTGCTAATACGTGCTTAAATGAAGTATAGTGTGTAGTGTAATGGTCAATGAATCTAATGCAAATTTCGATGCCACTTCATACCTTACATGAAGCAAGTGTGAATTACTTCCCTTTCACTAAGAATTCAGAAAGAATACAGCTTGTGCCTGCAGTGAAAGCTGGGAGCGGTGCCTCGGGTAGAGCAGCATTAGGAAGCATCAGATGATCTCAATGCAAATACAGACACTGACTAATAAACACATCAGAAATTCATGACGAGATGACACTAAAAGAGAGGAAGGAAACAGGGAGAGAATAAGAGCGAGCTTAATGCAGTCAGTGGCCATGAAGGAGGCAGGCAGTCTTTTTTTTCAGTAATGGCCTTTAATTGGAAGTGGAGTCATGCATTACACAGACAGCCAAAGACAGGAAAATAAAAATATACGTCATTCGCCATTCATTACACGGCACTGGACCGAAAAGTATTTTGAAACAAAATGAGACATGTTAACGTCAACATTTGAGACCGAATAAGAATAAATGCAGAAAGAGCAAAGCTCGGAAGGCCCTGATTGAATACAACAGTCTGAATACAACAGACATCGATATTCAACATCTCTGAAGAAATCCTTTGAGAAGCTCTCAATAATTATGAATAATCATGTTCAGATGCCCATAAGGCACTGCAAACTCAAGCAGCTTCAACTAAATAAAGAATGGAAATGCAATTATCAAATTGTCTGTAGGTGAGACCCATTTTTGATGTGGCCATGCTTCATGAATAACTGCATTGTGTGCTACTCAACATACTGTTCACACCATGTTTCCCAAGAGATGAGTTTTTTTTTTAATAGCAACCTTTAATAACATCGCAATACATATAGAGTCATTGCAGCAGAACCCTTTGCTCAATTAAGCAGGTTTTCCTCTCATTTTCCCTGAATATAATCTTATTTTGCCAGTATGTTGCATTGTGGAACTGTAATTACAGGCTTTTTTTTTTTTTTTTTCAGGGCATTTGCTGTGGGATGGACAGTTGTTGTGAGTTAGTCCATTTTGCAGCAGCTCATTAGGCTTGTGTTTCTCTTGATGGAGGCTGAGTTTCATTATCTCTGTTATAGTGCAGAGATCAGCTTGTGCTTATCAAAGCTTGACAGATGACGAAATGGAAGTCCTTGTCATTGCTTTCACCAACAGGCCTAATTGAATGTGTCTCTCAGATGCTCAAAAGCCTGTAAATGTCTGGTAAACGAAATCAATACAGTATGAATGCAAGCTGATAGATCTGCGCTAACCGGTGGCACGTGGATCTTTTGTTCTATTTTCTATAATGTTGCTAAGCAACGTTACCAAAAAACCAAAGCGCAGTAAAACATACATACAAAAGCATAAAGAGGAAAATATGCATCTCTGATCTTCATTTGCTGATATATTACAGTAAAAGATACTGTGATGCTTTTGGAAGTTAATGTGATCAAAAAATTGATTAACAGCTATAGTTCCTCATACTGACAAACACAACCAGATGAGACAACAGCTATGTCACTGATTAAAAGGTGTTGGGCAAATCTCATGAAGCCTGTCAAAATCCTTCCGGATCGTATTTTAAATCAAAATCAAAAGCAAAAAATGTACATATAATAAAGCTATTATTTTGTAGCATCATGACAATCACTGTAAACATTTCTTAAAGGGATAGTTCGGCCAAAAATGATATTTAACCCATGATTTACTCACCCTCAAGCCGTTCGAGATGCATATGTCATTAATTTTTCAGACGAACACATTTTCAGTTATTTTAGAAAATGTCTTAGATCTTTCAGTGGTTATAATGTCAAGTTATGGGGTCCACCTCCTTCAAGTCCCAAAATGTGCATGCATCCTTCACAAAAGTAATCCATCCGGCTCCAGGGGGATAAACGAAGGCCTTCTGAGGGTAATCCGTGCAGTTTTGTCGTAAAAATATACATATTTAAAACTTTATAAATAAAAATATCTTGCTTCCGGCAACGGTCGACGCGTTCACGGGAGATGGATGCCGGTGTATGACGTAGGACGTAGCGTAGGAAGTGTCGTGACGTAGAACGAAGTACAGCTAAATCAAACGCTACGTCCTACGTCATATGCCGGCATCGGAATTTTTGGCCGAACTATCCCTTTAATGTTTTTAATATATATATATATATATATATATATATATATATATATATATATATATATATATTTAAAAGAATATATATATTATTTAAAGTACATTTAAATGCATGAGAACAAACCTCATGGTGAGTTTATGAATATATACATTCCTATAATTTATGTTTATATATGAAAGCTTAAAATTAAACGTTCATTATATAAAATGATCGTGTTAACCCTTTAACTACATAACAACATACTTTCCAGAACCCTGCACTGCAAACATAAAAACATAAAAATAAATTCATTAATAAAATCAAAAAATAAAATAATAAATTATGGTAAAATAAAATGCAGTGAGCAAAACAATATTTCTATTTCTTTTATTTAGATTTTTTAGGTTAAATATGACCCAGACATGTTCCTTACAGGTCTTTGTGAGCTTAACTCTATTTTTAGGTCTAAATGTCAGCTTACAAGTGTTCTCCTTTGTCTTGTACACACTAAAAGCATACACTCTCTGCCCTGCTATTCTCTGCTATCACTCCTCTGGTGATGGGACGAGGAACACGCTGGCAAACAACCCTATGCTGATATTTTAGAAAGGCTCTCCTTCTCTATTTTAAAGTGTTCTATGGTCACTGACTGCACTAACACGACTGTCCCGAGAGACCTCACAGTATGGAACAGAAATGTTTCTAGGACAGGCTGATCTGATGAGTTTAGGCTCTCCCCACCTCTCTCTCTGTAAGTAGTCTGAGAATGGAAGGGCTAGGTTTGAGGGTTTTGAGGACACGGTTTTCTCTATAAATGCATTAGAGTAGTGCTGAGACATGAACAGGCTGAATGGAGACCAGCTGAAGTGAAGTGGCGACCGTCTGCGGTCCCTATCTCTTCCAAATGTTGCACAATGTTTTTTACCCAAGTGGAACATGTTCCCTGTTCCAACCAGAGTTACTCGGTCCATTTTTAAATAAAGGGCCTGTGGCAGCCGAGCAACTGCCTGTGAGATGAATGGGAGTGCAAATGGATAACCTTCTCAAAAAATAAATAGATAAAAAAAAAAGAATGCTAATGGAATTTGGAACTAATCCTAAAAGGAGCATATAAGAATCCCTTGAGACTTTACAAAGACTCAAATGTATATGTTCAAACTGGATAAATGTCCCAATTTTCACTTCCTCACTCTTAGCGGATTTTGATTTTATACCATTTGGATTGGTTTCAAATTATGACAGAAATTCCATTAGCATTCGTTTAGGATTTTTTTCACCCAATTAAATTTCTTCAAGTCATTACATTAAATCATAAAGTAATAAAGTAGTGGTGGCATCACTGTGATATAATGCCATATATCCACATACATATATCTAACTATATACGGTATACAGCCCACGCCATTCTACAGTATAACTTTGGTAAAAATGTGTAAGAAAGCCTCGTATGTGGATGCAGAGAGAACACATGAATAAATGTAGTGACACGTTCATTTTCTCCATTCACCCTCAGGCTATGGACCTCCTTCTGCAATCATTTCTTCCACATTAAATACTCTCTTCCCCATTAGTCGTGAAATGCAGGGACTCACACTTATGTCAGAACTAATTAAGGGATCTGCTTTTTGTAGTTCATGATCACGTTAACTCAGTACAAGCCAAACAGACCTTGGAGACTTGAAAGAGGACAAAACAAGCAAATTGAGGTTAATATTTAATTTGTTCTCCATTTAAAAGTCCTCACAGTGACACATTTACTCTTCTTCCGACGTGCAATGTTAGCTTCACTATTAACTTGCTTGTCCTAGCTTGATGCTTGGATAAATCAGAAGACTAGAAGGGTTTTTTTTTTTTTTAAATCCATTATATTACAACCCTACGAAAAAGAGGTACAGTAGAGCTGTGTGTGAGTGCAGTGTAGCTGTGGTAAGGATATCCATTTGCCTAAATTAAGCAATGTCATGTATTTTGAGAAGAGGAGAGGGCCAAGCACCGAACCCTGAGGTATTTCAGTGGCTAGCTGATGTTACTTATACATCTTTACCCTACAACATACCCTTAAGAATTTATCAGTGATCTAGGACTCAAACCAGCAGACAAATAGATGTTGGTCTCCACTGAATCGAAAACAACTCACTGTTTTTGCCATGAACAAGAGCAGGGTAGTCTGTAATTTTCAACTTGTGTTTAGTGTTGGGTATTTTAAGCGCTTCAAAAATGCTACCTTATCCGGCACTGTCTGGAGATAACAAAGCATACTGACTGATCTTAATTTGAAGATTTGTCTTGTTTTCTATTAAAAATATCTAAACCTATATAAAGTTTTGACGCTTTCCAGACGCTTCTCTTCATGAGACACAAATACCTTTTGTGTGATGAACTCATAAGCGCACCATCGCACGGAGACAAACAGAGTAGGGCTACTCTTGAAAAACAAACACCAAGTGTAATTAAATACAGTGTTGGGGACTTTTACTTATAAAAGTAAAAGAAGAAATTTCAATACTCTAAGGCCCTGTCCCAAATGGCACACTTCATGTGCACTTGCGGTCTTGTGGACTTACAATGGCTGCTGCGTGCACAAGACCGTAGGGTGTCCCATTTGTCATTTTAGGTTTCAAAAGGGTCCTAACGAATGCCCGCTTTGTGGCCAATATGCGCCCTTGATGGACACTTTTGCTGAGCCCGCACTGAAGGGAGCTCTGCAGCAGACTTCTACCCAAACAAAGCTTCTTTTTGTGAATGACAATAAAGGTTTGTTAAAGGTACGTCACAAAAGTGCAGACTCGTCGGAAGACCGCAAGTGTTTAGCCACTAGGGAAAGGGCCATACTTAAGGAATAAAAACAAAACGAAAAAATAAAACACAAATGTGATGTTTAACTAAAGTCATTTTTGTTTATTGGTTGAATTGGATCATCAAATGTAAGCAGGAAAGACATTGGTTAATAAAGTGAGATTAAAAACAAAGTATATTTGTGTAATTTAACATTTAATTATTGCAGGGAATATAGGTTGCATTTCACAGTTTTATTAATTCTGAGGAATACTGAATCTGTTTTTGTGCAAGTGAGACGAGTAAATGCATGCTCACATTTAGTCTAGAACTACAATAAACATCATGTTCACACAGCGCACACAACGTGTCTGAACCTTACTCACGATTTCTCTCAAGATGGGGACAGGAGAGCGGTCAGTCAATAAATGGGAAAACAACGTAACTTGCGCTACTTATTTGAAAAAAGCAATTTAGATATTTTGTAAATTTATAAGTAATGCGTTACTTTACAAGTTACTTGAAAAAAGTAATCTGATTACGTAACCCGCGTTACTTGTAATGCCTTAACCCCAACACTGATTAAGTATTGAGCATGTTAAAGTGTTTCAAGCAGCATTTGTTGCATATGTTTATGTGTCACCTTGCTTAGCCCAATTATCATTTGATTGTGGAAACAAAGGTGAATGAAGTGTATATATTAAGTCGGTTATGTATTTGCACTTGCAAGTTTCCAATAAACAAGAGAAAGTAAGAGATGTAGGTGCGTTTGCCATCGCGGGGTGTGGGGTTTGACTGAATGAGTAGAAAATCATCAAGGCAGCTTCATTCAGTTTTAGTCTTTCTATCTAGAGACATGGTCATGAAGGACATCTGGGGATAAAATGTCTTCTTTTTTTTATGAAATGAAAAAGTTTTTCAATGTCACCTCAGTATTTCTCTATGAACACCTGCCCCGCCTCCACCTTACCTTTCTAGGCCACTACAAAGAGCAGCAGGGGCACTCCATCAGAGAGTAATCATGCGAAGTCTCCTGACTCCACAGAAGTAGGGATCTACAGTGCAGCTGTCAGCACTGGGAAAATGAAAGAGAGAGAGAATGAGACATGTACAAAAAGAGAGACTACGGCATATATGCATCATTTCTGCTTCTCTCTGAGATAAGCACTTTTACCGCACGTCTGTTACCCTCACAGTGAATGCTCTATCTATTTTTGTTAGCCCTTTCCATCTTCCTTCTCAGACCATGGTCAATTTTTCATGAAGATGCATTTAAAAGGAACTCTGTTAACAGCCGCACATGAATGCGCTGTATTCTTTTTCCAGAAAGACATGCTGCATTAGAGGATTCCTTAAAAAAAGGGACGGATATACTGTGTTAATGTAAAGGAATTCTCCTTATTGATTTTTTACATGTGTTTTCGCCGTATTTTGAATTGCTCATTGCATTGTTTTGTGTTTTAGAGTTAAAGGAAGTCTCTGTGAATTTAACAGAAAATGTTACTGACTCCTTTTCAGTTTTTCTGCAGAATTTTTTTTTTTTTTTTGCGTAGCTGTTGAAGATGCCCTTGAATGGCTTTTTCTCAAAAGTCTTCTTTTAAAACTTTTACAGTCTTTCAAAGGAGGATAAGGTCAGTTTGAGCTAAAATATTATTTAGTTTGCCTTGACTTTCTCTGTTTTAAAATGGACTAAATACCCTGCTGAAAAGACTATAGCTGCCAAACAGTTAAATATGTTAAGGCATTAGGTATCATGAATTAACAAAGCACAGTGCATTTCTATTGCTCATTGTTAATTCATGTTCGTTCATAATAAATTAACTAATGCTAATTTGTGCAATTTAGCTAGATAAGAAGCCTGGAAAGACAAGCTGAACAGCATCCAAAACATAACATGTGCTTTATATGCTGTTAAAGTCCGCCTGTGGTGAAAATCAAGCTTTTAAATGTTGTTATATATGTCTGTGTGGTGTTTTTAATATGCTTTAATAGGGTGACCAAACGTCCTGTTTTCCCAGGACATGTCCTGTTTTCACGTCCTGTCCTGGCCGTCCTGCCTGTTTTTTATAAAGTGATGAAAATGTCCTGGTTTTCATTATTTTTCATTGGGCCATTAAGCTTGTACTTTAAATACATGCTTGCCTTTGCACTCAAAACATATGAAACCGGCTTCGGCTTCGCCCCGTCTTGTTATAATCAGCGCGTTCCTCAATCCGCAGTGTGTGTGTGTGTTCATCTCAGCCTTATTGGTCTGTCACTACTCGTCAATGTCAGGTATTTTGAAATGACCAATCAAATCAAAGTAGGCGGACTTTATGTTCACAGAATTTTAGCAGCGTGACTCGACGGCGCTTCAGTTTCCCCTTCAGTTTACGGTCAAGTGCGAGATAAGATGTAAGTAGCTAACAGCGTAAAAAAACAAACAAATGTAAATTCACAAATGATTTACAGAGAAAATTCCTGTGTTTTCGTTTCGTTACACGGGATCCGTGTAAAGCAGAATGCATGAACTGCAAAGCTGGCACGTACGTGTCAGTGTCAAATAAAGGTGCTAGCGACCTAGAAGCCCACATAAAGAAAGTATAGGCTACAAGAGGATCAGGAGGATTGAAATTGTTTTTTTTTTACTGAAATAGTGTAGTAGATTTTTTATTTTAGAGTAGTAGATTTTTAACCTATGCTATGGCCATGAAAAGAAATAGTGTCATGTAAAAGGTGTTAAAAGCTAAACTTTTATTTATTTATTTTTTAATAGTATTCTATTGTTGCTGGCCAAACATTGAATGGAAAGGATGTATTACTTTATGTATTAAAGTACAATAACATAGTTGCAAGGTTGTGAATGCATTTGTCAAGTATTTTTTGATGCATTCACCCCCCAACCACGCCCCCACCCCTTAACCATGCCTCCCCAAACCATGCCCCGCCCATCAACCACGCCCCCGTCCTGTTTTCTGAAAACTAAAATATGGTCACCCTTTGCTTTAAGACAAACCATGTGCATTCATAAGTCAACACCATTGCTGAGTATTTTCTCCTTAAAACCGCAGTGAACCAAAGACAGTTTCAAAAATGTGGTTTGAAATCGCTGGTGTTTCTGACGTCACAAACTACACTGTAAAAACTAAAGGAGCCTCAAATATCCTGTCGGATACTCAAGGAACTTCAAAATGTAATTTAGGTGCCTCAAAGCTCTTTCTCCTATAGTAGGGTTACTGGATGAGCATTGACAATATTTGAGGTTCTTGCTGGAACTTATGGGATCCTTTAAGCACTTTGTATTTAGTTCAGAGGTTCTGGAGTCACCTTTTTATTACTATGAGACCTGGAAGTGCTTTGGGGGAATATAGAGGAACTTGAATGTGATAAAAGGGTTATTGGAAGATCTTTTAACATTTAAGTGGTTCCTGGAGGATCTCTTATGTTAAAGCCAGCATCTGGAGGAACTCAATGGTTCAGTGAGGCCAGAATGATATTATTATTATCCTATTATTACTTAAGTTTGATTCAGTATATATACCCAGGTGAAAAATACGTAGGCTACTAAAAAATGTACTTGAGTGTGTTTTTAGTAGGCCTTCAATACAAATATAACCTACTTTAATGCATTTTAATACATTTAACAGTAGCCTACGTCTTTTTCACCTGGGTAGCTTACATTTATTTAGTATAGGCCTATTTTATTGATTAATTTAAACCAATAACAAACAACACTAAATAATAATAATATTTAAAAAATCATGAATTATTATTGAATAAATAATAGTAATAAAATAATATTTTTTACTTCTTCATAAATTATTATTTGAAGAAGAAGAACCAGGAGGATAAAGGTTTTATTCAGTCACGAAACTGCTGCTATTCCTCTGCTGTCGTCACTTCAGTGATGCTCGCGCTGCTCGCGCGCAACAAAGCTCAGCTGATCGACGTCATCGAATTTGAAAGTAACGGCTCTCCTCATCAAAGCCTGCCGCATCTTCCGCCGTTTGTTCGGCTCTCCGTTACAAGGTTTGTAAACTCGACAAAGAAATATAAATACTCACTATATATTCGAACACACATATATATAAACTAAATGTATTATACATTACTACGTTTTTACAGTGTTTACCACTCGTTTATTGTACAGTAGGCCTATCTGGTATGAAGGTTTTAGCAGCGATGTTTTTTCTACGTTGATCTAATGACCAAATGGAAATTATTGACTTATTGTCTTGGATTGATTTAAAGTTAGTCATTCAATTCAACATATTCTGTACAACTGTGTCTTCAAATTGCTGATATAACCTACAGCCTAACTAATTTAGCTGATTCCTGCTGTCGTCATTGGTGTTTGTTATGAATAACAAAAGCAGGTTAATATAGTTTGGTCTGTTTTTGTTTAGCCTAACTTACTACAGGTGCCCTCATTCTCTCAAATACCATTTTGAATCAATTTAGTCGTCAATAAATATTGTGTAGTGAATAATCAGCTTTGTTATTTTGTTTCCCCAGAACAACCAGTACAATGTTTCAGTGGCAACATTGAATTACAGTAAGTACCTGCACCACATGCAAGTACTTTATTACTATGAACTTTCTCTGTGTGCAATTGTATTGTTTGACTGTGTACTTGTGTTTTTTAATCAGTTATTCTCTGAAAATCTTCTTCCCTCATGCTCTCAAATCTCATTCATGTTACATTCATGTAATATCACAGGTTTGGAGCCAATAATGCTATGCATTTTTTATAGGCTATACCTTAATCATATGCATTTGAATATAAGACATTTTGAACCCTGAATTATAACTTCAAGTTTGGTCTTTTTCGACAAAAAAAGGAAAAAGCTATTAAATGGCTTAATAAGACTTACCGGTACAACACAAACCATAACACATGAGTTGTGAATTCATTGATTATTTTTAGGATCTTTTCTGGGACATTTTTGGAGCTTAACCATTTTTACATAAATTGTTGCATTGAATTGAACTAGACAAGTGTGCATAAGAATGGTTTCATGAATGATTTACACAATTTTTTTCTGCTTGTGTTTCATGCAGTGAAAGCGAATGGTGACTGGGGTTGCATTATGCCTGAGATCTGCTTTTGGGTTCCACAGACAGAAAGTCAAACAGGTTTGGAACGTCACAAGGCTGAGGAAATTATTTAAATTTCACAACTATCACTTTAATAACCTTACTAACAGTAAATTTTGTACCTTGCAGGGATCTCGGTAAGCTGAAATACAAGTTTGAACAAGAATAAAAATCCTCCTGTAGACCTGAAAATCATTGAAGTGCCTGGACCATCCACCAGAAAAGAGGAAAAACAAACAGAAAATGAAGCTGATGCACCTTTTCACTTTTCTAACTCGTTAAGTACCTCACATGTCCCTTGTGAAGATTGTATTATTGTTTGCATTTTATGTTGCAGTGAGTAAAGGTGCGTCACATTTGTGAATTTTGTGAAATTACACAGGCAAAAAGGTCCATTGACCATTGTCAGCAGTGTAGCGTTGTAATGTATGAAGCACCACACAAAATTGCTGATCGTGTGGATTCTTATTAAAATGACTGAATTCACCAGTGAACATTCACAGAACAACAGATAATTTTACTACACCTTAACTCTGTTCAAATGGAAAATGTTTTCTGCTTGTTGTGACATAAGGAATACTGTTTCCGGGTCGAAGCCTCTACTTCTACTTCCTCTATCTTGTTTCTAGATATTGAGAATACTCAACAACCATTTATGGGAACTGTTGATTCAAGTCACACATTTAAGCTTTTCAAAAGCCATAGTGTACATTACAGTCTCCAGTCTCACGGCATCCCAGACTTCAACATTTTATGATTCAAAATAGCTGAATAACTAAACCATCTGAGATTTCGGAATAGAGATCAAGGTTAGGATCATAATTTTCAGGAATATTACAGAACAATGAGTGCATATTAGCACTGTTTGTTGTTTGTTTTTGGCATCTGAGAGAGCTTTTGGACTTGGAAACAGTGGCGTCAGATTTAAACGAACTGAAACACGTTTTAAAATTAAGTGAAGATGGACATTTTTAATTAGTCAATTTAAATTTTTTACATTGAGGGCAATTCCGCGCAAAACTGTCACATCCATAACACCAACACAATGCAATGGTATTTAGTTGGCGTTATGGATGTGACATTTTTGCGTGGAATTGCCCTTGATTTATTACATGGAACATGTGTTTTCTATGCATTTTGTTGAGATGTCTTTTCTTGTGTAGCCTATTGTATACACATGGTTGATTATTCATGTTACTTCTGTATTATACATTTTTTTTTTGTGTGTGTGTGTGTATTCATTGATATTAATCTATTACTAGCTTTTTTCCCCAAGTGCATTGAAGTGTATGTATTAATATGGATCTAAAATATGTAATAAACAATTCTTATTTTGAATTTGGTTCAGTTTGTTTATTATAATTTAAGTTTATGGTAACCGTAGTAACAACATGAAATTAATTTAATACAAATAAAAAAATAAAAAAAAATTTGAAATTTGGTTCCTGGAGGCACCCACAGTGGTTCCACACAGTGCTTCATATAAGAGTTCCTCAGGAAACCTGTGTGGTTCCTCAGAGAACCACCCCTTTTTAAAGGGTGCCTAGAGGATCTACAGACGGTTCCGCCGGTGTGGCAAAGTGAAGAACCCCAAAAGGTTCCTCCAGGCACCTTTAATTTTTACAGTGTACCTTGTAACCAATCACGTCAATGTGTGATCATCAACGAGTGGATCTCTGAGCTGGTGTGAGTGAGTGAGTGGAGGCGGGCCTCATTTGCATATTCATAGAACCGCGTATACTAAATGAGGCAATAGAGTTACATTCAAGCTATTTTAAAGCATGACGATTCTTTTTTCCAAAAAACATTCAAATGTGTCATTTTGGTGATCAAAGATGTATTTTAAGGGATACAATTATTGACTACAGGGTCTTTTTTAAGTCTTTTCAGCAGATGGCCACATATTTAGGTGGACACACACACCACATCTATTTCACATACGAATGTGATGCCTTCAGCTTTCTTCCTCTCACACATAAACACCTCTGCATTGTTGGTCAAGGGCAGCTCCTAGTGATTAGTAGTCCAGCTGCATTGCTGTTCAAGGACTAAGACAGGAAGAGCCCTGGTTATTTTAGGATGACACGCTTGGTAAATTGCATCAATGAGACGGAGGTACTTACATTTCAAACGTGGCGTAAATAACACCAAACCCCAGAAAATATCTCAATAAACTTCAGTATTAATATCCAGTAACCTTGTGAGGTCAATAATGCAAAAATCTGAGCCAAATCAGGTATTAGTTTTTCATAAGAAAGACAAAAGAAGCTGAAAGAATATGAGAACGGAGGACAGAAGAGAGAGAACAAGGGCAGAAAAACGCCTGATTCAATAACCGAAACATCCTTCTCCATTTATTCATTTACTTGCTCATTCTAGTGTTAGAGTGTTTCGCTGCAGCAATGCACATCCTTCCTCTGCAGTGTTATACTAATGATAAATACACCGGTTGAGACAAGAAAGTGTGGGAGTGTCTATTTAGTTAGCCTTGTACCGGCAGTCTCAATGAGAGCAATATTGATCTGTCAGACTATACTCCTAAAGTCAGCTGATGTTCTTCTTACTGGAATCTTTAACATTCTGTCCATACAAAAAGTACTGTGGCAGTACCATAGGACAGTGATGGTATCAGATGGTGATACTTTGAAATGTGCATGTATTGAATATGTTCCATAATAATGCGTACAAAAAATAGACAGAACATCAATTTAGTCCCTCTAACGGGAATGAAGGTGCATGTAACTTAATGTTAGATTTTTTCTAAAGTATATTTTTTAAAATAGACATCCTTCACCCTCACCGTGCCTGTTTAATTTGATTAAAAATAGAGTGTGCCCTTCCCCTGGAGGAGGGCACTAAAAGGGCATCAGAATTTGTATTCACAAACGTGCATGGCATTGAAATATTGGGTAAACACACACACACACACACACACACACACACACACACACACACACACACACACACACACACACACACACACACACACACACACACACTTCTTACTAACAGGAATACATTGAGGAAAGTCAAAAGGTAAGTCTGGACACTGGAGCTTTTTTGCAAAGTCATATACTGTACTACAGCATTATGTTTTAGAGGCTTTCTTGTGATTTTAGTTAATATGAGACACCCTGGAACATAATTAGGTGGTGGGCTATATTAGATATCCATCCATTTCTCCTTGTCTAGAGGATGACTCTGCATATTTCCACTCGGCACGAACCAATCACATCACTGACGTCAGACTAAGCATGACATAGGTGTTAAATTAAACCCGATCTCATGAAATGCATTTCTATAACACGCATTGTGTTTATTGTGGAATTTATACGCGAAAATAATTTTTTACGTTCATATGATACTCACTGTAAACCCCTGGGGTAGGATTAGTGGTGTGGGGTACGAGGGTATTACACGCCATAAAGTGCGTATCATATGCACGTAAAAACAAATTTTCGTGTATAAATTGCATGATAAATACAATGCAAATATGCAAAAGTGAAAATGAATGAATCATGACTTAAATGGCAAAAATATGGGAATTTAACAATTGATATCCAGTATCGACTACCAGACTGATTAAAACAAAAATATCTTTATCTGATAACCAATATGATAGCGATATATTTAGCACTTGCCTATTAATTTTATGCAGCTTGTTTGTCCTTTGTGCAGCTTGACAGCACCTGGTAACTACATTTTCATTATACATAAAAGAGCAGCCCACAAAAAAGAAACTGGCTCATATTACCCCGCTGTCCCCTATTATATACTGCATCCATTAAACTAACAGTGTTATTTTAGAATTTCAAATTCAAATGTGCACTAATTATTTAAATACCCCTTTTAATAGTTGCAATTTACACTGCGGCCTACATGAAAAGCCATCAATATCATATAAAACAGACTAAACAAATGATGCAAATGATAATTGCACATGATAATAATGTGTCCCACAATCCTGACAGTGATAATGGGTTGAAATGACAGAGGTATTGTGCAGTTGTGTTTGTGTGTTTACAGTAATTTATTGGACACAGAAGACAGAGAGAAAGAGAGACAAGGCTTTAGCAAACATGTGGATAAAAGAAACAAACAGGCTGTGTGTGTCATTTTAATTGCCTGTTAATTGCATGTGATTGTTTGTAGGCTGCTATAGTGTAGCATCATCCACGAGCAACAAACACATACAAAGAGGTAGGTGGCGAAATAAAAAGTGCAAAACGTGCATTGAACAACACAAACAAATGGAAATCCATTATTTGTGATGAATCTCATAATGTCAATTCCAACTGCGTCTACAACTCCCACATGTGCCTCTGCTAAAGCTACAAACCCGAATGACTTCATAATCACCTGTAGTGCATTAACACGCCATTTGTATTTTTTGACAGGCAACTTCTGTTTGCACTTAGAATATATGTTGGAAAAGACCAAACAGCTGTAGTCGGTCCAGCTCTGATATTTATTTGTTTCTGTGGACTTGAACTGTTGAACTATGGCTGTAATTTAATGTGGTGTTTAAAAACGGAGCAAAATCCTATCATCCCATCTGCAGATGCTGTTTCTGTCGGCAGCTCTGAAATAATGATTTGATTGCGGGCATCCTCTTGCCTCACATGCCCCGAGTGCTAAGCCTGGATGAAGCTTAGGGCAAATTAGATGGACAATCCCTGAATGCACATACAGTATATGCACATTTTCGGTCAGTGCGTATTTGCGTGTGGGTGAACATTACGATATGTTCCACTAGGTCAATGATTTCATTTTAATTACATAGGCTAAAAACATAGTGCATAGCTATGGTCAAGGATCAGTGATTAAGGTTTCCCATCATGCCTTGCACATATAGCCTCTGGAATTCAGTGTGGCTTGTTTACTGCAGTGGATAATCAAAGTCATCAAATGTTGGTTATTTAGTTCTTTCAATCCCTCCACATTATAATAATCCCATCATGGCAGATGTGCAGATATAGCGGGCTATATTAGAATGCCTTAAATGAAACAAGATTCAGATTCGCAATTGAAAATCCCTGGGATCAACCTGCATTCATTCCTAGCTTACAGTGTAAAGGATTTGTAAGGATATTTTATGGAGTCTCTGTGTATTGGAAGCTTCTTCTGTCACCAAATCAAATTCCTTGTGTGTGCAAACATGATTAGCAATAAAGCTCTTTCTGCTTCTGATCCTGATTCTGGACTTGACGAGGAATTAAAAGATGCTAAATACATTTTACTTATATTGGAAAAAAGCATTGCTTGCCCATGAAAAAAACATAATGCTAGGGTAGATGGTTGTCAGGGTGTTGCTAAGTGGTTGTTTAGATGTCTTCAAACTGCAGGTTATGTGGCCAGATTCAGACTTTTGCTAACATGTTCACATTGGATGTTATAGTAAAGAGGAACACTTACAGGTGACTTCAGCAATTTATGTTAATTAGGTTGATTATGTTTTTAATCACGTCAATATCCAAATCTGAAGTGCATCTACTTGTGAAAAAGATGTAGTTTTATGAGACTATACTCAAGTGTGAACTGAATGTTATGTTTTCTGACACATGTTATATACAATTGAATTATAGTTCAAATTACTTCAACTTAAGAGTGCTTTTTTGACACTCTTAAGTAGGACTTAAATATATTTCTATGTAATGATACAACTCAAATATACTTTAACAGTTCTATTGAAACGTCTATATCATGTATTTAAATATATTTGTAATTACACATTTGTAATAAAGTTGCATTTAGTACATTTAAATTATCAAATAACACTACAGTTATAATCAAGTACTTTACTTGTGAATGTTAGAATGTTTGACAACACATTAAAATAAGTGTCATTTAAAGCATGACAAAAGATTATAAAACATGATATAAAGTAAACCTTTTAATTTGACATTGACAGGTGCACTTTTTAAGTGTACTTAAGTATGTTACGAAACAGTCATGAAAGTGTTTGCTCGTTAAGTGTACACTTAAGAGGCCTTTTATTTAATTTATATTATATTATCTACAAGTACAGTTTTTTTTATATGTATATTTTTAATATTTGAAGCAGGGAATACAAGTTTAATGCTTAGGGTTGGTTCCAAGTATGAGTTCATTAATGAGTCAGATTATGGCAAAGTACAAACCTTAAGTCTTCCATCATTTTTACGAACTACAATAAACAGTTTGGTAAAACGGTTTTCCTACTTCCAACCATTCCATGTTGATAGTTGGCATGCAGCACACAGAATCCACCTCTGACCATAGTAATGGTCACTTTACTTCTACAATGGGGTCTGGTGAGTGCTGGAAAAGAGAGATACCTTTGTCCCCATAAACTGATGAGCTCTTCACCCCTCGATACCTCTTAAAAATGTTTCCATCCAGCCCTCTATGAACCTGAGCCAAGCGCTAATGGATCTGAGATTTCTCCTTAATAAACCTCTCATGACCAATGACCTGACAAAGCTACAAATTAGGTGATTCAGCTTAGATGTAAAACAACTCTTAAAGCATTTCTTCCTTGCTGAACCTTCCAACTGTTCATTTAACTGTGGGCCAAAACAAAGGCAAGACATCTTATTGAAGGTTCAGCCTGCCAACCCACCACAACAACAACTGCGACAACAAAACTTCTAAAAGAAACTTAATTTGCTCTCTGAACTTTCCCCAACATTCATCAATACAGAGACAGGGGATTAAATTGAGTTTGTCCGGGACCAGGGCAGGCAGACATGGGTCTTTTACTGGAGTGTTAAACACAAGCTCCGGGGCCGCTCTCTCTGACTGTCAGGTGAAGGTCTCAGTCTAAACTGCAGCCGAGATACTGATGAAGACTGGCACAGTAATAGCTGTCGCTGGGCAGATGCGGGATGTGTGTTTGTCTTCACCCAGGTTGAGATGGGAAGACTGGTGTGACTCACCAAAAATGTGTTAAGATCCAATCTTAGGGCCAGTTTAGATTTGAGATTTACATCTGTTTCAGCTGTACAGCCCTAAATACAGGTGTAAACAGTGCCCAAAATGTTTTTGTGATCACATTCAACGGTAATCACGGGCATTTACAGTATAATATGCTATTGAACTGGTTCGTAATCAACATTGTTGTACTGCATTGACATTTTGCTAAATTATTTTGTTCACATTCTGTTCAGTTTCATAGTTTGGTTTCCATAGACAGTAGCCGTGTTTCCAGTACCCTTCAAATTGAGCAAATTGAAATTGCGAATTGAAAATACGGTCAATGGAAACACGTCAATTTCGCGAAAACTCTCATTTATCGCAAAAAAATGTTTAAGCTCGCATGAGGTGCTTTTTCAGGCAATTTGAAAAAGGAATATTTCGCAAAACTGCAATGGAAACAGTTTTTTCGCATTTACAGGTCACCTGGCCTACGTAAAAGTTGATAATTCTTTGAAGGAACTCGCCGACTTTTTGGGACTTCAGCTTATTCACCGTGTGTCCCATAGTTAGATAAGTCCATACACACCCTTCTCATCTCCGTGCGTGCCGTAACTCTGTCTGACGCACCCACCGCTAGCCTAGCTTAGCACAAAGACTGGAGGTAAACGGCTCCAGCTAGCATACTAGCATACTGCTCCCAATAAGTGACAAAATAATGCCAACATTTTCCTATTTACATGTAGTGATTTGTAGTCACAGAGTGTACAAATAACAAGGTCACATGAGACACAGCCATATTCTAACCGTATACATACTGGGAACTATATTCTCAGAAGGCGAAGCACTGCTACTTGGGCGGAGTGATTTGCTCGCAGCACCTGAGAAGCCCCGTGGTGAGGAGCAGAGAGTTCGCTCAGAGTTGGAGTAAATCACTCCGCAGAAGTTGCAGTGCTTCGCCTTCTGAGAATATAGTTCCCAGTATGTAGTATGCTAGCTGGAGCCGTTTACTTCCAGTCTTTGTGCTAAGCTAGGCTAGCAGTGGGTGCGTCAGACAGAGTTACGGCACACACGGAGATGAGAAGGGTATGTATGGACTTATCTAACTCTGGGGGACACGGTGAATAAGCTGAAGTCCCAAAAAGTCGGCGTGTTCCTTTAAATAAGGCGCGCGCGGTATGTTTGGACAGAAGACGAGACAGAGTTCTTCATTAAACTCATAAAAGACAAAAGTATTACGGGAATACTGGATTCTAAACAACAAAGAAATGCCACAATTTATCAAGACCTTGAAACAAATAGGAGGGAGAAACACCTACGTGGCCGCTCTCAAGAATAAGGGGATTTCTTTGCCATTAATGCTTGGATAACACATATCCTTTGATTAAAAATAATGGTACGTAAACCAGATTTTTTGGAATGACTTATTGCGAGAGGAAAAAATGACATTTTAGTCATATAACATCGGTTAATGGTAATGGCGTCATTTCACAATAGTTTTTTATCAACATTTTATCGCAAACGTTTTGCGTAAATCTGTAATGGAAATGCGGCTGGCGTTGCACTTGTTTCTCAATGTGTGCTGATAGGACAAAGCATGTTCTGGATGTAGAAAATTAATTTCAGAAAGAAGTACATTTCACCTTGAACAAAAAGCACTTCTTCTCAGTCAAGTTTGCTCCAAGAGTAACCCGAATGGCTCCAGAGCTCCTGTTGCGACTATGAGCGAGCGGGGGGGTAAATACGGCCTGCAGCCCTGAAAATAAGGAAAGAGGTCCCTTGATAGCATTCACGCAAGAACAGCTTGACCCAGCACAAGTCTGTTTATAGAGCTTTGAGTTACAGGCATGCAAAGTCTTGGCACACATGCATCTGTCACTTGGTAGAAGATTAACTAGATGCCAACAGTGAAAGGTTGCATGACATGCCATTATTTTCAACAACTATGAAGAAAATCGAACCCAGACTACATAAATATGGCTTAATTGTACTTGCATGTTATGTGTTTCGTGCAGTGTTGTAAACGCACTCTTTCCATAACAAAAGCATGCAAAACGGAGTCAAATTAATTATGCTTTTATTAAAAAAATGCTTTTAAATTAAAAATGAACACTGTTCTGGTGAGTTGGATTATCGACTGACAAATCATGAAATCAATTTATGTTGTATTATATATTATGTACAATATTGCATATTGTTGAGCATTTGCAGTACACACCCACACACACACACACATATACACACATGCAGTACATACAAAATACCATTCAAAAGTTTGGGTTCGATAAGATTTTTTATGTTTCACATGCTCACCAAGGTTGCATGTTTTTTGATGAAAAATACAGTAAAAACAGTAATATTGTGAAATATTACTACCATATTTATTTTAGAATGTAATTTATTCCTGTGATGCAAAGCTGAATTTTCATTTACATCATTACTCCAGTCTTCAGTGTCACATGATCTTTCAGAATATGATGATTTGGTGAAACATTTCTTATTACCGGTATTATCGTTTTTCAGGATTTTTTAATGAATAGAAAGTTAAAAATATAAAAATCTTTTCTAACATAATAAATGACAGCTTTTATCAATTTAATGCATCCTTGCTGAATAAAAGTATTAATTTCTTTTTTCTAAAAAAAAAAAACAGTAGTATTTATATACACTTTTTAATTTTCATAGATAATTTTTGTACAATGTTGAGTCACTGCTAAATAATGTGGCTACTGAGGCAAGAAAAGTCTATAGTTCATCATAAAAGCAAAAAAAAAATGATATTTTTGACCCTTGAAAACAGGCTCAATGAATTGAAGCAATCAGAGAGACCTGTAAAATCCAGCCATTTATGCCGAAGCTTTCCTAAAGGATAGAGGGTTTCAAAACAGATCCAACTCAATGCCCTGAGAGCAGGAACCAATCAAAATCAGCCTAACCCCTGAATGGGATCCAATCCAAGAGCCTCGGAGAAGGAACAATGACAAATCGAACTCTAGCTAGATTAATTTCAGAGACCCAATCACCCAGAATGCCACTGTGAGAGAGCGGCATCAGGTGGAACGCTTTAACCAGGGTCAGCCTCAGAACAAGCCGCAGGCAAACCTACAGAGCATCAGGACTGCCAAACATCAAAACAACAAAACACAAAAGCCCATTTCAGTCAATTCTGCCAAATGAGAGCACATCAGGCCTGAAAGAGTAAAGAAGATTTAGCCTGACAGATGTGGATGTGTTGAACTGTGTGGATGGAGATTAGGACAGGAGGAAAATGGACTGCAGGAAGAGGAAATCAGGACTCAGGTGATCTGCTTTCTGCAGTGCAAATTGCTCACTTTAATATCAAACCAGCTAAAAAATTGCCCTACACACAGTTGATCTTTCCAGTTTGTTAAAAAATAAATAAAGAAAGAAAGAAACTCCACAACATCTTAAACACATGAGAGACCTTTTTGTGTTATCAGCAGCACCAAGCGTATACATTTTAGAAAAACAAAATCATGAAGGTCCACCTCTAACACCAGCCCTATAAAGCTAAATATGGTCCTAAGCAGATTATACAAAAACGTACAAATTGGATTGAACAAATTCTTCTTAAGAATATTTTAATAATGATTGTTTTGTGTGTTAGCAGCACCATAGTGACGTTGTAGTGCCACGGTTAAAAACAAACAAACAAAAAACAAGCAAAAATAAAGCATACTATATTTTAGAAAACGTCATAAATGTCAAGACTTCATTCTCTTACATTTGATTTTATTCTCAAAATCTCATAGCCTTATTTTGCACCTTTTTCCTCACAAAAGGCCTATTAGGAGACTAATCTCAAAACATTAGAACGTAGACAGAATAGATCCTCACTTTTTTTTAATGTGCCAACAAAACATTTTTTATTCTAAATGGAATTACGTAAGGAACAATTGACGATGGGCCAATGAATTATTAGAAAAATAATGCACACCTGAGGTGGTAATGCGGCCACTGTGCATTATTTTTCTAATAATTCAATGCCCCGGAGTGCATAATACATAATAAAACGTAATTTCGTGGCAAAAAACTTAAATAATTTGTCGTTTTTATCCTATTGTTTACTATATTTATTTACTTGATCAGTGTCGTTGTGGGTTTTGGTTCTTTTGTTGTTGTAGTCTGTAAGGACCTTTGAAATAACTGAAATCATTTGGCGAAGTGATATGGAACTGTAATGCGGTCAAGACCTGCGTGGAACTACTTTAGCCATGCCTTTCCCTAAAAATAATTGCACACCTTAGAATGTTCGTCAACCAATCAGAATCAAGCATTCAACAGCCCAGTAGTATAAAAAAAAAATAGTTTCCCAAACTGTCCTACTGCCACGTATATCCTGCATTGTTTGGAAAACTAAATATTCCTTATGAATTCCATCAATAATTACGTGAGAATGAAAAGACTGCTGATACAAGAGTCATAAAACGAGTCTATTACACAGTTTAGTATCAGATATACACAAATATTTGACCACAGAACGCCATGATTAACCATTCAAGTACTCCAGGCAGTTGTTTAACAACATACAGTATGAAAAGATTAAAATTATTGTTGGATCATCATCCTATACAGTCAGTTCTTGTTGTTGATTCCACTGAGGATGGTAATGACAGCCTTCACGGTCTCCTGGATCTATGCACACTTCAATGGTAACCCTTATGAAAAAGAAGTTTATTCAAGTGTGCTATTACTTCTTTTAAAAGTCTACTTTTTATGCACTTCTCATAAATATATTTAAAAGTACACTTAAGTAGTACTTGACTTTTACTGACAGAAAAGTCTAAGGATATTTGACCTATACTTGCACTCAATCTTTTGATCGATATATTCCTAAAAGTATAATTAAGTAGGCCTATTCTAAGTATACTTATCTTGTATTTGTGTTTACTCTTTTGATTGAGTAGCCTATTAAATACTTTTTTCACATTGTTCTACATACTGTCTTATAAGTAAAAAATGAGTACAAATTAAATAAGTAAAATAAGTATACTTCAAGTTTGTTTTAAGTGTACTTAGGTAAAGTTCAAGTAAATT
Source organism: Squalius cephalus (assembly GCF_949319135.1). Lineage (NCBI taxonomy): Eukaryota > Metazoa > Chordata > Actinopteri > Cypriniformes > Leuciscidae > Squalius > Squalius cephalus. Next base: position 43,369,674 of record NC_137127.1, on the reverse strand, counting down.
TTAAGTGTACTTTATGTAGTAAGTATACTAATATCAATGTATTAAGTACACTTGTAAATGTACTGTTTCAGTACAACTTGGGACTAAATTGGTAGTAAGTATACTTTAAGTGTAACAGTAGTAAACTGAGCACACAACTAGTTTAAAAGTTTTTCGTTTGTACTGCAAAATGAACTTATAGGTATACTGATAGTTTACTAGTCAAATACTTAGCACATTTTTAGTTTTTGAAAGTACACTTTGAAGTACTCTCAGTAAACTACTGTAGTAGTGTTATACCTCAAGTATACAACATAGTTTACTATTTACATATTTTTTTCCACTTTAAGTATACTACTAGGAAAGAGTAAAGTAGATGAAGAAAATTCTTATGTACACAGTGGACTAGCCTACACAAAAAAATCAGATACTCAGAATTAGGAACTCTAATTCTTTATAAATCAATTTTTTCAAACAATGCAAGTTTATAAGACAGTATGTAAAACTATATGTGGAAAAAAAAGTAGTCAACTGGCTACTCAATCAAAAGAGTAAACTACAAGCCAAGTATATACATACAATACATAATTATACTTTTAAGTATATCTCGGATCAAAAAATGTAGTACAAGTATATAGGCCAAATACACTTTTCTGTCGGTATAAGTCAAGTATACTTAAGTGCAATTTTAAGCGCTTGCAGGAAACGCCCACTCCCATGAAGCAACGCCAATGGCATAATCGAGTCGGTCTTGATGGATTTTCAAATACTTTTTTGTTTCAAATAAAAGTTGGAAATGTTGTGATTCACCTCACAGCTGGTTGGTTGATTGATTCATGGCTCATAACACTAAGACTTTTTAAAAATCCCAATGCCACTGAAGAAGTGGGTGTTGCACTTATGCACTCTGTTGGCCCTGAAGGGACTCACATTCTTTCATTGATTAGTTAGAGACCTATAGTTCCCCTGCGTTTCACACAAAAATCAGGCGCCACAGAATTCAGATATCCCATCAGTCCGCTAATGCCATTTTCTACTTTAGCACCATCCAATGAGATAACAGAATAATAAGAAAGTAAAAAATCTGGTTCTCTCAAAAGTGCTATTAAATGTGAGTAATCTGCAGAGTATTTCCCCTGAAGCAGGCAATGATGTTCTACAATGTAGGTTTAAAGTCCCTAAGCAAATAGTCTTCTCTCTTCAGCCCAGCAGTCAAACATCAGCTCTAACGAGGCCTGATCTGATGTGAGCTTCCCAGGCTGAATTCATTACCACCCAACTAAAGCATTTAACTACACGCTGTGTTAATAATGGAACCCTCCAGAAGCAGGTAAGCATTTACTACTCAAATCAATATGTGGCACGGTTGACTTAAAACTTCCTGACACTTGGGATTGACTATTCCTGAAACAGTCTCTTCAAAATCGGTGCAAATTCAAGAGTTTATTCCAGAGCTGCAAATGAAGATGTGACGTCCTCTAGGGTTCGGCTTCGGGACTTCTCTGGAGATGCCGAGCAATGAAGAAAATTGAGACAGATGTTATGCATCTTCCTAGTAGGTTTTTCTTTCCCCTCTTTTAAATCTCCTCCAGATTCTGGCATCTGGAAAAGCAGGTGGTCACGCCGCCTTCGAGTTCCCATGGGAAGTTCTTACTTAAGAGTTCTGCAGTCGTAATTAGGTTGTGATGTGCATTCAAAAATTTCACATTTTCTTTCTTTCTCATTTTCTGACAAAGACAGGATATTTTTTAGCATTAGAGAAAACTATATGAAGAGCATTGCACTTTTGGTGTGTAACTGATTTTATCTATGTAGATTCACAAGAGAGATTGATGAGAGTAGTCGAACCAGCTCATCTCTTTATAAACTGGCTTAATGAGTAGAGCTTTCTGGAAAGCTTTATCACTATTCCACATCAACAGTTCATAAATTGTGTGGAAAATAAACTTCACTAAAACTGACAATGACAACTTAATTATGACCAATAACAATCTGCTTTGTCTATAATTCTTTAATTTACACTGGGCTCTGAGAAAATCCAGAGCATCCAATTAAACATGGTGCTGCCATTCATGTGTTCAACTCGTAAATATGATCATTCACACTTCCTCTAGTCTGTCTCATGTATAAAGTGTGGTACAGCTAGTCTGGCTAAAATCACCAAGAGATTATCTGAGCGCCATCTAAAGTGGCCAACCACAGTTCCTGTTATTTTTAGATGCCATTTAGATTTATCTGAAATACATTATACCACAATAATAGAACACTGTGGTTAAAACTAATGGCAGCAGTCTATGTGAATAGTTGCTGAAAAAAAACAGGGAAAAAAATGGGGGGAAATGTGTATAGTCATAAAAGTAATTGGCTATGCTGTTTGTTTCTCTAAAACTATGTTTTATGCTCAGGTATATCTTAACCTAAAGGGATAGTTCACCCAAAAATAAAAATTGTCATCATTTAATCACACTCATGTAATTCTAAAACTTTCTTTCAAAACTCAAAAAAAGATATTTCTGTAACACATAATCAGTTATTTTTGTCTTCATTTTATTTTCATGGAGTTTCCATTCAGTATCCTTTCCCCTTTGTTCTAGTTCCCGCTTGAGTTTGTCCCTATGGTTACTGATGTAATTTGACTGTGTCATTAATTATCCTAGTTTGCCTGTGTATTTATCGGCCAGTGTTTTCAGTTCTCATTGTGGGTTGTCTTTAACGCTTACGTTTAATCGTGTTCCTGTTTGACACCACGCTTAGCTACAACGTGACAATTTCAAAGTACGTTGCCAAACAGTTTTGGTGATCATTGACTTCCATTACAAGGACAAAAATAAATAAATACTAAGATATTTCCTAAAATTTCCGCTTTCAACAGAAAAAAACGAAAGTCAGGTTTGAAATGACAATGAACTATCCCTTTAACTCAGGGTTATTATAGTTAACTGAAACTATATAAGTGTTACTTGAAGTAAAACAAAAACGTTAAATGAAATAAAACAGAATATTAAAAAGAAAACATAAACTTATTTTGTTTTAGCTATTTGCAAAGGATACCAAATGATGCATATACAGCGATTTTTTTCCTATACATGTATCAACCAGTGTTCCTTTTTTACGTCTTATTTATTCATTATTTTCATTAATTTTTGTCTTTTCATGAAGATATCCTTTATACTTATATATTCATTCAATTTTCTAAATTATAAACCAAAATATTAAACAAGATTGAACATGTGATAACAAAAAACAACAACTTAATGAACATTTCGTCAACTTAATTAATACTCTTATTAACCATGCACTTTGTAAACATGACTTTGTTTCCTGAATTTGTTTCCCTCCAACAACAACCAGAAGTTAAGTAAATCCAGCTAATCAGATTGGAACTGACTATTTTAGCCAGGGCTTGCCAAGTTTGTGCATAATATGCATCAGACAGTCAGAGAACAGACTGAAGGCCTCTCTCGGGATGGAGGACTGGAAGTGTTGTATGTTTACAGCTAGGCTAATTAGGGATCACAGTTGTAAGCCCGTCTAGATCGGTCCAAAGGCGACATCCGATAGAACGGGTGAAGGTCTCTGCGTGTTACTGTCTTTCCACGTGGCAAAGTAATTTAATTCCATTTAAGCTTTTATCTGACTCCATTTTATCACGACCTCGGATTTAGGTTAGATTGCCAATTGGTTATTGGTCAATTATATAATAATTTAGCAATACATTTGATTGTTCTTTTTAACTCTGAGATTTTACCTGTTCATATTAGGAAGCTATGTCGCTTAGAGGTCCTCACGCCTTGTTTAACACGGGTCTCACGATCACAAGCTCGCCAGCTTCAGTCACCAAACAGAGGAAATTGCTATATACCTGAGATCGGTCGCATTCACACTTACACAGTCAAAGATACTTTGGTATAGCCCCTGTGATTGCATACACTTGAAATTAAAGTAACGTTTACTTCAGTAGAGGTATGGCCTAGCCTAGAAATCTAGACGCACCCTAGCGGCAGCAAAATGTATTTTGCAGCCAGGGTAGTCTAGCAACTCTCCATTGACTTTCGGAGCTGTAAAAACCTAAATTGGGTCAGGCCAATCACATAGTGTATAGAGTAGGCGGGGCGGGCTTAACATAATGACGACAGAGTTGTGACGGTTCCCTGCTACTTGAAAACAAACAATGGCGGCTACTGGGGAACAGTCTTTCGAATCGGTTTTGGCCGTGACTCTGGAGGACTTGGAGTTAAGTTTTTCTTTGAGAAAAGAGCAAAGAACGGCACTTAAGTCATTCTTAAAAAAGGAAGATGTGTTCTTGAAAGTGAATTTGAAAGACAGCCGTTTATCCCGCCCCTCGGATTGAGCCGTGTCTATGGAGAGTTGCCAGACCTAACATCTTGATGTAGATGCTAGGTATGGCCACTACTACAGATATAAGTCAACCAACTTCACTTGTCTTATAATAGCTTTGGATTGGCCATGCCGTGGTTTCCCACGTACAATTATCTAAAGTAACATTAAATTAAAACAGAGGTAAGACACACCCAGATTTAGGTTGGTCCAGCAGTATTTTTGCTGCCCTAAATGGAAATTCACTTCTTGTCTTTGCAAAACACGTACACTTGAATTAGTGCCAAATATTAGTCGTCACTAATCTGACGCAAAACTTCCGGTAACATACAAATCCGTTTAATCTACTTGGGGAAACAATTTCAGAGTCAGTCGGAATAAAATCAAATGTAACAATTTATTATGTCAGGTAAATGTATCATGCCAATTTCGTAATCAGTTCAAAGATAATAAATACAAAACATCAAATGCTTTGGAATAAAGAGAGAAGATGCGAACCTGACATTATAAAATACATGATGCGGAGTGCCTGCATACACTCAGCATCACGGGCTAATTTGAGTTACTGACATAATAAATTGTTACCAGAGAGAGAGAGAGAGAGAGAGAAGAGAGAGAGAGAGAGAGAGAGAGAGAGAGAGAGAGAGAGAGAGAGAGAGAGAGAGAGAGAGAGAGAGAGAGAGAGAGAGAGAGAGAGAGACCAAGAATCAAAAAAGCCAGAGCATCAAAGACTACACAGTCTTATACCTGTGAGGATGGTGATGATGTTCAGGCAGTTCAGCATGTCAGATTCAACACAACAACGACCACAACAACGACCCTCTATGTGTGATACCCATATCTCACCGGTCCCCACTCCTCTTCCCCTACTGCTTTCTTTTCACCGACTGAAGATGAAACACTTCCCGTGCCATGGACCGGGCTCGCAGTCCCAGCGGCCTGAAGTGAGAAGGGAATTCCCTGCGCTGGGCTCAGGATTGCTGACAGATGGAGAGCCACACTGACAGCGCAGGTGAGAGATGGCTGATGCACTCCGAGGGCTCTCTGTGGTGTCACAGAAGTTTTGAGTCAAGCAACTTGCTCTTAAAATAAATTTGCTGAGGAATACAGTTTGGCCAGAGAGATGTTATTTGTCTCTGTCTTTCCTATTGTTAGTCGTGTACTAAACAGAGAACGAAAGCCCTATAGAACAATTCCGTGTACTCAGCCGGGAGGGAAGTACATGGGAACTTTATTTAAGCGTTACCTCGGTGCGGCCTATGGGGTGCTTCACACTTCTCCAGTATTTACGGCCCATCCAAGGGCTGTTTTACAGCTTCTGTAATACATTCGCATTGATTCATGGACACCCTCCCAAAAGAGGTGTATTACCCAATTACAGTGGCCCGTAGCTCATCGATCTCCCCTCTCCAATGACAGCGGGTCAGAGAAGGAGAGCTGCCTTTATAATTCACATCACTGAGATAGGTGACACTTCACAGGATTAGTACTGGCCTTAACTGAGGTCATGGCTTGCGTAGAGGACAAACGCAGCTTGGTTTAGACGGCACAGCATATCAATGCAAACCGAGGGCAATTAAAGAGTGAATGCTTATAGGAATGTGATAGTAAGCAGCAGAAGGGCTCTGTTTTTTCCCCTACAGTATGCAAAGAAAAGGCTGAGATTTAGTCAGAATCTATCAATTCATCCATCCATCCATCCATCCTTGATCTATCTATCCATCCATCCTTGATCTATCTATCTCAAAGAAAAGGCTGTGATATTTAGTTAAAATCCATCCATTTATCTGTCCATCCTCTATATAGCTGGTGAAAATAAATTTGACTCGAATCTGAAAACATATCATTCCTTGTGGATAAAAATTAACATTTTGGAGGGTAAAACATTTCTATAGATTGCACTGATGCAGCATGAACATTATGCAGTTTTCTAAATATCACATAAAACCATCCTTACTTTAGGTAAAAATGAACAATTTTACACAGAAATGCATTCTGCTCATGTTTCATGAATAAGGCACAATTTTTTTTGCATCTTTGGACAATCCTGCATCACAACGGATGCTCTAACGCTCATGTTGTCAAAAAAAAGGGCAGCTCATTAAGAATGAATGACTTACAGTTGCTTCAAAATGCTGTATGTGTGAGAACCCTTTAAGAAACACAATGCATTTTTATGAAGCACTTGCTGAGTCCTTGCACGTCTGCTTACGGCATTTCTTGACAAAACAGAAATCAGCAATTTTCAAACTTAAGTAAATAGATGCCCAAAATGGCTCTTTCCTCACCCAAGAGATGAGAATAGGATGGCATCTGACTGAATTGTGACAATTTGCCTCCACTCAAAGCACAGCAATATGCTCTGTGAAAAGGAGACAAAGAGACATAGTGTCACACAGCATGACGGCCGCCACAATCCAGACAGCAGCTCAGTTTGCTTCCATCCCTGTTAAAGAGAGAACAAAACAACCCAAAGACAACAACCACAGAGCAGCCCTGTCATTTACTGGATTGAGTCAAGGTGCTGGGTGAAGTTTGTGATTGATGAAAACATGTCCACAGCTTCTGTCAGCGAACAAACGCCTGACAAACATGCCTCCAGACCCAGTAGGACACAAACAAAAAGATGCGAAACCTGACACGAACACTGAAAAAAAAAAAAAATCCAGCCATCCCAAAACTCTTTTTTTTTATGAAGTATGAATTAATACACTACTCACACAGTCTGCTGCCAATCCCTCTTTTTACAATTTCCCACTATTCATGAATAACACAAACTCCTTAATCAGCGGTTCTCTCACGTACACCCTTGATTACTGTCTTTCTCTCTTCTACTGAGGCCAGAGCAATTTATCGGCCTTAATACCTTAATCTCTGTCGCACTATAGAACATGCAGACAGTGAATGGAGTGATTCGCCCGGCTCTTAGACTTACAACACTTTTAAAATGAACTTTAATCCCTTTAGTTCAATCTTACACCTGTGGATGGTTCACAAGCCGGACACTGAGTTGAAATAGTGTCTTTGTTCAATTAAAGAGGACATATTTCCAGTTATATACGTGCAGCTGATCTGTTATCTCAGCAGAATCTGCAGATGGATGTGGTCACTTCTTTTATTATTAAATACATTTTAAGTTATTAACATTTTATCTTCTGGGATAAACTTAATCTATCAATTAATACACAAATAAATTTAACTTTGTACTGTATTTTATTTTCAGAATATACTCTTATTAATGTATTCCAATCTTTTGCAAAAGCATGTTTCCAAATATATGTTACAATGAGACTACTTCCATAAAATCGCCTACCATTTTTTTGAGCAAAGTTATTTACAGTCGTTGAACTCATGTCATGATAATGGAAATCCAGTAATGACGTGACTATCTTTAAAGCACTGTTTGCAACTTTGCTTGTAGCAAAATCTTAATCCATCCATCCATGCACACACCAATAATTTTGGTAAAGCAAAACTATTGGTAAACTGGTCAACTCCACCCCAAAGTTTAAACAATTTTATAGCTGGGAAAAAAAAAACTTTTACTGAATTACTTGTATATATGTTTTACCATAAAAATAAGCTCTACAGTTATGCTCTTTAAAGAGTAACTCTCGCCAAAATTGAACCTAGGCTCTTTTTGTTAATCTACCCGAGTCAAATTTTTGTGTAAAAGCATAAGATGGAAACGCCACTTTTAAGTTTGACTGTATTTTCGTTTTAGGTCAAATTGCCTTTTGAATGGGAGTGCTTGGGGGACTATGATAGGATCAAAATCGCTATTTTTAAAACACTAAGAAGGCTCCACACAACATGAAACTGTGCTTGAAGTATCACCAGGGGCTCTACACATGAACTCAAGCATTGACTACATTTTTTGTGTACACAAAGTTTACTAAAAAGAAAGGTTCTTCCAGAAGGAGTACAGTTAAAAGTGCATTAATGTAAATATTAAATTGAGTTTAAATTGGTTTTATCCACAAACATTCAATTAAAGAAGGACCAACTCTTCAAAAAAGGTGAATGTTGCTGATTTGGACTTGAATGTCATAAATTAACTCTGAAAACACTCTGAAAAGTTTCTGTTATAAAGCATATTGAGGGCATTGTGGTTTCACTAATGGCATAACGGCAGCATACACAGTCACGCTAAAGTCTCCATACACTGAATTAGTTTCTATAATGCAGAGGCCATACTCGCTGTTATCTACCCGGGGTAATTATCTCAAAGGTAATAATGTTATCCAGGTGTGTGAGAGCCACCTGTCAAAATGATTTATACAGGCCACCGTTCTTATTCTTCCTCCACTCATTTTATCACACACTTCAGAAATCACACACACACACACATAAAGGCTTTTACAGACTATTCTGCCCTTCTGGACACTTAAATTCATCAAAATGCTGAGATGAGCCATTTTCCTTCTGAGGCCCATTGTTAATCTTCCAAACATTGCAGACGTCAGGATGCAAGTTTGGCCATTACATCACAGACTATCTCTTAAGTTTCTTTAAATCAGACATCTTGAGGAGACTGATTTATATTAGGATTAGAATTGTATTGAAGAAACTGAACATTTGTCCAAATCTGCACTGCTACTAATTAGAAACTGTAATGTCCCTGCCTAGTCTCTTTTTTAATTTATCATTTTCAAAATGTTCAATAAAATCCCTTCCTTGTGACATGGTAGACACCGAACACTTGTTAAACGAGGGTCTGGTTTCTAACTGTCTTGCTTCATATCAAGTATCTTGATATCTTAATTCGTAATTCTCCCGTCATGCTGATGAATTGAGGAATTTTGAATGTTTAATGAATAAATTCCAAGGAAACGTAAATGGCCTCCCTATACAAATGAAAATTCAATCATTAGGTAAAAGTCCACCTCTCTGTGAACTTCTGTTTCTGTGAAAATTCTGCAGTGCTGTGGGACCTGAGTAAAAATGGACATTAAATAGATGCTTTTGTGTTGGATTAAAAATAGCTTCAAAATTAATGCACCTTTTGTGTTATACATGAAAGCAGGGCATTTTTGGAGTAATACAAATTACAGGACACAATCAAATATATTCTTTAACTTTATAGCTGTTCATGAAAATATTTTTTGTGTGTGTGTGTGTGTGTGTGTGTTTAAATATACTTATAGCAATACATTGGGAGCAATACATTGGGAACAAAACTGAAGTGAGCAACAACTATATACAGGTGCTGGTCATATAATTAGAATATCATCAAAAAGTTGATTTATTTCAGTAATTCCGTTAAAAAAGTGAAACTTGTATATTATATAGACTCATTACATGCAAAGTGAGATATCTCAAGCCTTTATTTGTTATAATTTTGATGATTATGGCTTACAGCTTGTGAAAAGCACAAAATCAAAATCTCAGAAAATTAGAATATTACATGAAATCACACAGTAATTACACAGTGATACCATGGTCATTGAACCAGGTTTTGGTTCTTTTGGCAGTGTGGGCCGGTGCAAATCCTGCTGGAAAATGAAGTCAGCATGAAGTGCTCTGGAAATGTCCTGGTAGACGGCTGCGTTGACTCTGGATTTAATAAAGCACAGTGGACCAAAGTCTTCTTTTCTGATGAGAGCAGATTTTGCATCTCATTTGGAAACCAAGGTCCCAGAGTCTGGAGGAAGAATGGAGAGGCACACAATCCAAGATGCTTGAAGTCCAGTGTGAAGTTTCCACAGTCTGTGTTGGTTTGGGGAGCCATGTCATCGGCTGGTGTTGGTCCACTGTGCTGTCCACTCAACGCAGCCGTCTACCAGGACATTTCCAGAGCACTTCATGCTTCCTTCAGCAGACAAGCTTTATGGAGACGCTGACTTCATTTTCCAGCAGGATTTGCACCTGCCCACACTGCCAAAATAACCAAAACCTGGTTCAATGACCATGGTATCACTGTGTAATTACTGTGTGATTTCATGTAATATTCTAATTTTCTGAGATTTTGATTTTGTGGTTTTCACAAGCTGTAAGCCATAATCATCAAAATTATAACAAATAAAGGCTTGAGATATCTCACTTTGCATGTAATGAGTCTATATAATATACAAGTTTCACTTTTTTAACGGAATTACTGAAATAAATCAACTTTTTGATGATATTCTAATTATATGACCAGCACCTGTATATGTTATTTTCAGGGGTCGGATCAGGGTTTGGTTTACAATTAATTAATTTACCATTAACTAGCATTATTTAAAAGCAATATAAGTTAATGCCTTGTTCTAAATTATCTCTGTAACCGTGTGTGTACCTGCTATTCCCAACACTATGGGGACCAAATGTCCCCACAAGGATAGTAATACCAGTAAATGTTGACCTTATGTGGACCTTACCTTCATGAGGAAAACAGCGTATAAATGAAGTGTTTTGAAAAAGTGAAAATGCAGAATGATGGGTAGGTTTGTACAGTATAAAAATTATGTCTATATGGAAAGTCCCCATAAACATGGAAACTAGTGTGTGTACAGTAATTGTGTGTGAATCAGGTTGCTCCAAACTGTCATTGAAATAAGTATACTGTAAAGAGAAAGTCTATTTGACTACTAAATATTAACCTGAACATGATGTTGAACATTGTCTATCTGAAATTACATATGTCGATAAAATATATAGAAAGAAAATGTAAATACATTTAAAAATCACTCTCAGAGAAGTATAAATGTAAAAAAAATCTATATAAATATTAAAAGTCCTTTAAAAAAAATTGAATTATTGAGGAAAAAGATAATTACTTTCAGCACAGCTGATGGTCCATGATTCAATTTTATGGTTGTACCTTTATTAAATATTGCCGTCTGCTAGAATCCCTCTCGTCAGCCAATCAGCTGATTGGCCTGAGCAGGCGTCTCTGTCTTCGTTTAAATTAAACAGACACCTGCGGGGAAAGTTGTGCCTTGCATCAGCTCCTCTACGGCCTGCCAACATTGTGGTGTCCGGGCCCATCTCGATCCTCCTTGGCCCAGGTGTGTGTGCGAGCAGTCTTCATTACACCAAGATTGGCCAGGTGGATGTGTGCACGCGTGATTTCATTAATGTGAGATTGCTTTCTGAGGCCCACACACACAGAAGCCGGAAAAGGGATAAGAAGGGAAGTGCGCAGCTGTGGTTGTCCCCACGATCCGACGTGCTTTTCCATCTCTATTTCTATTGCCAAATAGATGCAGGAGAAAACCAACACAGACGACTATCTGCATGAGAAATGAGACAGTGGGAAGAGAGAGCGGAACCAACGGCTAACAAAAACCCTGGGATTGAGGGTCAGCTGAACAGTATTGAACTAACATAAGCACAGATGTGTTGAAATTGAATTTGAAATGCAGGAAAATGTACTATAGCTTTATTTTGTGGGTAACACTTTCATTAGTATTAACACAGGTTTCATTAGTTAACATTAGTCAGTGTATTAACTAACATGAACAAAACATTTTTTATAGTATTTATTAATCTTTGTTAATGTTAGTTCATAAAAATACAGTTGTTCATTGTTTGTTCATGTTAGTTCACGGTGAATGAATAGATTTGGTACCATTTCCATACAAAGACCCTATTACAGAAAAAGAGAAAGAAGACAGTTTCTTCACAGACACACGTATTCTGTGTGGTTTTGTCCATAATCATTGATTCTCCTGTCCAGAAGTGCATTTAAAATCAGACCAAAATAGTGTGTTTTGTGGTTAATATTTAATCGCTCCACTTACTTAGACTGTGATTAATTATTAGGGCTGTACTGTCCTAGTCGATTAGTCGATTAGTTGGTCGATACGTTCTGGTTCGACCAAAATTCTGATTGGTCGATTTTCTGCCGCGTTTTTATTTCATCAGTTTTGCCGCGCTGAGGCGCGCTCATTTCATCAGGTGGAAAGCACTAACTGCTAATGGGGGTGTTTTCAGAGTACCTTTGTTTCACTGTAACAGTCTGTCTTCAAAACACCCCCCTTGTTTTCACCTTTTTTGGATTAGTTCAACCCAAGAGAGAGCGTCGAGCGTAGAAGGTTTGATGCTGAATATTATTTATTTAATTGTGAGAGCGTTTAATAGTCAGTCCTCTTCTAACATGTCAACAACAAAGAAATCGACAGTGTGGCAGCATTTTGTTAAAATTGATAACAGGAAAAAGGTCGAATGCAAAGTTTGCAAGCAACAGTTTTCCACAGCTTGACGACAAACATGACATATCATCTAAAAGTGGTAAGCTCACTTGTCTGCGTTAGCTTGCCCTGTCTGTTTTGAGTAGGCTATGAACATATCAGAATTTGCATATTTCAATGTTTTAGTGTGATAACCTAACTTTTTTATTTTTTATTTTGAGCCTAATGCGCAATTGCGCTGTGCTGTTGGTTGTGTTAGTTTTGAGCCTAGGATGCTTTATTTTTCAGTTATGCACTTTATTTCGTTTCTGCTCTTGATCTGGTTTGTTTAATAAATATTTTTTTTTATTATTAAAGTGGACGTGCCTTTTGTGTTTATTAAGAGTAAAAGCTTTAAGTTAATAGTCTATTCGTGTCTCAGCTGCGAAGCTGAGCTCATGTTCAGCCTCGCTCGGTGCGAGGACATGCACGGTGAAATGATAGTGTCTGACAGTTATAACTTATTATTATAACATATGACAAAAATAATTGTCTAAATTATGTTGCATATTCCTCAACAGTTCTTGTGATGATATCACTAGTTGACAACATAGTACTATTTTCGGAAATCATAAGCTATGATATTGCGCAGGTGCACGTGATGCAGCGCTGTCAGAGCCGACAGACTCGAGTGTCAGACTCATTTCAGTGCAAAATAATTAGGTCAAAAACGATTTAATATACTGCAAATAGCCTACTAGTTGTTTATGTTTATTTATAATTCATTTAGGCGGACAACAAGGCTACCAAGTACTGCGCACAGTGCGCATCTAATTAATTTAACGTTTTTTTTCTAACGTCATTTTTAGTCGATTTTAGTCGATTTTTAGTCGAAAATTTCAGGACTTCAGTCGACCAAGATTTTCTTTGGTTGAGTACAGCCCTATTAATTATTCACAAGAGAGGCGTATAGAAATGAAGTCTCCTGCCAATCAGTGGGCTCTCTGGTGGGATGAGTGATGTCACGCTAAAAAAAAAATGTAAACGCCCTTCGACTGGCAGCTGTAGATCATATGTAAACAATAGGGCTGTCAGGACTCAAGGAGGCCTCTGGAAATGAACACACCACCACAGCCATGTTTTATCTTATGCTTTACAACACTATTCCTCTGAGAGTGATCTTTCAATTCTCTTTTTTATAATCCGCTTGGATGTATTATTTATATGTCCAAAATTATTCATATGATACTCTCTCTAATTTAACAACTAGGGTAAATGTACCTTGACTCTGTCACAGCATTCAATGAAAAAGCACCACACAATGCAAGTGTATAACTGTGACAGCAAGTGACTTTTCTGTAAGGACGTCTGATAGAAAGAACAGTGTATTAGAGGTATGGGTGACTGGATTTCTCATGGGGATGGACAGGCTGTCACTTTAATACTGAATGCTAGGATCTAATATACTGACAAATAACCGGTTTTCACTGAAATATTTATGTTCACCATAATAACCGACTGTATTTACATGAGATACTCCACGTGATGGGCATTTTGACAACTGTGTCTGTATTTGACAATTCAGGCACAAAGAGAACTGAATTCGGGATAGCGCGCTGTCTGAGAGAGCGCTTCTGGTGTGTCATTCACCGCGATACCACATGGAGTTATTTTTTCACAACTTACTGAGCATAATAACTTGATAAACTCTTTTTGAAGATCCTCGTTTAATGTACACACACGTTTATTTGACATCTTCACATATGACTTGATCTCCTTCACACTCTAATATTAGGCCTTCACTAACTGCAAGTTAATCGATAACGAATTGTGATTGGATGGTAATTTTGCTCTCCAAAATATACTACGATGAGATTGGCTATAGCTTTGATTAGGCTATTATCACGTGACTGCTACTCGCTTTTATATGATCACATAGCAAAGACAATTTAGGAAAGAAGAAACACGGGACAAAACTTGATTTTTTTTCATAACAAGTCGGGACACTAAAAATAGAGCTGAAGGCGGGACTGTCCCAGGAAAAACGGGACGCCTGACCACCCTAATTAAAGAGTATGCACTGATGTAATTTTTCCACCAGAACATGTCCCCTCATAGCCTGGATGCCAGCCGAACTTAGCCCCGCCCACAACATTTGAGGTCGGGAAGTTCGGTCTGGACTTGATCTGTTGTGGAGAAACTATGCTCGAACCAGAGCTGTTCGGACCAATCAAATTGTCAGGGCGGGCTTTATACGATGATGGACAGATTATCAACAGTAACGTAATCATCCGTCACCAAAGAGCGCTTGGGTTGAATTCGTTTACAACAAAGATGACTGCCGCTGGAGAATTGAGATGTGTAGATTCCGCCATCGCGTCTGTTATAGAAGATATCGACAGCGCATTAATTTTAAAAGAGGAACAGAGAACCGCGATCAAGGCATTTGTCGATCAGAAAGATGAATGAAGAACATACGTCACTTACTCTGTTGCTCTGATTGGTTGTAGGGGCATTTTCTTTCCTGGTTCAGTTGATACACGCTCCTTAATCACAGCCCAATGGAGCAGTATCAGATTCATATTCTGACTAGAATCTGAGTATGACAACATCAGGCTAGCCCCCTCAGCCAAACATCCTGCAACATCACTGGCTTTAATAGGGGGAAACGGGAGTAAAACAAACAATTATCTTCTTAAATTAAAGGCAGTTGGACTCAACAGTGATCCACAACTCACCAAAGAACAAGTGGTCTATGGCCTCATCCATGACGGTGACGAGTCTGCTTACAGACAGGAGGTTAAAGAGCTCAAAACAGTGGAGATGACAGTGTACTTTAGGAGAAACCCCCCAGCACCTCCCCCCACTCAACAATGGCAACAGTGGAGTCAATTAGGTTTCATCTCTCAGGACCTGAGATGGGACACTCATAGGCTCCACAGTGGAAAAAGGCCTAGCAAAGGTTTTTTTCCTTCACCAGTTGAGGAACACCACAGGAGCCGCTGACACAGTTCTCTGCAGTCATCGAGGCTGTCCTCTGCACTTCTGTAACTGCCTGGTTCAGCTCAGCTAACAAATCAGACATCAGAAGACTGCAGCGGATCGTCCGGAGTGCTGGGAGAATCATCGTAAACCCCTTACCACTCTCCAAGAACTGTACTCATCAAAGAGTGAGGAAAAGGGCAGGCAAAATTATTCTGGACCGCTCACATCCAGACCACTTCCTCTTTGTACAGTTGGCGTCTGGTCGGCGCTACAGAGCACTGAGCACCAGGACAGCCAGGCACAAGAAAAGTTTATTTCCATACGCCATCTACCTCATGAACAGTTAAATGCTCCAACTGGGCAATAAACATATGCAATACACAACGCTATGTATACTCATATTTATTTAACATAACATACCTCTTATTCACATTCCCTTGCATTGTATATAACATATCTGTACATATATAAATTGTCTATTATCTATTTTTTATATACAGTATTCTGTCATTCTGTCTATGCACTGGAAGCTTCTGTCACCAAGACAAATTCCTTGTATGTGCAAGCATACTTGGCAAAATTCAGATTTTGATAATTAATATTGCAATAATAAATTATTCAATTTGTTAATTTTGATTTCATGGTGACTTTAAGTAAGTATTGGGACACTGATTTGCACTCCAATCTAATGCCTCGTTTCCACCGAGCGTTATGGTACGGTACAGTTCAGTACGGTACGCAATTTTTGCCGTTTCCGTTGTCAGAAGTTTGGAATGGTACCCTAAATCTGAACCGTATACTGTACCACTTTTTTGGGACCTTTCCATTGGGAAACCTTGCACAGTAGTCCAGTGCTAAAGGGTGGAGCTAGACTCACTTGATTGGTTGACAGAGAATTGCGTGTGCTACAAGGGGAATGACAACAAAAAAGGTGCTAATGTTTAATACAGTTGAAACAATACCGTTTCTTCTTGTGACAAACAGCCACCAGACTATGGCGAGAAGCAAGAACAAGATACTGTATGTCCTCCAATGTTGTTTACTGTGTTGCTTTCTTCTACGCGCGAGAATGACATTGATCGCTACTTTCCGGCATACACCACGCCTATCAAGTACTGTTGGCGGTGGAAACACAAGCCGGATCAGGGTTTAGCATCCCGAATCGTACGTACCGATCGGTAGACACGAGGCATAAATTAGTGACCATGACACAGTCTGCACAGGGCTAGAGAGAAAACAACATAAATGTTTTATTTATTTTATGACTTCTGCTTTGAACTCACAGGTTGACAGTTCTCAAAGATCAATGCAAAGCCATGAATGAAGATGGCAAAGAGGAAATAAGGTAAAGAAAGGACTTTATTTTACAGTCCTGTTCCCCATGTGCATACTATGTACTTATTATAGTAATTACAACAACTTGGTTAAAACTAGATACTAACCCTGAACTGAACCTACCCCTAAACCTAACCTTAACCCATGTAGTTATCACTCAGTACTTTCTTAGGTAAGTACACATAAGTGCACGTACTGTAAAATGAAATGCGACCAGATTTTCTAAAGAAAATGTAGGGAGTGCTTGTCCACACCAAAACTGAAGAGAAAAGATCCAGGGAAGAGTGCGGCATTGAGTGGAGAGAGGGATGTCTAATCCACACTCGTTCCCTTCATAAGCATCACTCATGTCTGACAAATGACCCTCAACGGAGCGCCGGCGGGACAGAGATGTCATCAAACTGCTGTGCTAAATCATGAGCACCATCACTCACCTTCAAATCTGCAGACCACAGGCTAACCGGAGCTCCGGGGAGAAAGCCCTGGCTTCATGGCATTCACAATTCTAGATAAGAAAAATTAGATTTTTGACCCCTCTAATCTTCCAGGGAAGCATCTGTTAAAGTGTATCCTTTCCCTCCAAGAGGTAATGATGAACCTGGGCCTTTCATGTGATCTAAAGATGAACAGGAAAATAATGATCAGTGATGCAAACAGAATTCAATTCTGCTGTAAAGAAGCTCTCAAAAAGACAATAGTGACATTCAGCTGAAGTCAGTTCAGTGTCGATTCAGTTCAGTTCTATCTATTATGATATAAGATCAGTTCAGTTAAGCAGCTCTACAGTAGACAGTGTCATTATTCACTTTGAGTCAGTTCAACGTTGATTCATTTCAGTTTAATAAATGTGTCAATGTAGCAAAATTCGTCAAATGAAGTTGAATCAATAAAGCAGCAAAATACATTTTGACTTCTGACAGTTTAGTTAGATTTAGTTTACTTTAGTTTTTTTATTAGGCATGCATATTAAAGTTATTGCTGATACTGCAAAAGCTGACAATTATTTTCAGGTTCTGGATGCAAAACTATAAATTCCGATAAATTCTATTTTATAATAAAAATTCAATCAATTTAAATGCTGAATTTAGGCAAACATGTAAATGTTTAATGAAATGAAAAATGAGGATTTTTTAATTCACTTTAAGTGAGTGTCAGCAAAGGTAATCCAAATGTAAAAACAGAAGAAATGAGCATTAAATAAACAACACTGACCAACACTGATGTCCAGCTGACGTAACCAAGCTCAGCAAGCTGTTTATAAGTGAAAACCGTTGTTGTTGTGGTTAGATTTGTACAATTACTTTACAATTGTAAAATCATTCATTAAAAAATACATCCTGACAAAGATCTGTTCCAGCATTTAGAATGGCATCTTCATTCTCTCAGTATGCACAGGGGATATAACAGAGGGATCAAATACTAAATTAAATCTGTGTTTTTGATTAAGACTGAATTAATCAACGCAGGACAGTGGTGAACCGTGTGCCAATCAAATTTAAATTCCGTCAGGAGGACGCAATATATTAAAATTTAATTCAGAAAGGAGTGTGTATTTTAAAAACACACGCTGAACCCTGGAGGTTTGAGAGAGAGAGAGAGAGAGAGAGAGAGAGAGAGAGAGAGAGAGAGAGAGAGAGAGAGAGAGAGAGACAGCCAAAAGTAAACAACAATACTATTAATGTACATGTGCAAAGTGAATCAGCCTCTTCTAACTGTGTCCTGTCACATCACGTTATCGTTGTCACATAGAAGAATACCTTCTATATATTGTCAACACTTATAATTAGCCATGACATTCAGAAACAGGTCGGTTCAAGAATCGTGTCCTTTAGTAAATATAGCTTCAAACTATTTTTGCACACAGAGACCTAATGAACAAGACTTAAAGGCATAGCTCACCCACAAATAAGGTTCTGTCATCATTTGCTCACCTTAATTTGCATACTTTCAATGTTACTACAGATTTTGTGTGTGTGTGTTCTGTATATTTATGGCTTATGAGGATGCAAATGTGTATAATGACATGGGTATTACAAAGTAAACATGGTTTACGAGGACACTTCCTGTGTCCTTTATTTAATTAAATAAAAATAAATATACAGTACCAGTCAAAAGTTTGGAAACACTACTATTTTTAATGCTTTTGCAAGAAGTCTCTTATGCTCATCAAGCCTGCAGTTAAAAACAAAAAAAAAAACAAAAAAAAAACAGTAATATTATGAAATATTATTACAATTTAAAATAATGGTTCTCTTTTTTAATATACTTTAAAATGTAATTTATTTTTGTGATGCAAAGCTGAATTTTCATCAGCAAGTACTCCAGTCTTTGGTGTCTTATGATCCTTCAGAAATCATTCTAAAATGATGATTTGATACTCAGTTATTATCAATGATGGAAACAGTTGTGCTGTTTAATATATTTTTTTGGAATACTTTTTTCAGGATTCATTGATGAGTAAAACGTTAACAGCATTTATTCATAAAAACAGCATTTATTCAAAATAAAAACATTTCTAACAATATAAATCGTTACCATCACCTTTCATCAATTTAACGCATCCTTGTTGAATTAAAGTACTAATTTCTTTTTAAAAAAATTGTTATTGTTCCCAAACTTTTGAACGGTAGTGTATATTGTTACAAAAGATTTCTATTCTAAATAAATACAGTTCTTTTTAACTTTTTATTCATCAAATAATCCTGAAAAAAGTATCTCAGGTTATAAAAAAATATTAAGCAGCACAACTGTTTCCAACATTGATCATAAATCATCATATTAGAATGATTTCTGAAGGATCATAAGACACCAAAGACTGGAGTACTTGCTGATGAAAATTCAGCTTTGCATCACAAAAATAAATTACATTTTAAAGTATATTAAAAAAGAGAACCATTATTTTAAATAGTAATAATATTTCATAATATTACTGTTTTTTTTTTGTTTTTGCTTTTTTTAACTGCAGGCTTGATGAGCATAAGAGACTTCTTTCAAAAACATTAAAAATAGTAATGTTTCCAAACTTTTGACTGGTACTGTATATATATAAAAAAATGGGAAGGGAAGGTTTAGGGGTAGGGTTAGCGATAGACTATACACAGTTTGTACAGTATAAAAATCATTACGCGTATATGCAAGTGTGTGTGTGTGTGTGTGTGTGCGCAAGGTTCAGGTATTCCCTATACGTTATGGGGACTAAATGTAATTTTGGAAATTCTCCATGAGGAAAACAGCTTATAAATCATACTAAATGATGTTGTTTGATAATGTACAAATGCAGAAAGT
This sequence comes from Squalius cephalus, assembly GCF_949319135.1. Classification (NCBI taxonomy): domain Eukaryota; kingdom Metazoa; phylum Chordata; class Actinopteri; order Cypriniformes; family Leuciscidae; genus Squalius; species Squalius cephalus. Next base: position 43,349,659 of record NC_137127.1, on the reverse strand, counting down.
TTTCTGTGATGGGTATAGCGGTATGGTTAGGGTTAGGGGATAGAAAATGCTGTGCGGGTCTCAGTTTTCAGTGATGGGTACATGTCTAGTGGCTGGTCTGTGTGTGCAATTCCATAAATCTGGTAAACCTTCTGAATGTATATAACCAGTGAGGCCTTGTCCACACTAAATAAAATGATCCTTATTATGTCTATTATTCCGTATCATCTACAGTGAGCTTTTGTGAGTTTTTACGCATGCGCTGTAAGGTGAATTTAGATTTTTCCCACGTTTCAGTGTGGATGAGAAACTTTTGGAAAACGCCTGAGTGTGGACGGAGAGCGTTTTGAAATGAAAACGCCATTTTCAAAAGTCTCTGGATGAATGTAGACGTAGTGTAACGTGTATGTTCTTGTTTTTGTTCTGTTTTCACAGTTTCCAGTGCTCATTTGCCTGTGTTCTGTGTCCCTAGTTAGTTTCCTTGGCTGCTAATGAACCCTACACCTGTTCCTAGTTCTGTTAATTATATCTCCCTGTGTATTTAAACCCTGAGGTCCGTCTGTTCTGTGTCGTCGATGACGTTAACGTGGTAACTTATTCCTGTGATTTCTTGAGTATTACCGAGTTGGATTTCTTTTCGTTTGATTCCTCGTTTTTGTGTGCATCGTTACTGTGACAGTAAAGGCTTTCTTTCTTTTTTAGAAAGGAACATTTTAGCTGGTTTAGCTTGTGTTTAAAATATGAATACTAAGTATAACGGTATGATGTGGTGAAGTTAATCCCTTTAAAATCTCAAACCCATTACCAGAATTACCAAATCTCTTTACCATCATATTGCTATAGTATATTACACTAGAATTATATTATTATATACCAGAATATATAAATTCAGATTTATATCAAGTCAGGGGGTAACAGATTTGATCTACACTCAAAACTAATCCATGCCTATAAATAAGATGTGGTCTCTTTCTCTCTACAGTGTGTGTATTCATGTGTGCCCACTCTGCCCATCTCTAGATGCCCACCAGTGCCAGATGGCCAATAAACACAGGCTTGAACTTACTTGGGAGATTTTGCAACCTCTAGTGTTCAGTTATTAACATAAAGCGAGAAATGGATCATTAACCTTTTAAAGAAATGAAAGTGGATTGCTTCTAAAAACGCATATGCTCAATTAATTCTAGTTCATTTGAAAGAGCTGATGATGGTTATGGGCTATATTCAATTTTGGGTCATGCATCTAGAGGTTTTCTAATCCCTGTCTGCGCTGTTGACCCGTAGACGAGGTTTTAGAAGATTACTAGTTCAAAGAGAGAAAATGTTTAGAGCAGAAGACTAGCATACTGCTGTAAACACTGTAAAACAAACTGCTGTACTCTTAAAAATAGTATGTGAAACAGTTTGCAATGCTAAACATTTCAAAACAGCAATACACTGTACAGTACGACACTCTACAAGGTAGTCTGATCAATCATAACACTACAAATGACACATCATGCTCATCATAGAACTAGGGAATCTTCTCAGAATCAAAGAACTTTGGCTAACGTTCTGGCAAGGTTCTCTCAAAGTTATGAACAAACGTTCCTCCAGTAACTTTGCTTGAATGTTCATTCAAAGATATCTGGTCTTTAATAATGTTCTCAAAACATTAGCCCAAAAATATTGTTTATTGTTCATGGAAGGTTCTGAAACATTTTAGTTTGACAGATTATTCGAATATTCTGATATTAGTTCACTGACAGTGCAGTCAGGGATATATATATATATTGGGGTGGTCCTTATTTTTAAAGTATCCAATTGTCATGCTCTTAACCCTTCAAATTGTTCCTTTATATAAGAAAATACAGCATGCCAATTTTTAGGGCAGTAACAAAATAATTACTGGTAGCTCAATAGCTTTAGCTTTAAACTTTCTGAGATTTTGATGATTTTCGTAAAAACAGATCATTTGATTTGATATTGTACCTGGCTAGTAAAATTCCAAAATAATCTCCATAAAAGCATCTAATGCACCATATATTCCGAAATATGTATTTTAGATACATATCTCAGTTTACTTATTGTAGAAACTAAATCCAAATTAATCCATCCATGACCCGGTTTAGCAGATTTACCTTTCCTGGTGGAATCAATACATATTTCTATTGATGATAACCTTGGTTATTGTTTGGGTTTAGAGCACATTTTTTGGTTTAAAAAATTACATTACGTTCCTTGAAATTGACCCGGAACTTTGGCCGAATCAAGGAGATTATCAGGAGGCACAGGCAACTATACAATGAAAGTAGTCAATGATCACGCCGAGAGAGGAGTGGCTCTGATTCAAGAATACAATGGCTATCTCACACACTCTGAAGAATAATTGCAGTTTCTCCTTCATGTGGTGGAAGATCACCGACGGATCTATCCAGACTGCAAAAAGTCAACATTGGCTGCTGAGCATCAGAAATGAGGGATTGTTGAAAACGTTGTGCTTTTTTGAGATTGTTGTCATTGTTGTCATGTCAGTGTTGCTCTGATTTCAATGAAATGTAGTTCATTTGCAGCAACTTTTAATATTACTTGCATATCACAATAACGCCGCACAGCTTAAGATAGGCAATCTTCCACATGATTGAGCTACCTCTAAATATCATTTTTTTTGTCAACATTTTTGCATATTTCTAATTTTGAAGTTAAAAGGAACAGTTTAAAAGGTTAAGACACTAACATTTTGCAAAAAATAAATAAAAAAATTGGACTTGATAAGGACCACCCTAATATATATATAGATAGATAGATAGATAGATAGTAATAAAAGTGTGTGTGTGTGTGTGTGTGTGTGTGTGTGTGTGTGTGTGTGTGTGTGTGTGTGTGTGTGTGTGTGTGTGTGGAAGAAAGAACACTGTTTGAATTCTGTGGTTTTAAGGACGTATCAGGACATAATAAAAAAATCATCTGGTCTTTAGCAGGTCTTCAAAGTAGGCAAATACAGCCTCAGACGAACAACAACACATGACATATTACACTGTGTCATTATGTATTTAACAAAAATAAAGCTGAAATGGAAAAGTGTGACACTTTAGTACAACTATAAGTACAGCCATATATATATATATATATATATATATATATATATATATATATTAAGTTCATCCATTGTACATACCTGGCGGGTGCATAACATTTCATTTTGACGAGTTTTCGGCAACCTGCACAAGCATCCCTGGCACAGTTCAACCAGGCATCCTGCCATTTGAGTACCTGCCATTGAGAATGCCAACTTCTTTCTCCAAGTATATAGACACACTTACGTCTGTGCATCATGAATAAATGTACACGCATACGCAAAATAACGTTTTACTGTAAACAGGTGACTGCGTCTTTAAATGTCTCGCGCGCTAGCCGAACAGGAAGTGGCGTCAAAGGAAAACGCTCTGCATCTGCGGAAGTGTCAGTGTCCGTGTGTTTTCTGCGATGCGTTGTGTGTGATTGTGAATTTATTGCTTTGACTGTGATGTCGGTGCTCTACATGGATAAGTTAAGTCGTGTGTATGAGCGTTATCAGGAGTATGTGAGGACGAACCCGGCGGCCGCGTCTCATCTGGAGAGCACAGTGCGCGCGCTGAGTTACCTGATCGCAGGTGAGACTCTGAATGTCTGTCAAAGTGAAAGTAAACATACTCCCTCACGGCTTGTCAAACAGTGTCGTGCAAGACTGAAGCTAGATGTATGTTTATTCAGTTATTGTAGTTTATCGGCAGTTATCAGTAGCTGCTATTGTGTTGTTACCTTCTGTATTTGGGTCCTTGTTTTTTTTATTTCAAAAACATTCAAATTAATCAAATGTATGTGGGATGTATAATTTGCATGCCTTGTACACACTTCTAAACGCTCAAATATTTCATGTAGCCTAATTAACATGAGATTTAAAAAAAAAATGCATTTAAAGTTTGAGATTTAAAGTTTGTCATACCACAATGCGATATTGATATTGAACACCACTGTCACTGTTTCACCTGTCATGCCAACTACCCATTAACTGTCTAATGTATTTACTATTCAAACATTTTTGGACACACCTACTCATTCTTTATTATTAGCTACTATGTTCCGCATTTTAGAATAAAAAAGTAATAAAAACTATGAAATAACAGAATTTGGAGTATGGAAACTGACTAAAATGATAAGCAAATTTATGTAAATATATATATTTTTAATGCTTGAGCTTCTTCAAAGTAACCACTCTCTAGTCTAGATTATAACTCTAGACAGTTTTTGATTACATAGTATTTTTCTCATTACAGGTCGCTTCTCAGACTCTCATGAAATCTCAGAGTTGGGTAGGATTCACTACTTTATATAGTCTTTTTTGTTTTATTCTTGTATTAATGCCCTTCTATATATTCTGTTGTGTTTTATGTGTTTCTCACTTTGATTTGCAGTCTACTCAGCATCTAACCTGCTAGTGCTGCTGAATGATGGTATCTTAAGGAAGAATCTTTCTCGGACGTTGACTGTGGTAATGCATGTCCCTTAATGTCATATTATATATTAAAGTTTTTTTTTTCTTCGAGGTCTTCTTATTGTCAGTGAAGGTTTTTTTGGCTTCATTTTCCACCTCCTCTCTGACTCTTGAAAATAAATGGTCCATTTTTGTTGCCATGCCTTTAGTAAGCGCCCCTTTCACACTCACATGGTCCACTCACATTGACACATAAAATGATCCACCTTGTATGACGTTGCATAAACAATTAGTCAGGCTGAAATGATCAAAGACCTTGTTAAAATTAAACTTCAGCTGCTATTTGACATCAGAATATTTGTTTCTAGTGAAGTAGAGAGTAAGTTTTGAGTTCTGACATTAGGGGTGTGCGATACTGACAAAATTATATCTCGATATCATCATGATAATTAGACAATATTTTGCTGATTTTTTGTTTTGTTTTGGGCTGGTACCTTGACTTGTTTTGGCCTGTTGTGGACAGCTGACTCACAGCATTTAATATTTTTCATTTTCTGTGCGGTGTTTAGTTCTCTGCAGTGACTGAAATTGACTTTTTAATTAAGGGGTTACATTTGCCACCTTAAATTGATTTCCTTGGGCATTTTTACTTTTATGAGGGCTTTTTTTTTGTTCTAACCTTACTAGTTGTGTGCATCATCGTTAATGCCAAATTCTTGCATTTAATCAAAAAGTTAGAATAATGAGACGCTATAGGCTGTTACCAATCACTTATAATCAGTAACAACGAAATCCATTTTTGCACTGCAAAAGTGGCCCTGGAGCTACATCTAAAGCAGCATTTAGATGTATTTACTTTGGAATTACAATGGCATAAGAACATAATGTTATATTTTTTTATTATTTTGAATATTGAAATATAAATAATAATTAAAAAATAAACATTTAGTTGTATAGCACTTTTCATACATAGAATGCAACTCAAAGTGCTTCACATGCATAAAATCAAATAATACAATCACACGATGCAAATATAAAAATATTCGAAAACAACTATAAAGGTTCAGCGTGTAAAATAAAGTAAATTGCCAATATAGTTTGACCTCAATATCGATATAAAATAAATAAGAAGGTAAAATAGAACATAAAACTGACTTATACACAGCTTTGTTATATTACAACACCATATTATATTGATAAGCAACTTTAAAAAGATATGTCTTAACCCCCTTTTTAAAAATATGAATGCTTGTAGCCTCTTTTACTTCATCTGGTAGACAATTCCAAATTTGTGGAGCATAGTGGCTTAAAGAAGTACCGCCATATCGTTTATGCTTTACTGTATAATGTGCCAGAAGGCTAGCACTAGAGGATCTTAAACTACGATTCGGGACATATCTCAACAGACAGTCTGAAATGTATAGAGGAGCCAGATTGTGCAGTGTTTTATAAACTAATAAAAGAACCTTAAAATCAATTCTTTGATGAACTGGTAACCAATGCAATTCCATTAAAACCGGTGTAATATGCTCTCTCTTTTTAAATTTCATTAGTACTCTGGCTGCTGCATTTTGTGTCAATTGCAACTTTGTTATAGATCCAACTGCTATTGTTATAGATCCAACTGCTACATACCCAGATGACCTAACTCTTTGCTATCCCATGAGGCATCCCAAGGCGTCATATACTGACGCTTTTGACATTTCGTCTACATCCAACGCACATGGCACCCTTTAGCATCAATATGAGACGCAGATAGATATGGGCCAGAAGGCGCCTCCTAGCGGTCTAACCCTAACCCTACCCCAGACCTAAACCTACCCATAACCGAACAAAGCTCTGTGCGTCTCATATTGATGCTAAAGGGTGCCATGTGCGTTGGATGTAGACGAAATGTCAAAAGCGTCAGTATATGACGCCCTAGGATGAGAATGCGTTGGAATGTCAGTGAAGTGACATAACTGACACTGGTAGGTCAAGTGATAATGACAACATGGCGAATGTAGTATGTCCAAATTACATTCATACATCTCACATTTATACTATATAGAACATACTCAAAAACATACTATAGACGTTATTCAAAATAACTACCTACTTGAGAGTATGCGATTTCGGACACAGCCTCTGCTGAAAAAACAGCATGCTTGTGTGGTATTGCTTAATTATGTCATATACAAATATAAGACAAAAACATTTTTGCCCTCATATATTGAATTTTGAGGTCATTATACATGTTATTGTTGAGTGACATACTCAATAATGTCAGCTTCAACATTTAAGTTAAAACCATGTCACTCACTCCTATCTGACAGTTACATTATGTTTTCATGGTACATAAAGTTATTTTATCTATTTAAAGTATTTTTCTCATAAAATGACTCTTCTAAGCCAGTCTCTTTCTCTTCTTAATCATCACACTTGCATAAGGGACTGGTATGTGCAGTTGGCATGGCAACCACCATAAAGTTATCTGCGAATGAGAGTTTTCTATTGTGAAACTTGTGAAACAGCACAGTCTGTGTCTGCTTCAAGAGAGAAGATTCAAAGTTGTGGCAAGCTTCATGTGTTCAAAGTCGCTGCCAGCTGCTTCCTTTGACCAAAAATTGAAATTGTCAAATAATTTATTTCCCAGGTCTTTTGCCCCAACTCTGCCACTGTGCTGCTATAGACTTGTTGTTATCCACATTTTCGCCCCCATGATGACAGCCTCGAATCGCTCGAGATGGCTTTGAAATGGGCGGCTTGTGAAATACGCCTGACCCCTTCAAAAGCACAGTCTACAAAGCGCCATTGTTTTTTTTCTTTTCTATTATGTTTGTACTTGAGAGACATATTTGTCTTTGTGGGCTCCATTGGCAGTGCACAGGAATAAACACATTTAAAGACAGGTACTTTCAGAGCAGCTCAGCCACGGGGACAAGAAGAACGAGTTTGCGTTTACAGCCATGGGCTTTTGAGCCGTGACCTTAATGGACCTCCTCAGAGGCTGTTTGACTTTATATTGAGTTTGTGATAGTCCAACTAGTCTAGTAAACGACATAAAGTCTAGTCCTCTTTCTCATTCTTCTCAAGAGACCGTCTGACCCATCCACAGTTCATTTTGTTCCATTTAGGGGAGTTAAAAGGATAGTTCTCCCAAATAGAAAATTGTGTCATCAACTGCTTACTCTCATGTTGTTCCAAACCCTCAAGACTTTCATTCGTCTTCGAAACACAAATGAAGATATTTTTAAATGAAATCTGAGAGCTTTCGGTCCCTCCATTGAAAGTCAATCACCCAAAACTGACACTTCAAAACTTTCTTAAAGAGATTGTAAAATAAATCCATACGAATCGAGTGGTTTAATCCTTAAGTCTCCTGAGGAGATACGATAACTTTATATAATGAACACATTTAATTGAGGCTTTTATTCACACATAAACATTGATAAGCAGCAAACACACATAGAGGACTCCAATATGGTATCGAAAGCTCAGTTGTACCTGTGACAAACGGGAACAAATCTCATTAGTTCTCACGCATCAACAAGCATGTTTGAATGACATGTTACTGAGAAACAAACTTGCTAAATGAAATGTGTTCATTATATAAAGTGTTCGTGTGATTCGTGTCGCTTCAGAGGACATGGATTAAACCGCTCCGTTCATATGGATTTCTTTTACGATCTCTTTATGAATGTTTTGAGGCATCAGAGTTTTGGGTGAACAGACTTTCAGTGGAGGAACAGAAATCTCTCAAGATTTAGTTAAAAATATCTTCATTTGTGTTTCGATGATGAATGAAAGTCTTATGGGTTTGGAAAGACATGAGGGTAAGTAACTAATTTTCACTTTTGGTTGATCTATTACTTTAATCTAAAATGGATTAAACCACAGTAATAAAGAAATTATGAATTTTAATAAGGACACACTAAGGCTGAGAGTACAGTACGGCTAACCTCTTTTCTTTTGGACCAAACGGAACAGAAAAATATTAAACATTTCTCTGCGTTTTATCCTGATCTTATGTGTGTGTGTGTGTGTGTGTGTAGTCTCTTTCTCAACAGAAGCTGTTAACCTGGCTGTCAGTATTGGAGTATGTGGAGGTTTTCACTGAGATGGGGGCCGCCAAGCTGTGGGGGGACGCTGGACGTTGGCTTGTTATTGTTCTTATTCAAATTGCCAAGTAAGGACCCTCTTTCACAGGTAGCTTAAAGGAGTAGTTCACCAAGAGTACATATCATCATTATTTATGCACCATCATGTCATTTCATGTACAACTTTCTCTTTTCTGTGGGATGTAAAATGTTTAGCCGAATGTTCTGAGTGCTCTTTTCCAGACAATGAAAGTGAATGGGGACATGCACTCAGGACACAAAGAGCACCATTAAAGTATCATAAAAATAGTCCGTATGACTCCAACACCATTTTCTAAGTTTTCTAAAGCCATGCAATAGCTTTTACAAAACACAAATATTTAAGTTGATGTTTTATGAATATTCATCTGCTGTAGCTCTCATTGATGACAGAATTGTCATGTTCAGTTGTACTAACAGTTAATCTAATTATTGCTGTGTCCTCATTTCTGTCGTCCCAATTCGTCATTCTCTCCTGTGTTTTCAGAGCGATTCTGCGCTGTCTCCTGCTTTTCTGGTACAAATCAGGCATCCAGACATCACCACCTATAATTCCCCTGGACAGGGACTCTCAGCTCTGTAGTCAAGGTGAGATAGACAAGAACCAAAAGCAGATTCATATTTCCAAAATAACTAGAAAAGTTCAAGACAAACTATTGACTCAACAAAGCCTTGTATGAAACTTTTTATTGAGCTGAATATGAAAGAATCAAGTGTGGTCTATGTGAAAATAGCCATTTTATCCTACAATTATTTCTGATGATCATTCCGGAGCTCTTTAGCACTCGCGCCACCGGCCTCGCTCCGTTCCCACGGCTCTCGGCTTCGCCCTGCTTGCCACACTCATTTATAATGAACTGAAGACTCTTTGTTCTACCATCATATGAGAAAGCTTGTGATGAACTGAGATCTCTTGTTGTACTTAATATAGTTTTAAATATACAATAGTGGTATATATGAAATACATTGACTCCACCTTGATTGGAGTGAATGGAAATTTGTATTTAAGGCTGTCTGCAGACCAACTCAGCTTTGATAATAAAGTCTGTCCTCTGGCATTAAAACCCCAAGACTTTGAGAGTGACAGAAGCCCCAACAAACCCTCTGGTGGTCTTTAGTCATTTTCACACAAAAAAAAAAAAAAATTTTTTTTTACTTTTGTTTTTTTCTTTTTTGAAGTATATAAATAGAGAGGATCGATCGATCGATCTAAATTGGTCCTCTGGTTGGTCCAGTTATCAAATCACATCTTCTGTTGAGGCAATATCACATGAGTTTTTTGTTGTGCATCAAGGGATTTATTCTGTAACTGTGTTTCCATTGTAGTTTATGCGCATGTCTTCTGATCTGATAAAAATGTATCCACCTCAATCGATTGCATACATTTTTATGCGCAATTTTAGAATTTATGGCGTTTCCATCCAGCTTATTTTCAATGCAATATCCCAAATTTCACATAAAAATAGGTGGATGGAAACATAGATGATCTTAGTTACTAAGTGTTCCTGAAGCTCAAATATTAGAGCACGGTGCTAACAATGCAAAGGTTAGGTTTAATTCCCAAAGAATGCAAGAACTGAGTAAGAAAATACAGTATATAAAAGTATGCCGAATGCAAAAAATCTAAATAATAACACAAAGATTTCAAATTCAAAAGTCAGAGTTAATTTATTGTTATTTCTCCACTGGATGACAGGATGTTTAACCAACTGAAGTGTCTCTGGAAACCGCCGTGCAGGGCTTTTAGCACAGTCACAACAAACAATGAGCCCACAACAATAAGCACCAGAACACTCCCACTGATGGCAATAAATAAACCGTGTGTGAGACAATAAGAGCAGTGTATGGCCTGTGCAGATAAACTGTCATTGTGTTGTTGAGTGTAATGTAAGGCTGAATAAGAGCCCATGGAGGTACTGTGGTTTGCCCTTGAGCGTAACACCGGGAGACTCTAAGGAAACTGCTCCTGCAATCAGTGTACTGTGGGTTCTTTATGGCGAAAAGTGATTTCCTGCACACTGCTCATATATTGATCTCCCTACACAGAGAACAATACAGAAGAAGATGATGAGGACACGTCTTTCGTGGGCCAGCGTTCAGGAAGAGTGGTCCGACCACTGGGAAACGGTAAGACTTGGCAAAAACAGGACGTTTGGGAGTTTGATAAAGGAAATAATGTGATATGTTTGAACAACGATTTGTGTACAATCCAGATTGTAACTCTTTCTAAAAACATATTGTGCGATGGAAGCGATTGATGATGTTTTCTGGCTATGGAATTGGAATACGGAGTCTCGGTAGTTTGATTTTCATAAACTGTTCAGTGATAACTGCAGTGCACTGAAATTACCATCAGGAGCATATCAAATTCGTTATCAAATCTGTATAAGGTCTGAATTGATCAGTTTCGAAAACCTACTGATCGTAATACACTGTTACATGGTACGTCTTATCATCCTGAGTCATTAAAACATTAATTACATATCTCAGTTCAGTCGTATGTGCAGTGTAGGTGATGATGACTTCCAACATCAAGCAGCAACTTTATCAGATAGGTTTAGAGCAAGAGCATATTAGGAAGAATGGATTCAGTCTGCTGCGAGTCGTTTTATGAATATGTCACAACGTGTGTGTCTTGTTAAAAGACCAAAGACTTTTGAACATCGAGTGAACTTCTATATTCAATACTCACCGTTGGCAAAAGACAGGGACCCTAATTTCAAGAAATGCTTTGAAAAACCACCATGTGTGTAGTATCTAAGAGACCACCTAATCTTCACAATAGTTTGGTTTGAGCGGATTTAACCCCTCCCTCATTTTTTTAAAAAAAATAAAGTGCCTTTTGACAATTCTATATGTAATTTTGTAATATAGATGTCAACAATGTAATTTTACTTATAAAACTCAAACTTTCAAACATACTGCAAAAAACTGTAAAATAAGAAATCGACAAGTCCGGTAACTCAGCACTTTGCTACTTTTAGACATTTGGTCTCTACCTTACAATACATAGGAATATAATTAGTCAGCTGTCCACGGCATGGAGGTGACATTAATCATGTACTTTTGAAACGTGAAACCTCCTGGATTTACACATTAGAAACTGTAGCGATTAAATTAAGATTTTGATATCCGTCCGTTTCTTTAACAGTCTTTCTTGGTTTTCTCTTTGTTTATGCTGGTATTATTATTTTCTTAATATTATTAATTTTGCATGTTTAATATTTGACTTTCACATTTAGTATCTTGTATTTTTCTTTTGCCTTTTTGTTCCATGACTTTATCTTTTTTTCTTGGCATGTGATCCTTGATTAATCACCTGTGGGTATAAAGGCTTGTTGGGTAAAAACCTTTACTTTTTACAGCATGCTTGAAACATTACCTGTGTGTGAGCCCAACATCATCTTTTTTTTAATCTTTTGCTTTTTTTGGAGCCTTCTGTTCAATTTCTGTCAAATTGATTAATCGCATCTAACATAAAACAACATATTATATAAACAACAACTTTTATGTTAGATGCAATTAATCGATTTGACAGCGCTAGTTTTTTATTTTTTCTGGGGGTTTTTAAATGGTAAGAAATAAATATTTTTAAGCGCTAAGTTCTGTGCCCTTATAAAAATGTATTGTTTCCTTTTTTTCCCAGCACCATCATTACAGTCTCGTCTTTGGGGTCTCCCTCAGAAAAGGAAAACAAGTAGGAATCAGGAAGAGGATCTCCACTCTAGCCCGACCGCTCTGGGTCTGCAGGAAACCATTGCAGAGTCCCTGTACATCGCACGACCGCTTGTTCATTGTATCTTTTCTGCTAATTCTCTTTTATGACAATTTTCACAACAATATCCCAGTGTAATATTATCCCAGGATAGCTGAATAGTTAATTTACTCCCAGGGGTGTGGGAACAATTGGAAAACTCAAGTGGGAATTAGCTATTGTAAGATTACTGCTTACCGCTTGGTTTTTAAGTGTCATTTTATGTGACCATCTACATTTTCTTTACAGCATGGTCAAACAAAATAAACACTTAAAATATAATGAAATACAATTACTCCTGTTTTTTACTCCAATGCCTCCTATTTTCCAATACAAAATTCGAAGGCCGGCACTGGATTCTGTAAATTACATTTCAGGATTCCAGAAGTTTTAAGAGCTTAATGTTTTCAATGTTACCACTTTTTAATCAATGAATTTACATGGCTTTTTCCAGTTCGTTGTTTACTGGATTAGGATTAAAGATAAGGATAGTTAAAGTGAAACGAAAGTTGCGATAGTCTTTCCCTATTGTGACGAATATCCAAGTGAAACGGCTTCTCGGAGAAGAAATAAATGTAGTCAGAGTTGAGTGAACTCGAGGGACTTGAATTTGTCCATATGGAATTGGATGGTTGTGGTTTGCTATTGGTCGATCTCATGTGATTGACAGGTTGTCCCGCCCTCGCGCCAGTAAACATCAAAGAGATGTCGCAGCATAAGGGAGGGAGAGATATTTTGATTTGGTGAGCACGCGTCTTTCTGTGCGTCATGTGTTTGTCACATAGCCAGGACATTCACAGACTGCACGTTTCTCTTTTGTCTTGTAACTTGAATTGTTTAAAAGCATTTGCATGAATGAGAGCATGGTCATAAAAATATTCAAACAATTGCATCACCACTGATCTTATTAAAGCTTTATGAGGATTTATCTAGTTATAACAAACTCTAAAACATATGCTCATTATAAAATCCTCATGAAGTTTTAAGATGATCAATGATGATGAAATTGTTAGAATATTTTTTCAGTTTGTCATCCATCATCCTTAACATTTGCAAGTGGCCAGTCTTGGGATTTGCGGAAAACGTTCCTGGAAGCCTTGGATCATCTCTGGTCTCTTAGAGATAACCAGGTACAGAGTGCTTAAGTTTGCTCCTCTCTCTCTTTGCTGTCTTTTTCAGTCTGTCTGTAAAGATTTAAAGAAGTTCAATCTGATGCTGTTTTCTGTCCAGTTTCAGTTTGTTGAGTGACATGAAGGCACTGAACCGCAGAGAGCGCGCTGAGATGAGGAGACGGGCCTTCCTTCTCCTCTACTACCTGCTCCGCTCACCCTTCTATGACCGATACTCTGAGTCAGTGTTTCCTTTATTGCATCCTCTGCATTAGTGCAGTCATCTCATATGATGTGCTTATGGTAGTGTTTTGTTCAAATCCATTAAGCTTAAATATTTAATCTTTGGTGAGCAACTCAGCATGCACAATTTGTGCTACAAACATGAATCATTCCTCAAATTGTGCAGTTTTTCGAGAGGAGGTTCTGTTTTCTAAGCAATCAGAGTTCAAATTTTCACTTGACGGACAATGAAATTGGTCAAATAAAATCTGATATAGGCTTAGCAACCACTCAGAAAACCCTAGCAACCGATTAAGGCCGGATATACTAACTGCAAAGTTTTCGTTCTTCGCTTTTAGGGGTAAAAATATGTTTGCATATGATACCTTTGCAGTGATATACTGTTAGTGAACGTCCCAATGCCGATCATTTAGATAAAAATAGCCAAGTTTCCTTTTTTTTTTCAAAAAAAAAAGTGAATATACGTTAAAAAAGATTGCGAAATTTGCTGTCTCCAGACTGTTTCCATCCAATTGGCCTATTACCGATAAAATGGTGTGCGTATTGACGTCATCTCTATAAAAACACGCATTGTCGCATAAGTTTTATTGTATCGCTAAAAAAATCGTTTCCAAACATAATTTCATGTATATTGCAAATTATATCAAATCTGTCGCATCCCAAATATTTGTAAAATGCAGAGAGTAACGAGACACTTGGAATTCGCCAGTTCACTGCTTACTATTTTCACTTATAATAAGCCTATTTCTAAATTAGGAAATATTTGTTAATCAAAAATCACTGTGTAGTGGGACAGCTTGTCTGACAGGACTGCATGTAACAGCCTTTATTTGACACAGGATCCATAAAAAAGATAGGTACAGTAAAATGTTTGGTCATATAGAAACAGTCTTTAACATAAGGATGCTGAATAGGCTAATTCTGTCATGTGACACCACATTAATTTGTGTTAAAGCCCTTTTTCTCTACAAAAAGTGTCTCCAAATCTGTGTTGTTTCGCGACATTTGAAGTATAGACCTACAATTTATGCGCTAAAGTTAAACGGAAAACAAAAAATGATAGAAAATTGATACGCATTTTGATACGCTAAACCTTTTTCCGCAAAAAAAATCCTTGGATGGAAACCTGGCTTATGTAAATATTTTCTGCACACTTTCCTCTCAATAACAAAATGAACAAAAATGACAGTGGTGAGAAAACATCAGTAAAGAAAGCATCGGCATGAATTGGCCAAATCCATTTCATTTAAAAAATGTAATTTGGATTGTAAGGGGTGGTAATCCGATCGAGAGGACATGCAAACACTTGATCGGATTGAAAGTACTGCGCATGTTCAGTGACGTAGAAATGGCGTAATGACGTATGACGCAATGAACGAGCTGTTGTATTTGTTGAATGAAGTGTCATAAATGACTGTCGTCATATTCTAAAATTCTCCTTCCTCTCGTCGTCTGTGAAGTGGAGCAAAACTACATCCCACGAGTCCTTGTTTTCAGACTCTCATTCACAGACGCTTTGTTTTGGGCGTGGAAAGAGGCGTTTTTACTGCTTGATAAATATAAGCATAACGGCACAACAATTCATGTGCTCGTCATGTCCTAATTACGACCTGAAATCAAATCAAATAAGTAATTTAGTAAGTGCAAACAGCGGGAAACTCTGTATATTCGTGCAGTGCACGTCATAAAAATCAATTCCGATTTGAAGCTTGTGACATAAACACACACATCAGCCCGAACACTTTATTTAGCGTTCATGTAAACACTACGTTTGTCTCCCCAGTGTGTTCGTGATACTTGCGTCTGACATAAACATGTCTCAGAGCCACACCTACCTATTACATCATCGGCATGGACCAATGATAGTTCGAAGGTGTTTACCAGCCAGAGGGAATTTTCCCGGAAGGTTTACATTGACATGCTTTTTCGAACTTCACACAAACTTTGTTTTGGCCCGATTTTGCTCAAAACGACGTCATGCCAGTTCGTCTTTGATTTCGCTTGAAATATATCGGGGCATCATGACAGCCGGCTTCGCACGGCTATATTTGTTTCCAGAAAATATATAAAAAATGTATTTTTACACGTCATCTATCTAGATTTCACCATGCACACCTTCACTGCATAATGGGGCTTTTTGTTCCCAGATCTAATGTCTCTTTTACACTCACAGGACAAAGATTCTCTTCCTCCTTCGCTTCTTGGCAGATTATGTTCCCGGAGTTGGTTTTGTTGCACGTAAGTGGCGTATCCATCTCACCCAATGGATGTTCAATGCTGTCACACTAAAAGCTTTAAAAAAGCTCAGAGATATGTGCTGACTGGATTTCTTTTCCTGTCCTCTCAGGTCCGCTGATGGAGTACTTGCCCATTTGGCAGAAGATCTACTTTTATAACTGGGGCTGACGTCAAAGTGAATCTTTCACAGGTCTGCGCCGCCAAAATGTTAGTAGAGAATGAGAGGAAGCCATTTAGAGGATGCTACAGCGACACAAGGACTCAATCACACCTGTGCCAGAACATTACCACATTTATTGAGGAGTTTTGTAGTCAGTGAGTAACAGATGCACTGCTGGTCTCTGAGATACATATATCTGGATAGTGATTTTCCGATTGCTGTTTTTCTTATCTCTTTTAGCTTTCACATAATTGTATGCATCTGAGCCTTTTTCCACATTTTTTGCACTTATAAACATGTGTCGTCAAATGAATTTTGGCCAAACGTCAAGCTCTCTCATCCCGTTATCTATCCCTAAACATGAATGCCTTCTTTCTGATTTAGATGGTTAATTCCAGGGAACACAATAATTGACTGGCTGAAATGAATTAGACAGTCTTTCTGTTTGTTCTGTTTCTGTCTGATTCATCCTCAAGAGTTTTGTGGCATGGATGGGATGAAGCTGAATCTGATACTTTTAATTGTTGCTGCATTTGCTCATTAAATGGAATAATCCATCAATGTTGAAGGTCCACCGTTGTTTCACAGGACTCCAATGAGACTTTGGTATCTAAACCAGCACTATGAGCGTGTTTTTACACTGTGTGAAATAAACTCATTTGCTTCTCTGTTTGAAAGCCCATCATTATTTTGATTGAAAGACCTGAAGCAAAAATGAAAAGCATGACTTTTTTGAAATGCTGAAAGTGTGAAATTGCATAATTGGTTTTGTAAATACCTCCGTGCAT
Source organism: Squalius cephalus (assembly GCF_949319135.1). Taxonomy (NCBI): domain Eukaryota; kingdom Metazoa; phylum Chordata; class Actinopteri; order Cypriniformes; family Leuciscidae; genus Squalius; species Squalius cephalus. The sequence continues at coordinate 43,332,820 of NC_137127.1, read as the reverse complement.
TTAATAAATCTTTAAATAATACGAGTCCTCATGCCTCAAGTGTTTTCCATCAGAGAGCAGAATTTATAATGCCTCTAAAAGAGCTACTTGTACACATATGGGCCATAACTCAAAGTCTGGTCTCACAGTGTTTTCATTCAGCTTTTCAAATCAATGTTTGAATTAAACATAAATGTGATGTATGTCCTCCAGATTCATGGAGTCGCGGCTGTAGTGTATATGCTCGTGAAAAAATCCCTGAACTACAGTATCAGCAATGCTGAAGATGATAAACTGCTTCCGGAAGAAAGGCAAAAAATGTCCTCATGGACCTCAGAGCTGGGAACAGCCAAGCTATCCATTATACGTCCCTGTGGGGTTAAAAAAGACATCTCTCTTGAATTGTGCCCCTAGGTACTCACTAGCTCCCAGTGCAATTTATCTATCTCTTTCGCTCTTTTATCTTTATGCTGTGTGCGTATATTCTGGGGTTTATCTGATCCACCAGAGGTTTTGTAAGTTTGCACATAACATAGTCATGTATCCTGTCTAACCACTGTATACTGTTATTAGTATATTAAATTCTAAAGCCTTTTCACCACTAGCAAATTACCTTCCATGTTGGGATGGGATCAATATCTAAATCAATTTAAAAACAATTAAACCTTTATAGAGTTCATTAATCACGCCTAGAATTGATTTTCTGATAAAATGCATTTGCTTTTGTTGTGTTTCCTATAAATTATTTTATCGACACAAATGAATACATGTAAAGTAACACACAGGTGTGTCAAGTATATACAGTGCCTTGTGAAAGTATTTGTAACCCTTCATTTTTTTCACATTTTGTTATGATGCAGACTTATGCTAAACTGTTTTAAAAGATTTGTGTATATCTTTATAAATTTGTTACAAATAAAAAACTGAAATAATTACACTGCATAAGTATCCGTACCCTTTTCTGGGACACTTAAAATTTAGCTCAGGAGAATTCCAATTTCACTTGTAGATGTCACTACAGTTCGAGTGGAGTTCATCTGTGCAAATTCAATTGAATTGGTATGATTTGGAAAGGCTCACACCTCTTAATAAAATGTCTAACAGCTGAAGAAAAGAACTGCGTGTAGAGCTCAGAGACAGGATGGTGTGATCTGGGGCCGGTTTCACAAAGCTATTTTAGACCGCTCTATAGTGTTAGACAAGTCTAAAATTTGCTCATAGACTAGTCTAATGCAAGTTAGACTGTTTCACAAAAATAAAGGCCGACATAATTTAGACCAAAAAAATTAGACACCTTACCCCCAGGCTAACTTAGGTCTAAGACTCTGTTACCTTGGCAACCAGCAGTAACAATCAGTTACAAACAGCCAAAAGAAAAGGGAAAATGGCTCATAATTTAAACATTTCTTCTTGTTACTACATTCTCTGCTAAATTTCCAATGTAAAATGTCCTTGTAACTGTTATACTCCTCCAACAAACATATTTTCCACTGGGGGTAAACTGCACTGAGCGGTTGAATGCGTTTACTCGATCCGCCATGTTTTTTGTTTTGAAAAGTGTCTTATTTTACCCAGAATGCATTGCAGTGTAGTCCTACTTAAGATAGTCAGAGTCTGAAGTGCTTTGTGCAACGGTCTGATTTAGATGTCTATCTGAAGTCTGACTATCTACTATATCTAAGCCATAGTCAAAGTCTATCTTTGTGAAACCAAAAAAAAAAAATGAAATAATGATGTACATGTACTACATGTACTTACTGTAGTAATAACGGTAAATTATGCATAATTACAAGTAACTAACCCTAAACCAAACCCTAACTTTGAGTACATGTAGTTAATTAATATTACTCAGTACTTATTTGAGTAACCTTAACACAAAGTGTAACCAAAAATGATGTTGCATTGAAGGTTCACAGAAGCATGTAGCTTCAATAATCCTTAATGGAAGAAGTCTGGAACAACCAGGACTCTTTCAGTCCAAATTGAGCAATCAGTGGAGAAGTGCTTTGGTTTGAGTGCTGACCAAGAAGATGATGGTCACTCTAGTTGAGCTCTATGATCATATATGGAGATGGGAGAAATTTACAGAAGGACAAACATCACTGCAACACTCCACTTATCTGGGCTTTATAGCAGAGTGGCCAGACTCAAACCTCTCCTCAATGAAGACATGAAAAAACCCACTTGGAATTTGAAAAAATAAAACAAAAGCACCTAAAGGACTGTCTCAGACTGCGAGAAACAATCTTCTGTGTCCTGATGAACCTCACTTTCAAGCATCATGTCTGGAGGAAACCACTGCTCATCTCCTGCACGATACCGTCCCAACAGTAAAGAGCAGCGGCAGGGTCTGAGGGACTCGTCAGGGTAGAAGGAAAGATCAACGCAGCAAAATATACAGATAGCCTTAATGAAAATCTAGTCCAGAGCAGTGGTTCTCAACTCCAGTCCTCGGGACCCGCTGCTCTGCACATTTTGTATGTCTCCCTTATTTAACACACCTGAATCAGATCATCAGCTCGTTAAGAGAGACTCCATGAACTGAACTGAGTGTGTCAGATAAAAGAGACATACAAAATGTGCAGAGCAACGGGTCCCGAGGACTGGAGTTGAGAACCACTGGTCCAGAGTATTCAGAACCCTTCTGACGGACTCTGCCCTTTTAGCAATGAATTCTTATTAAAGCTACCAAAGTTAATTCAGTCAAGAGCACTCAGTGAGTGACTTTTCTTTTGTTGTGATTCATATTAACAGCGTAGCAGGTTCTGTATATTACGCTGCTTTCACTTTAATACACAGATATAGCCTACACATGCGATTTCATGCGACATAACCGACTGTGTTTATTTAAACTTTGGTTGACATAACCTTGTGTGTATTTGACAGTTTAAGCACAAAAAGAGTTTAATACTCAGGCAGTGTGCCGTCAAACATCCAGCTTTCTGTGCGCATGCTTCAGATGTGTGCGCTCAGAAAACCATATCAGAAGTTTATGATATATGGCTAAACTTATGCAGATAATAAACATTCATGTTTATGAAGAACTGTAATGTCACATGAGCATGACCTCAATAGAGATAATCAAAACCAAACAGATGTTTTAGTTTTTAGCAGAGTATAGACCTTATTCGCAAACACCGGAAGTAGAGCTGTACAGGCTCCGCCCTCTTCTGAAAAACGGGTAGGGAAGCAGCAGCTCATTTGCATTTAAAGACTTAAATCTGTCTGGTTGTTTGTTTGTTTGTTAGAACCGAGTCCATAGATAAAAGCTGTGAGGGCTGGTGAACCCAGTTGCAGAAATGAGAGCTCAGTCAGGGAATACACTTAATGTATCTTTAATTAGTCCATAAAGAAATCCATAGAGTAATTCCAAAACTGTAACTCCAAATTGTTTCAAAGAGTCAATAAAAAATAAATTAAAAAAAGCCGAAAGAGGTTCTAGAAGCATCATCGGGTGTGTGTGTGTCTGTCTTTCTATCTATCTATGCAGTCTGTGTGTTTGTTTACATATTTTAATAACTTTCAGCAGCTTTAATAAAATACTTAATTCATATTGTTGCTTTTATAATACAATATAAACATATACACTATATACAATATTATATAAAAAAAATATATTCATTTTAATTTGAGTTGGCATGCAACTCCCATTCCACTCATTTCTCCCTTGTTCTTTTTAATACAGCTTCATTCTAAGAAAAAAAAGGACAACACTTTTAAAATCTCTCTCTACTGTACGTTTGGTAAAGCAGCCATGTAAAACTCTAGTTATGGGCGGAGCAGGAGACGTCCAGTACAGGGTTGTTTTGTCTGATAGCCTGGCTTCAGTGAGTGCGTGCGCGAGCTCTAATGTCATAGTAAGTACATGCGTCATTTTGTGACCTTATTTGCTTTTTACATTAAACACAGGCTATTAAAAAGGAAAAAGCTATTATGGTTTAGTAAATCAATAAGAAAATGTCTCTGAGTGCTTGTGTCGTAGTTGCGCCGTTTCAAGTAGCCTAACTTTGTATCGACGTTAGCAGGGCAACATTTTCAGGTAGATTTGTTATTTTTTTTTGTTATATTTTTATGTTTAGTACACTTTTATGTTTGCTGTGCAGGAAAAAGTTCCTCGTGTAATCTAAACTGCGGTTGAAACCAGTTTTTCCACTCACAGAGCAGTGTAAACATGTTTATGCATGTTTTTCTTTATCGTCATGTAGGTCATACGTTTATTTGTGGTGTAATATTTTAACTTTCACCTCATGGATAAGTCAGCATAAAATGGGAAACTTCATGGTGGGTCATTTGGTGGTTTCCGCTGATTATTCGCCTTATCCTGCGTCTGTCACGACAGCACACACACTTCATGCTGAGAATAAACTAACACAAACCACACAGATGCACACTGTGAAGCATTATAAGAATTATAATGCTTTATAGATATGGTATTATGATACGTTACATATCTATTCAGAATACTAGGTTATAATGTAACCTACGTCTATATGCACACTAACCTAACGTAACTATACTTATTGCATAATTTTGAGTATAGTGCATTTAAAACACACAATCATCATTCTATTTCATGTGTTACTGTGTGTTAGGTTACATCACAGACCAATTCTCCACAGGTGCAGTCATGAACATAAGTAAAGTCAAAGTCAAATGTCATACACAATAATAATGCACTGTTACAGTTAAAATGTATAATGGATTGCAATGTGTTTATATGGCATTAGGAAAACCTTCAGAATGATTTATAAATACAAGCTTCACAGAAAATATTTGCATGTTTTTTTCGAGTACACAGTCTTTCTGGATAAAAAGGTATTGACTTTCACTTGTATTCTCTCTCTCTCTCTCTCTCTCTCTCTCTGACACAGAGTATATAAAATGAGTGAGGATGTGTATGAGGTCCCTGAGGGGACAGAGTATCGTTATCTAGTGCAGGACGAAGAGGAGGAACAGGTAAGGTACGTCCGTCGCCACTACGTCAGTCCATTCCGGGCAGTGTCACGCAGATGCATGTTCCTCATCGGCTGTGCCGTGGTCAGTCTCCTCTCTCTCGCGGGATACCTGGCATATGTGGCGAAGACTCCTCCTGCAGGGGTGGCAGAGGTGAAGACGGACTGCGGTTGGCTGCGCGGGCGCTGGGAAGGCGGAGCGTACTCTTTCAAGGGCATCCCGTACGCTGTACCGCCAGTGGGTGAACGTCGTTGGCAACCTCCGGCGGATCTAGTGGAGGCGGGAAAGTGTTGGCATGGCATGTACGATGCTACTCGATTCCGCAGCATCTGCGCGCAGGTGCAACCCCTCCGAAAAGATGGGAAGGTCATGGGACAGGAGGACTGTCTGCATCTCAGCGTGTGGACACCGAGTCTAGAGCCCGCAAAACCCCTGCCCGTCATGGTGTGGATCCACGGAGGGTATCTCCACATGCTGAGCGGCCAGGAGAGAGGCTACTCCCCCACTGAAGAGCTGGCGGCACGCACGCAGATGGTGTACGTCAGTCTGAATTACAGGCTCAATGCTTTCGGCTTCATGGCCCTGGAGGTGCTCAGAGAAGGCTCTCCCACCAACTCCTCAGGTAAGGCCCAGTCCCTGTCCAGTTCACTTTTGACTGCTGCCCATCTCGGACACTTTTATTCAATAAACTACTGACAACATATCTTCCAAATTTCAAGTCAAAATATTGTCATTTAGAGCATTTATTTGCAGAAAATGACAACTGGTCAAAATAACAAAACACATTCCATGTTTTTAGACCTTGAATAGTTTATGCTCATTTTTAAACATGTTTAGAAATCAATGTGTTGTGGAAAACCCCAGATTTACAATCACAGTTTTCATGCGTCTTGGCATGTTCTCTACCAGTCTTTCACATTGATGTTGGGTGACTTTATGCCACTCCTGGCACTAAGGTTCAAGCAGCTCGGCTTTGTCTGGTGTGCTTGTGACCTTGTGTCCTTCCTCTTGATCACATTCCAGAGGTCTTCAATGGGGTTCGAGTCTGGAGATTGGGCTAGCCATGACAGGGTCTTGACCTTTGTGTGGCATAGAGCATTGTCCTGCAAGAAAACACAATCTTTGTAATTGGGGAACATTGTCAGAGCAGAAGAAAGCTATTTTTCTTCCAGGCTAACCTTGTACTGTAAGTGACTTGAGTCATGCGTCCTTCAAAAAGACGGATCTGTCCAATTCCAGCCTTCCTGAAGAACCCCCAGATCATCACCAATCCTCCCACCAAATCCTCCACAGAGGGTACGAGAGACTGTGGGTTGTAGGCTTCTCCAGGTCTCTGTCTAACCGGACCAGGTGTTGAGCAAAGCTGAAAACATCAGAATCAGGCACATCTGTCTTTATGAAGGACGCTTGACTCAAGCCACATACAAGGTTATCCTGGGTAATGTAGTTTTTCATCACAAATTCAACTTTTAAACACGATTATTTTAAAAAATAAGTTGAAATAACGCAGACTGATTGCATCAACAAAAGCATATACCATCGATTAACAACCTCAGATCTCACAATAGGTCTGTCTTTAAAGATTTATGTTGTTTTTTAAAATCCATTCCCTTATGGACTCTATCAGCTCTCTGCTTGTCACTACAGCATATTGAAATTCATCAAATGTCATCAAGCAGTTTTTTTTCTGTCTGCTGTCAAAGGGAATTATGGCTTCATGGACCAGATCCAAGCACTTCAGTGGGTCCAGCAGAACATCCATAACTTCGGTGGGGATGCAGGGAGAGTTACCATATTTGGTCAAAGCTCAGGTACAACATACAATGAATGACCCTTAAAAGTATTTGGACACTTAAAATGTCTGATTGTCATTGCATAATCCTGTACCCTTTACTTTTTGAGAATGTGTTATTATACGGACAACAATTTTCTAAAATTAAATAAGTTTGTAACATATTTCATATATTATAATACTTATTTGTTTTGTCTTTAAGCTTTTATATTTTTTCTTTCAAATATATTTATAAAATATATTTTTACTTTCTAATAAGTTAACAGTACTTTTTTTTTTTTAAACTGACCCAAATGTTTATTCATGTGTAAACCTTTAAAATGACATCTAAATTTTTATTTGTTTCTTTTTTTCTTTTTTCTTTTTTTTCTTTTCTTTTTTTACATTTTTTAATATGAACAGTTATGGGAAGAGCACCCGTACAGAAATGGTTTTCTTTCACTTAAAACTGTAACACTCATACAAAGTCTGAACTTATGGGCTTGACATACTCAGACCACTTTGTCCAGATTTTGTAAAACATGTCTCTTTGAGTCCTGAGAGTAAATGAAAGTTTTTCCATAATGTAGATTTCTTGGATTATGTTGACCCACTCTTCGATGGTCGGAAGGTCCGGTTTTAACCATTTTCTGGTTATGGCTTTCTTACTCGCTGCCAGTAGTGTCCAAAGCAACCTCTTGTCCTTATTTCTCCAGTTATTAACGTCCACATTGCCCAAATACACATTTTCAAAATTGCAAGGTATTTTACTTCCAAATATATGATTAATGTGTTCACATATTTGTGACCAATAAGGGCTTAACAATGGCCATTTATTTGTTTCTAAATGCTAAATGTGCTATCAATAGAATAAAGGCAGTAGTCATGATCTAAACTCAATCTCAACCAAAAATAATTAAACCTTAAAGGGGTGGTTTAATGCCCTTTTCACAAGATGTAAAATAAGTCTTTGATGTCCCCAGAGTGTGTATGTGAAGTTTTAGCTCAAAATACCCCACAGATATTTTTATATAGCATGTTAAAGTTGTCAATTTTTGAGTGTGTGCAAAAACGCACCGTTTTGGGTCTGTTCCTTTAAATGCAAATGAGCTGCTGCTCCCGGCACAGAGGGTAGAGCTACAACAGCTTGTTTCCTTTTACCTCACACAGACATGCACTGAAAATTTCAAAAACTTTTAGCCTTTTATGTTCAAACCGGAGTCAGACAAAGATGGAGAGACTCAAGAAGAACTGACAACATGTAGAATGCAACAGGACGTTTCTGAATGGTTAGTTGGTGAATTTAGGTAGCTTATCTTCTAGTCATTGATTAGCATATTCTGTCTTGATAATCTATAAATCACGTTCCCGGGGGCGGGGTTTATGTAAATTGTAGGGTTGGTGATGTCACTAACCCGGGAGGAATGTCGTGTAGTCCCTACCAGCCGTTTGTTGTAGTCCTTGAAAAGCTATTTCTTTAAAAGCAAATATCTCCCTTTGCTTTAAACTTTGAGCATTGTAACTTTGCAGATGTTGTTTATGCTCAAACAGCAATAATACACACTAACTAAAGTTAGAAAAGTGAAATCATTATCAACCATTTTACATAAAATTCTGTAAATGTGTTAAAAACTACTATGTTAAATGAATTTCATTATATCTTAAGTTGAAATGGGTGGGTGATTTGACCAAAATCACGATATGAGTTAGGGTTGCATAATGTATCGTGTTAGCATCGATATTGCGATGTGCGCATCCGCGATAGTCACACCGAAGGATGTGCGATGTCAAGAATAGGGACCGAAGTTGATCCGTGATCCGTAAGGACCAGGTTCCATGATTCCAGACGTAGATTAAAGGGATAGTTCACCCAAAAATGTAAATTCTGTCATCATTTACTCACCCTCAAATTGTCCCAAACCTGTATAAATGCCCCATTGACTTCCATAGTATTTTTTCCCCTACTATGGTAGTCATTGAAAAATACTCAAGATTTCAAGTACATTACTAGTGCACATTTAATATAATTAAGTGTACTTGTTTTTCACAAGGGTTTAGCTTTATAGATGTATAATAAGTATCTCTCTCACTGTGTGATCATGAGGAGGAACTTCGGTTTGGACTTTGATGATGTCTCCACTGGCCAAAGGACTCTTTCATCGTGCGATTGACATGAGCGGCTCGTATGTGTATAATGCTTCCCTGGAGTCAGCAGAAAAAGACAACTTGGAATTCCTGAGGAGAACTGGCTGCAAGGACGCCATCTGCCTGAGAGGACTACACATCACTCAAGTCCTTCAGGTGAGAAATTCATGGCCGAGCTTGTAACCTTCCACAGCAGAGTCATGGCTGACTAACAACAGCCTCAACCTGTTGGCTTCGTCATCCGTAAACTCTCTTTAATAAATCATCAAACCTCAACTTCCTGCCAGAACTCACAGAACGCTCAATGAATTCCCAATGAACATCAGAGGAAGGGGTTTAATTTTTCTAAATGGTAGTAATATATCAGAAATGGATCTGTGGTTGAATTAATGTCAGTGATTTGTATCTGACTCAGGCAATCCCGTGGCAGAAGTACCCATCATGGGCAGCCGATGACTTAGTCGATCTTCCAGTCAAAGGTATATTTGTTGGTCCAGTCGCAGTGGTTGACGGCCATGTTCTCAAAGCTCCTCCGTTTGAGACCTGGGAGAAAGGGGGAGCCTATAATGATGTCCCATTTGTGGTTGGAACAACTGAACAGGAGACTGATTTTAGGTAACCGGCTTTGTTTGATTTTCAGTCATAAGTTGTAAAATGAAAATACGGTCAGGAATGTGCGCCATTCAGAATTGAACCCAAATTGAGTTCTTGAATTGGAATTGAGGTTCAAAGAAATATAGAAATCTAATTTGTAACTATTCATTACAATTCATTATACAATTCCCATAAACGTTATCATACTCAACATGGTGTATTTCGACTGGAGTATTTCCAGCAAAATTAGATGATATTTATAATCACTGTTTGAAATGCCACCTATAGAAATTTGTATTTAATTTATTATTTAGTTATAATTATTTTATTATTTTATTAGAATTATAAAAATTCTATAAAAAAAAATATATATATATATATATATATATATTTATATATATAAAAAGAATTTTTTTTTTAAATTATTATTATTTTTATATATATATATATATAGAGAGAGAGAGAGAGAGAGATTTTTTTTTTTTTTTATAGATTTTTTATAATTATAATAAAATAATTATAACTAACTAATCTAATGTTGCTGGAAATACTCCAGTCAAAATTCTCCATGTTGTGTCTGATAACGTTTGTGGGAATTGTATAATGAATTGTAATGAATGGTTACAAATTACAATTAAAAGATTTCTATATTTCTTTATACATATACAGTATATACAATACAATGCATCCCCTAATATTCTACATACATTCTACAGGAAATAAATGAGCATAAATAATAAAAATAAATCTTGTAATTATTAATGTTTTGTTGTGAAATGTATGTTGGACTAATTAAATTTCTCTAATGCAATTCAGTAAATTTCTCCTCCTGTCATTCCTAGTCAAATTCTCATTCAACCCGTGGGGAATATTTTACCCAACCATTGAAATTACATTGTGAACATGGCATCATATATTATATTTTCTTGTTCTGTCAAACTGATTAATCGAGAGTAATTGCATCTAATATAAAAGTTTTGTTTACATAATATATATGTGTGTATATATATATATATATAAAGAGTTCAGATGCAAAAGCCTCTAAGTGCCATCTGAAATTTTCTTCTAGAATGATCATTTTTATCAAGCTTGTATATTTAAGTTCAGTAATTTCACTTAAATTACAATTAATAGGTAATTTTCATTGCCATTTCAGTGAAATTATTTAACTTAAATATACGAGCTTGATAAAAATGATCATTCTAGAAGAAAATTTCAGATGGCACTTAGAGGCTTTTGCATCTGAACTCTTCATATATTATTAATTATATATATTTACACACAAATATGCAGTATACTGCATATGTGTATAAATATGTGTGTGTGTGTATATATACACTATATACACACACACACACACACAGACATATATACAATATATATAAATGTAATAATATATATACACACACATTATGTAAACAAACTTTTATCTTAGATGCAATTAATCACAAAGATGTGATTCATCACAAATAATCGATTTGACAGCACTAATATATCATACTCTATACATAATTCTCTAGTCCTCCATATGAAAACATCTCTACATGGACATGGGGGGACTATCGCTGGATTGTGACAAGTAAGTCGCTCATAAGAGACATTTCAAAAAGAACATTATGAATGACAGTCTTTATCTAAGTGAATGTGTTTTTCCTCATCACCACGTCTCTGTTGATTCCTTCACACAGACAAACTGAGTCCTTTCGGAAAGAACCTGAGCGATCAGGCGCTGAGGCTGTATGATAGTTCAGCACCGTGTCCGACCTCTGACCGCTGTCCAGAGAGACTCTTCACCACCATGGTCTCGGACATGAAGGCCACGTGTCCCAGGAACGACCTGGCTAAGAGAGCTGCAGGTTCAAATCAATTTTTCATTTCACAATTCACAATTAAAGGGAATTGAGCTTTATCAGCACTCTGAATATTTTATAATTTGTGAGCTCCAATAAATATTTCATGGTAAGTGTAGCGTACAGTCATAATAACTCCTTAGTCAGACCCATAGTCATATGTTTAAATCTAAACCTTTTCAATGATGCCACATGTATTCCAGGCGCTTTAAAGAGCCCAGTGTACCGTTATCTGGTGACTTACACTCCATCAAAACAGGCAAACGCCTCCAGCTGGCTTCCCTTCCCCAGTCGCTTTGCCTTTCATCTTCTAGACAGCTTGGCCTTCTTCAGGGGTCTTGAAATGGTGCTAGGGACCCTGTCGCCAGCTGATATGAACTTCCAGGAAATGATCACCAAGTATTTTGTACATTTTGCCAAAGAAGGTAAGCTTATTGTGAGATTTCCCATAATAATAGCACAACACTATAGTAAATCTATCCTGCTTGATTCTTCGACTATTTGATGAGACATACAGTACACTACTATTTAAAGGTTTGAAGTCAGTACGATGTTTTTTTGTTTTTTTTTTTAAGAAATAATTTATGGATGCACCCATAGGATTTTCTTTGGTCAAATTTCTGGCAAATTCTGATACCGACGTAACTTTTGTTATTAAAATAGATTACTGTTTATTAGCAAAGTTCAAAAAGCTATATTAGCTAGTTTATTGACACATCATCAAATCATCTTCACTGAACATGGGTTTGATCCATTTATGATTCAACGAGCCAACATAAATTCATAAATACAACAGAACAAAGATACAAATGAAATAAACAGTGCTCTTCAGGTAGGTCTAACATTTGTTTTCAGGTACAGAAATGGAATAAAGTAATCACATGTATAAATTAAATATGTATTAATCCTTATTATAGTTACAAAAGTTATTTAGTCAAAAGCAGTGAGCGTTTATTTTGTCTTTTGTTGTTTAATCAAAACCATATCCAAAACAATCATCAACTAACTCTTCCAGCAGCCTGAGGTTTCCAGAGGAAGTGCAAGAGCAGGTTTTTCCTGATCATTTTTGCTTTGATTCAAATCAATGTTTATTCATTACAAAGCTGGCTGGTTGTGTTCGAAACTTTGACTAAATAAAGTAAAGAAATTGCGCAGCAACCCAAGTTCGATTCCCGGCTCGATGTCCTTTGTCGATCCCGTTCCTCTCTCTGCACCCTGTGCTTTTCTGTCTGATCTCTACACTGTTCTATCCAATAATGACATAAAAAGGCCAAAAATATAATTGTGAACAAATGGAGCAATTCCAAGAGGGTCCGAGCAACAGTGGAGCGAGGTACTAATAAATAGTACATCTGAAACCTAAGCTGGTGAAAATTAGGCAGTCGATGTTGTACTCTGACAAATAACTTTTTTATGTGTGTGTGTGAATAATGTGATCAAATCTTGCCCATGACGTTCCAAACCTCTTCATAACGTCACAGGTAGGATGCCGGAGGAGTGGCCGGAGTTCCCCTCAAGCGTCGCCCTGTTGGACAAGAACATTTCTTTCGTGCTAAACTACTCCAGAGAGAGGTGTGACCTGTGGGAGCAGAACGACTTCTACTCGTACGCCTGGATCAACTGAGCCTCATCATCATCGCTGGTGGTATTGATCCATCCACTGCATTTCCTTCTGACTGTGTGACACGAGCAAAGCTTTATTGTGTGATTATACAGTATTGACACATTTCTAAGACTTCGCAGAGTATGGGGTGAATATTGTGCGCAGTTGTTTGACCTCCAGGAAAATACGTGTTTCCATATGAAAGCAAAATCGCAGAGATCTCTTCAATGTCTCAATTTCTTTCTCCTAGAGAGCAACGAGACTAAATCGAACTCAAATGGGGACTCGGGTCTTTCTAATAGGGAAAATATCCTAGGAAGATCTCAGACTGTTATCAAATTTGCCTACAAAGTTAGAGACCACAATATGAATTTAAACATTTCTAATCAAACATTTCCAAGCCCAAATTATGGGCTATTTTATAGTTGTTTTTCTTACTATGTCTACATGTCTTTTTTTATTTTGGGTCAAACATCTAAGACAAAGTTGATTGGGATAAAAGGGCATCCATCCATCCATCCCCTAAGCTGTGAATTGAATTTGTGAATCCGAAGGCTGTTTTAAGCCATAAATTCCCATTATTCAGGTTTTTTCTTTGTTTGTTTGTTACACTAATCGGCTCCATTCATATATTTACAGAATATAGCCAGTCTGCTTTCAAACCTGTTATTCTTTGGTCGTGTGACTAAGTAAATCCAAAGCTTTGACATGGATGAGAAGCCAGGGACACAATGAGGGCCTAGAAAGGGATTTAATGTGGCTCTCTGATCGCCCTCTTTTAATTTAACTGCTATGCAAATAAGACGTACGGTTACATTGATCTTTTGTTTGTTTGTAGATGCCGTAGAACCCCGCTATCAATGCAATAACAGAAGGTGACATTTATGTGTGTTTTTGTACCTGTGATCAAAGGGTCTTGTAGCACTCCTGAACAGACTTTGGAATCAGGGCCTGTGGAATCAGGAACATCACACCACCTGGAGCACTATCACACTAAATCTGATCCAGGAACAGTTGTGTTTTATAATACAGACCCATTTGCCTTGCATGGATGAATGAATGGAGAGGTCATAGGTCGCCCTGCCCCTGTACCACGGGATGAAAGGTGTCCGCTGAATGGGAGCACATGAAAGCCCTGACCCATATACAGAATTTTCTTTAACCCTATAAAGCCTGAAATATGAAATAATAGTCTGAAAAAAATCTGTCTTTTTAATTTAAAGGTACACTAACGTACCGGTTAAAAAACAAAACTGCATGCATTTTGCAGAAAAACGTTGTTTTGGTTTTATGGCTCATATGATATAGGAGAAATGAAGCCGATACTCAAAGGGGGAAAAATCACCCAATTTTATTCAGAGGCCCAAACTGAGCCAAAAAATAAGATGAAATTCTGACAGCTTATAATGTAAATCAATGAGATCTTAACATGATATTTAAATGCTTTTATGATCAAAGCTCTGTAGTTTTTATTGTGGTGGGCAAAACACATGATGATTGGGATGTACAAAATAACATTCTTCTAGAGATTGTCGTCTCATATTTGGTCGATTTTAACATGATTCTAAAAACGATTACCGGTATGTATAATCAAGTAAACCGAAGTTGCTTCAGTCCAGTAAGTGATCATCTTGAAATATTACTAACAATATAAAATATATTATGGTTGCTTTAAAATCAGTAAAAATTGCACGTCTTGTAACAAATTAAAGGTGGGCGTTTTTACTATCAAACTCTTACTAAAAAAGTATAAACTCAATCAGACGACAGAAGGCAAGTAGTAGATTAAGTACATATTTTTAGCAACGTTTTTATCATGTTAAGAATGTAGATGCCTTAAAAATGTGCACAGCAAATGATACAGTAGGCTTTATAGGGTTAACGTCAGCCGGGCCATTAAAGGGTTAACACCTTCTCTACTTTGTACTCTGTCTGAATGTGTTGTTGGTTTTGCACTTTATCTGTAATCCTTATGTCATAAAATGATTGTGTTGACTAAATCAAAGTCTTAAACAGCTGTTGTGGGGGATTTCATTCTTTATTCACATAATTCTCAACAGGCCACAATAAAAAGCTTTTATTCCAGGCGGTCGTTGGATTGTTGTTCTTTTATTTTCAAATTTAGCAGACAAATACCATTCACCAGTTACCAGTCTGGCATAAACCCAAAAGAATAGGAAAGAAAGGCTGTAATGCATGTACTAGAAAACAGACGACATCACTTCAGTGGGAGAATTTTAAATAAAGAACCATTTTGTCAGCTGTCATTTTATCATCTAAACCGAGAGAGTCGTATTAAATTGTTGATTAAATCACATCGCTGTAAACCTCCTCAGTCAGCTTGGTTTCTTGAGCAGTTTATCTGTAAATACGACGAGTGAATGCTGGAAATCTGACTCGTTGTACAGCACCAGTGTCTACGGCTTATGCTGGCATGCAAAACAAACATCTGTCCTGAAACTCAAACTCCCAGGTATCACTCACACATCCACAAAAAACCTCAAGAACTCGTCCTTGACATGCGAGGACATATTGCACAATATTACTGTTATTTTATCACTTAAATCACTCAAACTTTCTCATAACTCCTAACCATGTAAAATTATGATGATGCATTAATTTTAAAGATTGTATTTAGGAAATGGGCTCAATTTATAAATATACCATATGGGGTTCCCTTTCCTTGTTTACTGAATGCACTGAGGTCTTCTGAGAGCGTTAAAATACAAAAAAGAAAGCCATTAGAACATATTAGCACTATAAGTTCAGTTATACATTTAATTCCAGACAGAATACTTTCAGATCCAAAACTATTTGAAATCAAAGACCAGTACATGGCATAGAAAACAGGACTGTTATTTCAAACAGAAAGCACTGCGACTCTGAAAACAGACTTTACACTCTGTCAAGTGTTTCTGTTGTTATCTGAAAATAAAACAAGAGTCTTCAAAAAAAAAAAAAAAATTAAAATACTGTCAGCAAGAGTCTACAGTGGTCTGGGGAGAGAGTGGGAGTTCCCAGGTCTTCGTCTTGCTCTCTCGCTCCCTCTCTCTCTCTGATGTGTGTTCATGTAGGAAAGACAGACTAGATCCAATCAGCAGTGAGGCGTGTCCTGTTTGATGCAACTTCCATTTCAGTCGAACGCAGTCCTTTCAGTAAGATCCGTAGCGATCCTGAAACGTGATCGGAGAGTTAATACAGCTGTCGTAGAAGTGTTAAATCAGAATCGGCGTGGTATCGTCAAGACTGGAATATAAAGCACATGTGTGCATTCACCTGAATGGTGTTCATAACCCCATTAGCCAGCACTGCCATCTTGCCTGCCACGGTCTTCACACCTTGCTTGAACTGGGCGATGTCTGGACCAGAGGGAAGCACGTTATCGAATCCTGATGAGCCTACACGGACAACACACACTGAGTCAAAGTCTCGCTTACGCAATATACTACGGCAACATGGCGAGATGGAGAGGGATGTGTTTACCAGAGGAACGCACACTGCCGTCACCAAACAGGTCAGCAGAGCTGATGGAGGTACTTCCAGACATGCCCTCCAGACGAGTCTTTGCTTCATACTAGTAGAGACATTACATATTTATACAAACAATGAAAGAAGTCTCCATATTCTTTCTTGAGTTAAATATATTACACATTTTTAAATACACAAATAATTTACATACCTCACGATTCGATTCAAATCACGATTCTTGATTTTGAATCAAATTTCAATTCGATATGTGCACAGATTTGATTGTAGTTTACTGTTTTGTGTTACTTTTCTTATTTGACTGCGGTAGACAGTTTAGCAGTTTTAAAAATAACACACTATACTCTTCACTGTGAATTAAATATAATTTGATTCACATTAAAAGCAGTGAGTATTTTTTTAACAACATTAATGAAACAGATGGCAACAGTTTGAGGCTGCTGTCCCTTTAAGAATGAATGCACGGATCTGTTACACATCCGATTTTCTCCCATTTGTTTTCGTTCGCGTAGGACATAACATTGAGTACTCCACAGTTCACACGATGTGCATTTTGACAATTGTGTGTGTAGCTGTGAAAGAACTGAATTCGAGATCGCATACATGAGTCCGTCAGCACGAGCGCCGCATTTAGTCCTTGTTCGCAGCTTTTGTGATTAACGTCAATCATTTTAAGTAACTTTAAGTAGTACTGCGAAGTTAAAGAAGTGTAACACTTTAGAAAATCGATTTTTGAAATTTGTGAATCGATGCAAATCGGAATATAGAATCAAGATTGACATATGATTCGCTTTTTTTTCCCACACCTCTATAAAATTGTGCAATATAATTCAACACACAATAACATTATCCTTAGATTACAGTAAATGAACTCCAAAGTTTTCCCAAAGATGTCCAGTTAGTGTCAAAATGAACTCGATGGTACCTCTGGGTTGCTCTCGCGGCCGAAGAACATGTCCGATGAGATGGCTTTAGCATTGGCAAACTTCTCTCGTGCTTCGCTAGACTCTGCGGCGGGCACAGACACCTCAGGCTTCCGTCGGCTGGGCAACCTGACATGCATCGTGTCACCAGTCATGAAAGCGGCCACAAATCAAATCACTGACTGCTGGATCAGGACGTTATTAAGACAGACCAACCTTTCTCCGATTGGCTGGATGCTTGAGATGGTGACCTCACTGTCTTTAGGTTCATCCTTCTCCAGAGCCCAGGAGGAGAATGATGATCCTCCATCATTGTCCCACCGTGACCCAAAGCTGTCTCCTGATGTGAATGGGTTGTCCTTGTACCTGAGATCACAATGAATGATACCAATTACAAACACACACACACACACACACACAAATGGCGTCCGTCACAAACATACTTTGGCGGTCCCGAGGCAAAGCCAGGCTCATCAAACATGTCCAGCTTGGAGCGAGAGGAAGATTTGACTCCCACCGGGGTCTCCTGCTCGATCACTTGCATCTCGGACATCACGGAATGAGACACGGCACTGCAGAAAAACATCACATTAACGAAACATACACGCATCACTCTGTTCTGGGTTATTAATCTGCTGAAGACGGTGATGTCATGCTTGAGGGGAGTGATGTAATTAACGTGACAGCGGTTTAATGGAGGTTTCCGCTGTGTCTTTACCTCCTGTTCCCGAATCCCATGCCCAGCCTCTCCGCCTGTTGCTTCTTCTTCCCTTCTAGGTTCTGCAGTTTCTTCTCCTCGATCTTCCTGTCAATCTCCAGCTCTTTGTAGGCCAGTCGCATCGAGGCCACCCTGTGAGATAAGCGGGAAAGCAATCAGGCACTGTTAGAAGAGGCATGAGAATTCAATAGTTTAAAGAGAGGGCAAAATCTTTAAAGGTGAAGTATGTACGATTTTATGTTAAAATACATTCTATTAACCCTGTTTATTGTTCAATGAACGCTTCAATACTATAGAGCTCCACCATACACTCATTCAGAAAGACACAATGTGTACCGGCCTCAAACAGTCATGGAGCGTTGTGTCAAAAAGCTGCCCGGTGCAGACACATTGGACGGGTTTATTGTGAGCGAAACACTCACGTTCGCTCTAGACTTAGTCGACTCTGTTGCTTACTCATGACGCATAGCAACACAGCTAAAAGTATTCATAAAATGTTTGACCTTTTCTTGGAAGTAGCCTACTTTTAAAGGGTTGAGAGATGACTTCACTAGCACCATAAGAGCTGGACATGATGTTTGAGTTGGGGAAGGTGCGACGCTTTGAAAGAGTGTTTGCAAGGCTGTAATTCCACTAGGGCTGTCACTTTTTATTTGATATTCGAATATGCATTCGAACATGACGTGAAATATCCGAAATTGAACTATAAATAAACTATCCGGTTTTTAAAGTGCCATGTTTTGCGCATTTTTTACAGTTTATGATTAGACCGTTCGCTTTTTATTTTACGTTTGCCATCTCATCCAGTAGCGGCCGCTCTAAACGTATTGTAGCGTAGGCCCATGACCGAATCAAGCGAATAATAGCCAGCTTGTTTTGAAAATGGAAGATAACGACAAATCTAAAGAGGCAGCGCTGTTATTCCTGCCTATTACACACACACACACACACACACACACACACGACCCACAGAAAAGACGCGTGTCAGTATCGAGTTCTCTTTCGGGCTTGAACAAACCATAACACACAAATTATGCCAAATGTCCGTTTTGTCGAGTGTCCTCATAAGAGCAGTCTTAAATTATTTAAATAAAGTCTTGAACGTAGAGATTTGTGAGAAAATGGGACGCGTGTCAGATCGCGTCTCTGTCAGCAGCGGCTGGTCTTAAAGTGTCATTAATGTTAATCAAAGAACAAAGGTAAGAGAGTAAATTACTCACTCAGACCCGGCGCCAGGAGGATTATTATACCGGTAGCCTAATCATGAATGCACTCCGCTATCTTCTAACACATCTCCGGCAAACGGCTTTTTCACGCAAAAGAAAAACTCAGTGAAATTCAGCGACCATGTGGCGTTTCCTGATGGATCGAGGTTGTTCGTTAACTTCATTTTACTCGCAGTTATTAGAATATATTAGAATACATTGCTTGATATTTGATATCCGTTCGAATTTGATTTTTCTCAAAAGTGACAGCCCTAAATTCCACTAGGTGCCACTTGTGAACTACATTATTTACCTTTAAAGAATGATTAAAAAAGTTTTCCAGCATCTGCAAACTTGTCCAACAGATTTTGAATCACTCACATGGACTCTTCAGCTTGTTTCTTGGCTTCAGCGACCTGTTCCTCTCTCATCTTCTCTGCCACCTGGGCTTGTTTCTCCACCTCAGTGAAGCTCTTGCTGCTCACCTTCTGGGCACCAAGACCCTTTTTAACGCCAAGCTAAAAACCAAAAGGAAGACATTTTTTCAAATGATCACCTACAAAAATAACCATGAGCTCTGAGGTTAAATGACAGTATATACTTCTGCAGATGGTTTACATTTGACAAAAAAGAAACAAAGAAAATTCGGTAACACTTTATTTTACAGTGTCCTTGTTACATATGTTACATGTACTTACCATAGTAATAACAGTAAATTATGCAGAATTACATGCAACTAACCCTCAATCAAATCCTAATCCTACCCTAACCCTATAGTAAGTACATGTAGTTGCTTAATATTACTAAGTACTTAATTACACTGTAACAATGACACCTTAAAATAGTGTAACCGAACAATTCTTATTTTATGGAATATTACAGTGTTTATTATATATGATTTATCCATTCACATTTTTTATTACTTCACGTGCCTTCATTATATTTAATAAAATAACTTCCCCTCCTTCTTGCAGTGACATCATCTCTGATGACGTTTATAGGCGCGAGGGAACAACCTGTCACTCACAAGATCGGCCAATAGAAAACCACAACCATCCAATCAAATTCAAGTCCTGCCCTACATTTGTTTTTCTTCGAGCTGTGACAATATAGGGAAGAAAAGACTATTGCATGTCAACTAAGTATATTTATCCTCTTAAAAAAACTTCATAAAAGCAGTACAATAAATACTATGATTTTATCTAAATTAACATCACAAAAAAATAGAGACCTTTGATATTTTCAATGATAATCCTTAAAAGTAAAATATATTATCCTATTTGATTTCAAGATTAAATATGACCTGGACATGTTAACAGGTTAATGCTTTTAATGCTTAAAACACTTTACTGAGAGGAAAAAAAGAAGAAGAAAAAAAGGTCTGACTGACTGAATGGGTAAAGACAAACATTACATTGGTCTAAAGATTTAACATTCAGATTCTGCCATTACTTGCACATGTCTGCATTGATTATTGGTTTTCTTCTTTAGCTTGAGGCAGAACCACAGTTCTAGAGTCTGTACAAGTCTGACACCTACTGCCACAAACTGAACACTGCAAGATCAGGAAACACAATTGCCTGAATAGGAAGTGACCGAGAGCGCTGATTGTTCACCTACCCCTTTCTTTGCAGTGGCTGGCTTCTTCTTTCCAATGATGGAGGACTTCATTTCTGAAAACGGAAAGCATAGTCAGAGAAAAGTAAACGAGCATTCCTCCTAGATTATTCCAGAGAACACAACTTCTCTAGATAAGGATCATTAGTGCATGGCGATAGAGGCCACGGCCAATAATGACCTGAGAAATATCATGCCGGCAAAGCCTGAGGAAAGGCAAGAGGTCACACTTGCACACAAATCAATTAGATTATCAGAGCAAGAGTGTGTTGAAAGTGTACAAGTGAACATTCATGCTGTATTCATTTTGCAATGAGCTACAAAAATAAATAGAAAATTGGGGTGACTGGAAGCTTTGTACTAAGACGAATGCTGAAACTGGTCTTGAAGTTTAGACCCACTGCATCCTGATCAACAATGAAAAGCCGCTCTAATCTCATTCCAGGGCATAAATCAATCCAGACCGGAAGTACACATCAGCAATACCACAACATAAGCTCTGTGTCCAGAATGGAAAGTGTCTGCAAACTCTTTATGAGATCAGAAAACCCTACACCTTTTGTATCAGTGAGTGACTTTACACACTGGCTACACATGGCTTCACTTGTGTTAAATTGCAGAAATTAGATTAACAAAATAATAATAATAATAATTTGAGAATGTGTCACGGAATTAATAAGATTAAAAGGTGGCATCAATAATTAAGGCCATGTGTCCACCAAGGCATCTTTTCTTAAGGACAGTGTATTTGAAATGTTTTAATGGGAGAGCCACATTTAAAATGGCAGCAGCGTGACGAGGCAGTGAGGCAGCTGCGCACTTAGCATTTTATTATGGTCGCTGAGAGTTGAACATTTTTCAACTTTGGGTTAAAGTGCATGACTCATCAGTGTCACCCAGCCGTCCAATCACAGTGGAAGAGGGACGGGACAAATACCACACTGACCAATTGTCACATCCTGCATCTACAATGACAACAACAATGGCATAATGGAGGAGAAACTAATATTGCTGGTCTCAGAATATACATACAATGTATTCAGAAGCAAACTATCTGTGAAATCAGATACTAGTAACACTTCCACGGATATTGTGTATAACCGCAACCAAAGAGTCTCAACTGAAAAAACGCTGTGCCATCAAAGTGTACAAATGCTCTCAATCGCCCGCAGCTAGGCGTTTTCAGAGGAGAGCCTGTCGTTTTCAGCCAGCTAAAAACACTTGAGGACAATTTTTTGGACAAAAGGCGATCCAGTGACAATTTTCCGCACCTTAGGAATACAAATTGACACACTTTGCGAATAATAATAGTTTTATAGCATGCAAGTTAGTTCTGCATTTACATTAAATTACTAGGGACGTCACGTTCTGGCAATTTTTCAAGTTGACTCCTTAAGGCAGGGTAGGTGATTTGCTTCAAAAACATTTTTTGTTATGCTGCGTGAAAGTCTCTTCACATCCCGATAGCAATCACTAAGTTAAGTGGTCTAAATGTATCATCTGTGGAAGGCGTAGGACCATAAAATGTTAGTCCAATCATAGATCTCGTTCCGAGGGCTACGACAGGATGTCCTACCTGCCTGTCAACGTATGTTTTTACATACCCTTGCGCACTCTGTTCGCGCAGACATCATACGTCATTAGCGCGCTTCATGCAATGCAGAATTAGACAGACGTTAGTCACTGAGCACCGCAACCGAAACAGCAGTCGTCTTTTACAGTTCCTCCTGAACCAAACCAACGAGCTTATGCAGCATACACAATATAACTACTGTAATTTGAAAGAGTTGGAAACCTGTAACATTATACTCAAGGTTGTTCGTGCGTTTCAATGGCAACACCATCAACGGTGAAATGAACCTGCAGCGGTCAGGTGGTACAGGTCAGGGTATATGTTCATTATTATTGTAATGGTATGTGCTTTGAGACATGAGGTAGTTTAACGCAGTCTCTCGTGAGGCTTCTGTTTGCTCCCTACTGAATGCGTTCATGTGTTTTGGAGGAGGCGCGGCTTTGGAGACGCTCTGAAAGGAGGGTGGGATCTTATGCTTTCAAAGCTAACTTGCTATTGCAAGCCTCTCTGAAAATCACCAACCCTACCTTTAAAATGATCAATTCCAGGCAATGTTCAATGTGCAAGTGAAGCCCAAAGTTTACTTCAGGTTATGTGTCCACTAAGGTATATTTACAGCGCATGTGACGTAATTTTTTTTCATCATCACAATATGCATGTACTGTATGCGAGCAGCCATGTTTTTCTATATATCCTTGAATTTCGTTTGAACTAATTTGGGGCAATAACAGAATTAGGGCCACATTCAAAAAATAAATGACAACAATAACAAGTGGATAGCTACAACAATAGACGGTTGAAGAATACTTTAAGCTCAATCAACAGCATTTGTTTCATAATGTTGATCAGCACTGAATATCTCAATTTCAAATAAAATAAATTAAATCCCAGCCAACAATTGTCAGTGCAATATATACACTGTCCCTGATGACACCCTGAATAGATTTGAAGCAGTAAGAATTTTTTTTTTAATAAGCAGTAAAGACAATTTTTAAATAGGAGCAGCTTTGCGAGGAAGGGGTGGAGCCAAAGCGGCACACACACTCAAATTAAGTGTCAGTCAAGCGCAGAACCATGCTGCTACTTTCTGATCAGCCAATAGGCATTTCAAAATCATTCAAATCACCTTCAGGAGTTTGACACTCTTCAGACGCCAATCTCATTGAGTTCTCAATCTCTACATTAACAGAACAGACAGGACAGCAGGCTCTGAATTCATTTGCAATAAATGTCGCAGAACTACATTTACTGGCTTGCTTTTACACATAGATATGATTTTAAAAATACTTAAGTACATACATAGTCATAAGTTTGTCATTGTAATGTTTATAAAATATGGTGTTTTAGTACCATAGCACTTTTTTGCTTTTAATTTCATTATTTGCTGTCAGTTGTCCATAAAAAGGTTGATATACTGGTCACAACCAGGTCCTGGAGCTTGACTTGCTTATAGGATTCATTAATGTGTGGTGATAGTATCTAAAAAAAACACTTCAAAAATAATAATGGGGAATTGGGTGGTGAAGGGAGAAATGGACACATGGGGATGTTCTGATGATAATGTACATTCTGCCAGAGCACTAACACACACACACAGACACACACAAACCAGCAAACACTCACCTATTGTGGCTTTAGGACTAGTGCTCAGTCCTTCAATGCTCGGACCTTCTTCAGGCACTGGATCACATGGACAAGAAATGTTTACATGTAAAAGTAATGACAATGATGTATTAATGGTGTGTAATGCGCTACACTCACAAGTGCTGGTAGTCTCTGAACTCTTAGGACTGCTCTGCTCCAGTTGAGGGCTAACAGTTACAGCTCCATTCAGATCTGTTAGGGATGGGGACGCCATGTCCCAACTGTTGGCAGGCTACAGGTAAGAAAACACAATTATTAAATATTACATATCAAGTCATAATGGCATATCTGCATGAGCACAAGAGAGAGCGAAACTTTTGACACCCTTTTCAGTCGTTCCCAATAACAGAATAAGGAATTTAAAGGAATAAGGAATCTTTTCACTCACAAAATGCAATTACTGATTAAATATTTAGAGAACCAGAAAAACTTTAAATTAAAATGTTTCATTTATTTTCTTGACTCTCACAATTATAATCAACAAAATTCCATGATATTTTCAGGTTTCCAAGACTGAGGGAATCCCATTTCTGGCGCACAAAAAACAAAAACATCAGGTAAACTAGTCCCTCCTGATGCACTGTTCAGCTAAAAGTTTAGTAAAACCTTTTAAAAATAAATACAAATAAAAGTGCTCCTTAAGACATAACTCAGCATTTACTAGTCAAAATGCACAATTATATACATGAATCCGATATGCGACAAGAATGAAGAACTCATAAAGAGTAGGCAAAAGAGTATGACCTTCTACTTCCGCCAATATTCGGAAGTGTGCATACGATGGACACTTTACTATCCCATAAGGCCACGGGGGAGAGGATTTATGAATGGCAGTGAAGCGACGTAACTGACGCTGGTAGGTCACGTGATAATGACAACATAGCGAATGTAGTACGTCTGGATTACTTTCATACTACACATTATACTATATAGAACATACTTTTTTAGTGGTTGCAAAGTAAGACCTTATTCAAAATAAGTACCTACTCAAGAGAGCATGTGATTTCAGATGCAGCCTGTGTGTCCTACCTGTGTGAGCTCATCAAAGAAGTCAGTCTCTCTCTTCTCCACAGGTGATGGCTGAGCACAGCCGGAGCTGTCAATCCACAGCTGAACGATGAGAAAATAAAAGGGGGGTCAGAAAGCAGAATAAAAGTTCTGAATGCAGCTCTCCAGATACACTGGACGTCAGGTGAGTCTGGGAAGATAAAGCTAACGAATACTGCTGGAACGTGGAGTTTGTTCAGTGACTCAAGTTCAAAGTTTATTCAATATCACAAACACCACAGCTGTATATATATATTAAAAAAAAGTGAAATCCAAATCTCTTTTTGCTTTACATAACTAAAACAGCAACATAGAACTATTAAAATATATAAAGTAAAAAAAAAATATATATAAAATAATCCAACACTGTTATTATAGATTCACAGTAAGTGTGTGTGTGTGTGTTGGGGAATTAACCATAAAGTCATTAAATAAACAATGCATAATTGGGATACACTTGTCCATGAAGAAAATGCTTGACATTTGTTGTTGACAACAAAAAGCATGCATTCAATCAAACTCTTCCATGAAAAAGAATATACAACCCAGACTACATTACATAAGTTCACTGAACTGAGCTGGACGATGACATCGTTATTTGCAGAACTGCTTTAGATAAAACAAACTCATTTAATAATTGGTGATCTTTACAACGGAACAGAATCAACACTGAACTGACTTCTGCTGAACAACAGCTGAAATGCACCATTTCCCTTTCATCACTGTAAAGCTGCTTTGAAACGATCTGTATTGTATAAAGCGCTGTATAAATAAAGGTGACTTGACTTGCAACAGAGATAAAACATGGTTTGTGATGATATGCACAATATGTGCAGTTCTGTGAATTATTGGCATTTAGAACCCAAACATTCAGACTACTTATTAAAACATGCCTGTTGTAATATCAATACAGTTTCTTTTAATAAATTTCGATATATACTTTGTTTTATTTTCATTACTTTTATTAAAGAATGATTTCATTTAGTCTAGTTTTGGGTTTGCCATAAAATGTCCTCTGTAAAATGTGGGTCTTGAAGCTAAGCTGGATGGCAGGCCTTGCCTTTAGAGCATGTAAACAGCATGACAGTACAACATCTTCTAATAATGAATGCTGACAACAAACCCAAGGAGCATAGTTCACTTTCTAGGCAGTGATAACGCTGGAACAGAATGAGGTTCGTATACACACCTCAGTGCCATACTTGGAGAGCGCAGCGTTGGCAAGCTGTCGAATCTTCTCTCTGTACATCTGAGCCGCACGACTGTTATACTTCGCATTGGTGTCATTAGTGGTACAGCCATGTTGGCGGAAAAACCCCATCTGTGCACAAAGAAAACTACAGTATTGGCTCATGCAAATAGCTGAATTAAGAGGCTAAGTTTTAAAGGAAGAACTGATGCAATGCATATTATAGGGTAGGAAAATGAAGAACTAACCGCATTGGCATTTCCTCCAACCTGCATACATCTCAGCTGAAACCAGCTCCAGTTGTTATCCAGCTCTGTGGATCTGAAAAGACAATACACCTCAACTCTTGCCTTGTTATTAACAAATGAATGTGGCATTGTGGACCACCACAGATGACTAAAAACTTTATAATATAATTAAAGAGAAAGACAATAGAGAGTCAGACCGACCTGATAAAGCTCAAGTGTACTCCCAAGGAGCGATGGATCCCAGAACAGTCAATGCACAGAAATACTCCATATGTAATACTGGCCCAGCTCGGGTTCTTAGCGGAGCAGTCAAAGCAGGCCTAGACACAAAACAAATCCTTTACATAAAGAACTGTTTTATACATAAACCTCTGTAAACAAATGTTTGAACTGACTTAAAGACAAAGAGTTCCAACATATGGTTCACAAACCACATGTTCATAAAAACTCAGAAATGTGTAATTGCCTACATTTGGAAAATCGAGAATATAAAAGGAATGTACAAAAACTTCACCAAAACGTTCAATTTTAAGTCAATAACAAAAATTATCGTACAATAATTCACGCTTCCATGCCCCAATATACAGATTTTACCATATGAATGAGTTTGATGCATCTATGGGACAGTACAGACAGACAACTCCGTGGATTTTGAGGCACATTTTAACAGGATGAGTAATTTTCCATCGCCACTGCGTCATTCTCACATCACAGATAGAGCAGGTAAACCTGCAATCATCTGATTTCTTTTTAAGACAGCTGATTTAGTCATAATAGCTCGTTAATACGAAGTAATTATTGTTTGATAGTTTAGTACTGGTCTGTTTTTGAGATGTGATGTTGATAGTAAACATATATGTGTTAGACGGCACTCAGGCCCCATCAGCACCGGCTTAGCGACTAGCAAATGACACGTAATCCCACATGAAACACACATAAGGATGTTTCTGAATAAGTTATAACGATAATGAAAACAGTCTCAGGTAGGTTTTAATAAGACCTCACGTGTTACCTTGTTTGTAGGTATAGAGCGCAAACGTTTAAAAATGGTTAGAATTTCTGTCTTGTTCGGTTCCGACGCCATCTTGCCAACTGAGCAGAGGAAAACAGAAACCAGACATTAAAGACCAGGCGGAAGTGATGTTTCTGAAAAATAAAGGTCCCTTGAGACAAGCGCTTTTGAAGACCATTTACAAACTCTCACAAAAATGTGAAAACACATGTATAATAGACCGTTCGTATAATATGTAAATATTGATACAAAAACAAAAATTGGAGCATCAGTATATTAGTAAAATGTACTTTTTTTTAGGAAAAAAATGTATAAATAAAATGTTTTATTAAAAGAGTAATTAATTTATTAATTACACAAATCTGGATTTTGGAGTTCTATAAAATGTAAAAACAAGAGTGCAACTTCAAGCCCTGATTTTTTTAAATAAATGCGTAAACAACAATTACATAAATACATATAAAACACTACATGATAAGTATATACAGTTATATAACTATATTATTATATCATATTACTATTTTATAATTCTTTAAGCACCTCAGAGAAAACAATGTTACTGATTACTGAGTACTGTACATTATAATCACAAGATTAATAATGAATGCCTCGTTTTCCAAACTTTTATCATAATTTTAAAAAAACAAAAACAAATAGTACACCCTCATATTTAAAAGACAATCGCACAAAAAAAGCCAAATACTTTAGGCATAGTCATATGAGGCGGAAGTTACATCATTTCCGCATTATGCCACTGACGTGTCTGATCGTGAGTTGAGTGTAGATTCTCACGGCGGGCAGCACTGCGTGCGCACAGTAACTCAAGCGCAGGGCAACTTTGGAGTACTTATTTATTTTTTTACACCTATTTCGTTTTTGTTGAACGCTGTTTGTTCTGTCCTAACCTAGAATTAGGTTGTTTCGTGTTTGGCAAAGATGCTGGACTTCTTCGCCATCTTCAGTAAAGGGGGAATCGTGTTGTGGTGTTTCCAGGGGGCCGGAGTCTCTGAATCCTTTACCGGGCCTGTCAACGCTCTCATCCGCTCCGTCATCCTCCAGGTAAAGCCCCTGCTCGGCCTGCTGTGGATTATTGTGGAATTCACTAACGTTTTATAGATAGGCAGGGGAGATATCGCCAGCTTAGCCCAGCTAACACATGGGCTAGTTGGGCTGTGAGGGTGTAATGTAGGCAGGTTACTATGGGAACTGTGTTGGATGATGTAAAATAGCACGAATATTGACCTACAGATGAAGCATTAGGTGGTTTCTGAATATCAGTTTTGGATTGTACATGATGGACAGTCAAATGCGTTGCGTAATACAGCACGTGCCAGCTTGGACAAACGGAGAGATGAATATAGACACCTTTAATGTTTAGATTAGAATTCTTTTAGTACTATTACTCCTTGTATACATTCATAATTGTGAATAGTAGCTTTTTATTTTCAAGAAAAATGATACATGTGAAATGAAATGAAATTACTTGTAGGAATCTTATATGGTGTAAAACTTACAAGTTAATATAATACACTTTTGGTTAATTTTAGAATTTAATGTATTGTAACCATCTAATTTCGTTTGTCTTTTTGCTTGAAAAGGTTGTATTCTTTGTTGTGAAATAAAAACCCAGACAGAGAGGGCTTTTATTTATTTACTCTAAGTACTTTATCATTATTATAAAATTGTTTTTGTCGAAGTTTATGATTATGCAACAGTAGCTGCTAACTCAAAGTAGAATAAAAAATCTAAATATAACATTAAAAGCCTCTTTCCATGAATGTTACACATATTTGATTAACTATTATCTAATTTAAAATTAACCTAGCATGAAAACAAACCAAGTGTCTGTATCACTCTCCATCCCTTTAAACGATTATTTTGGTCTGTCCATCCTTCTCCGCTCCATCCAACAGTTAACTTGATTAAAGATTATCACAACTTGTATGTTAAAGTGCCCATATTATCCTCTGAAAGGTACCTAATTTTGTTTTGGAGGTCTCCGACAACCGGTTTACTTGCATCAAAGGTGAAAAAACACTTTCTTTTTATATATACATTTTTCAGTGATTCTCAAACGACTCATCCGAAGATTCAGTCTCTCTAAACCCCTCCTTTCCGAGAGCTTACTCTGCTCTGATTGGTCAGATGGCCCAGGCTGTTGTGATTGGTCTACCGCTTACAGCGCGTGTTGGAAATTAAACACCTATTACCATAACTGAATTTCAGCTCCGGAGGCTTCATAAAGCTCAGTGATTGTACACACTGTAAAGACAGTAATGTTGTAGATTTTAACATATCCAGCCGATCGCGAGTCCGATGATGAAACATCAGAAGAACTAGTTAACCAACCCGAACCCGAATTCCTGACGACTCGTGTAGACGGTTCAGAGTCGATTCTTTCTTTTGGGAGACAATAACTTTATTTATGCTGCACTTTCGACTTTACAACTTTCTAGACCGTTTACATTCACAGATACCCTTATTACACAGTGCATGAAAGGCAATATTCGAAAAAGACATTAGAAGTTGAATGTGTTTTTTTGCTTTCTGTTTGCAGGAGAGGACTGGGAATAACTCTTTCAACCACAATGCCCTCAATCTTAAATACAAGCTGGACAATGAGTTTGAGCTTGTGTTTGTGGTGAGTTTTATTTTCCCTTTTCAGTGCAAATAAAGTTCAGGCAATGTCCCATGGCTCATCCGTCCATATGCCTGATCGTGTGCTTCTGGTGTCCCAGGTGGGTTTTCAAAAGATCCTGACGCTGACATACGTGGATAAGTTCATAGATGATGTCCAGCTTCACTTCAGAGATCGATACAAGAATGAGCTGGAGCAGAGAGGTGCCCTAAAGTTTCTGCTCAATAATTTTGAGTTTGGAGAGGACTTCCACAATCTTCTACGGTGAGAAAAGACCTTTTTCCTGGGTCGATAAATGTGAATGGCTGTCTGGTGTTTTTTTCTTTATGTATTTTTGTCTGCAAAACTAATTTCACACACTTAAGAGTAAACCTTTGGATCAAAATATTTTTTTCAGGTATACAGGGCTCAACGCTTATAATTTTTACTTGCCCTGTCAAGATTTTCACTGGCCCCATCACAAAAAATTAATAAATAGCCTAAATAAAATAGGCCTAGTTATTGTCTTCGTTGTTATTGACCCATAACCTTAATAAATAAGGTTGTGCCAGCCTAACTTGTATCAATTTCAAATATTGTTAAAGACAAATAAACTAGCTGTAATACAATAAGAACATATAATCAAATTACAAGCAATAGCACAAATACAGTAGAACAAACATACAAATTAAATAAACGCTGCTTTTCATGTTTTTCTACTTTTCAGTTAGAGAAAATGAATAATCAAAAGTAAAATAGCACTGCATAGTCTTCACTGTATAAATTAAATATAGATGAATCCTTATTAAAGTTGCAAAAGTTATTCAGTCAAACAGTAGGAGGTTTGTTAGGCTGCCGTCACTTAAAGAGCTGCACCTATCCAAAATATATGTTCTAATGTTTTTATTCCACAAAGATGCATTCAATTGATTAAGATTTGTATTTCAAATAAATGTTCTTTTGAACTTTCATCAAACAATCTTTTAAAAAAATGTATCATGGTTTCCACAAAAATATGAAGCAGCATAACTGTGAAAAAAAATCAACATTGAAAATAATAAGAAATGCTTCTTGATGCACCAAATCATCATATTATAATGATTTCTGAAGGATCATGTGACACTGAGGACACTGAAAATGTAGCTTTGCATCTCAGGAATAAATGACATTTTAAAATATGCTTACTTTAGTTATTTTAAATTGTCACAATGTTGCTGTTTTTTTATGTATTTTTGATCAGATAAATGTAGCCTTGGTAACCAGAAGAGACTACCGTACTACTTGTTTAAATAAAAGTTTACAATTACAATTTTTGCAGGGAGGCGGAGGACCGCAGCAAAGCCAAGGGCCCCGCCCCTATGAAGAATTTCAAGGAGTCCCAGAAATCCCAGAAAACTGTGAAGTCTATGATTGAGACAAAGGATGGAGACAAAAGCAAGGAGCAAGGAGGCAAGAAAAGTAAAAATGCCAAAAAGGAAGGTGAGAAATGTGAAAGATGAGTAAGTGGCGCTTTCAGTGCTTATATGTTTGTTAGTGTGACCGTTTCATCCTTGTTCATCTATTCTCAGGCGTCTCAGGAGGAGATCCGACTAAAGCTGCTTCACAGACGGTCTCTAAGAAGACTGTGGAGAATGGAAGCGATGGTCTGACCGCAGAGGAGATTATTGAGAGGAACCGTGCCAAGTTCATCAGCAAGCAGTTGGGTGGCGGAAAACCAGACAAGACCACCAGGTAGGAGACATTATGAACTTGCAGGTGAAGCCACTTTTGATCACAGATCACTAAATGACTTCCACTTTAACCCTCAAGTTGAGTTCTAGACTACATTATTCCATCTGATTACTTTGACAACAGAAGGTTATAATAAACTATGGAAGCTTGTTTCCGCCACAGATAAAAAATAAAAAGCTAGATGCGACTTTTTCATCTCACAATTCTGACTTTTTTTCTCACAATTGCGAGTTTACATCTCGCAATTCTGCAGAACTGTGAGATAAAAAGTCGCAAGTTTGATGAAAAAAAGTCAGTGCAGAAATGGACTTTGGACTCTTCAGAATTGGACTTTATAACTTGCAATTGCGACTTTATATGTCACAATTCTGAGGGGAAAAAAGTCAATATTATCTTTAAATTGTTTTATTTCATGGTGGAAACGAGCTTCCTTAATAAACTCTCCTGATGTTTAAAGTTTTTATTGCTGTTGTATTTCACAGTAAGTCCCCTAAACCCCAGAAGCCAAAGGGGAAGGCAAACCGGGTGTGGGATATGGGTGGGAGGAACACTGGAGAGCTGGACTACAGTGGAAGCAATGGCAACAACTACAGTGACGCGCAGACACAAGACCATGAGGCCTCAGCTGAACCGGTGAGCAGTCCAGATTTAAGTTACCTTCATTTATATAGCACTTTTTACAATACAGATTGTTTCAAAGCAGCTTTACAGTGATAATAGGAAATGAATACAACACAGATTGTTTTGGCTGTGCAGCATCTGAAGAAAGCCATTGTCTAGCTTAAGTAAGTCTTGGATCGATTCATTTCCGTTGTAAAAATTAACTTGGGGCCACTTACATGAAACCGCTTTCAACTGAAAACAGAAAACTTTAAATGCCTTCTGGCTGTTCATTTACACGACAGCGGCGTTTTGGTGGCCTGAGAGCACAAACTTTGAAGTAGGTTTCAAAGTGCAAGTTTTTGAAAAAGGGTTTCATCTCCACGTAAACTTCAGAAACGTGAATCTGAAAACAGTGACAGCATGCACATGCATTATGTGTTTGGTCTATAGGCATGCGTGTTTGAATGCATTTGTGCGTGGGCGTGTATTCTTTCTTTACAAAGTTACATTGCCAATTACTTGTCTGGCATGCATAATACAGCGTTTTTAGTCGTTTTCGTGGATCTGTGTGAATGGGAATCATTTTGATAACGTTTTCATCTGTGCAGAGGATAAAACGTTTGTTGTGAAAATTTTTGCCGTGTCGATGAGGTCATCTCAGGGGAGAGTCTAGTTGACACGGTCTCTGCTGACACTTCAGGGCTGTGTTGTCGTCGTGGCCAGGCGCAGGTCCTTCATCTGATCTGGATACGGCCCGGATCCGGCTGACTACAGTAAACCTCGGGATAAACAGAGAGACTAATATTAACATAGACTCCATTCTTCACGAGTACATCACGTGTTTTGGGAAGTGTTCCCGGTTCCGGTTGACCTAATTTATGCAGCCTGAAATTTCTGAATTATAGAAATTTATAATGTGTATGCCAGGTTAAAGAGATGTGTTTTTAGTCATTTAAACTGACAGAGTGTGTCTGCTTCCCGAACAATGCTAGGAAGACCCGGGTATACTTCATTTTCCACGTTCTGCTCCGTCTGAACTATCCCTTTATAGGCTGCCAAAAGTTTCATTTATAGGGTTGTTTAACACTTTTAAATGAATTGCAGATGAAATTGTCTGTGTTCCTCTCAGCTGATCCAGGTGGATTCAATGAAAGGTGACCTGAGAGGTGTCGATTATGAGTCCTCAGATGAGGATGATGAGGATGAAGAAGTGGAGGAGGAGAGAGTTGTGGTTCCAGACACTAACAAGAAAGGGTAACATTTTAAAATCTCGATTCTGTTCTTTCAACATTGATTTTCTTCATCTGAACTTGCTGCTGCTGCTGAATGAGTCTTGGTTTGAATCTTGAATCTGCTTGTTTCTCTGCAGAGCTAAAAAGGGTGGTTTTGGGGGAATGTTTGGGATGCTGAAAGGCCTGGTGGGATCTAAGAATCTGACTCAGGAGGACATGGAGCCAGTTCTGGACAAGATGAGGGACCACCTTATTGGTATGACATCGCTCTTGCTCCATGGCACCTCATTCAATACACTTGTTTACAATTTGTTTTTAATGAAATTGCTACAGGGTTCCTACAGTCATGGACAAACTGGAAATATTGAGGATTTTTTTAGATTGGTGTTTTCCAGGCCTGGAAAAGTCATTGCTATGAATGAGACATTTTGATTTTGACTGTACATATTTCTAGTTAAATTTCTACTAATATATTTAATTACACGAAGGTGTGCTAGGGAATTTGTGTAAAAGTTTACAGAAAAACAGTGTAAACATTTTAATAACTAGAATAAATGAAAATAAAAGGATAAAATTAAATAAAAGGGAAAAGTAGGAAGAAGGAAATAAAAATACAGGTAATATAGGTTGAAAAGGGCAGAAAAATTTGTGATAAAAATATGATTAAAGTAAATAAATTTGATATAATAAAGAAATCTTTAAATAAATAAAAAAATTATATTGATATGCAAATATATCCAAAAAACTGTACTATAAGTAGAGAAAGTATGATGAAAATTAAAGTAAATAAGAATTTGAGTTAAATATAAATATGTATTAAATAAATAAAAAATAAAAATGTATATTAATAAATACATCCAACAATACAGGGCTATAGGTAGAAAAAATGTGAAAAAAATGGGTATAAATACATAGATTAAATAAAAAAGATTAAAATAAATAATAATTGATATAAATAAATACATCTACAAGTACAGGTAGAATATAGGTGGAAAAGGTAGAAAAAAATGTCAAACATATGATGAAAGTAGATTTTAATAAAAACAAATAAAT
This sequence comes from Squalius cephalus, assembly GCF_949319135.1. NCBI lineage: Eukaryota > Metazoa > Chordata > Actinopteri > Cypriniformes > Leuciscidae > Squalius > Squalius cephalus. The sequence continues at coordinate 43,298,027 of NC_137127.1, read as the reverse complement.
AGCTCTAACAGTACAGTACTCTAGGTAGAAAAATCTGATTAAATGGTGATTTAAATTAATAAAAAATAACTATTAATAGATATTGATACAAGTAAATAAAAAAGCATAATAAAAAAAATGTTCACCAAAAAAGTGCATAATAAAAATTTGTTTAATGTAAATACAAATTTGAGTAAAATAAATTTGATTTAAATATTTGATTTAAATATAACATTTTATTAAAAAAATTATACATCGAACAGTACAGTAACAGATAGAAAAAAAGCGTAATAAAAATGTAGTTAAAATAAATAATTTAAAGGTGCACTATGTAACATTTGGTGCTCTAGCGGTTAAACAAAATTGCGTGTATAATAACAGTAAATTATGCATAATTACATGCAACTAACCCTAAACCAATTCCTAACTCTTAAGCAAGTACATGTGTATAATTACTGAGTCTGTAACAAGGACACCTTAAACTGAAGTATAACCCAGCCTACATTTATAAGTGGATCAAGCTAGCTGCAATTTGAATTTTGTCTCTTGTTCTTCTAGCCAAGAATGTAGCAGCTGAAATCTCCTCCCAGCTCTGTGAGTCTGTGGCCAAGAAACTGGAAGGCAAAGTCATGGGCACTTTCACCAGTGAGTACAACACACACACACACACACACACACACACACACACACACACACACACACACACACACACACCTGCTGAACAGCCCTTGCAAACAAGAGCCTTCCCACAGACATGTGCACGTTCTCACGCCAGCGCATCGAGTGCATGTCTCTGCTCTTGTAAATGTTCCTGTGTTCTCCTGTCCAGCTGTGGCCTCTACAGTAAAGCAGGCTCTACAGGACTCCCTGGTGCAGATCCTGCAGCCCAAGCGGCGTGTGGACATCCTGAGGGACGTGCTGGACGCTCGATCTCAGCGCAAACCCTTCGTCATCACCTTCTGCGGGGTCAATGGTGTCGGCAAGTCCACCAACCTCGCCAAGGTGAAGTTAAAAAAAAAACTGCGCTTGTAGAAGTTTAAGGTCTGGAATACCTGGAAAGCTTCTGTTGAAAAGTGCTTGAAATTTTAAGTAATAAGTGTGTGCAGTTTGCATGCCCGAGAAACAAATACACTACGATTTCTTAAAGTCTTAGTCTCTTCTGCTCACCAAGGCTGCATTTATTTGATTAAAAAAACAGCAAAAATAAAAATATTGTGAAATGTAATTACAATTGGAAAAAAAACAATTTCTATTTGAATACATTTTAAAATGTAATTTATTTCTGTGATCAAAGCTGGTGTGTGGTGGCGTTCTGCCGTCGCATCATCAGGTGGTGTTTGAGGAGATTCCCCCTTCCACATGTAAAGCGCTTTGTGTCGAGAAAAGCGCTATTTAAATGTAACAAATTATTATTGATTTTATCATTAAAGCTGAATTGTCAGCATTATCATCATTACTCCAGTCTTCAGTTTCACATGATCCTTCAGAAATCGTTCTAATATGCTGATTTGCTGCTCAATTATTATCGGTGTTCAATTATTAATGATATTTTTTATTACTATCTAAGTCAAAACAATATTTATATTAACAAAAATGGTAAAATTTTACAGTAAGGTTTCATTAGTTAACATTACTTAACTACATTAGTTAACATGAACTCAGAATGAACGATACTTCTACAGCATTTATTCATCTTAGTTCATATTAGTTTCAACATTTACTAATACATTATTAAAATCAAAGGCTGGATTAGTTAACCCACTTTGTACTATCATGAACAAACAATTAACGACTGTATTTATTAACTAACATTTAACAAAGATTAATAAATACTGTAACAAATGTATTGATCATTGTTAGTTCATCTTAGTTAATACATTAACTAATGTTATCTAACGAACCTTATTGTAAAGTGTTACTGTGAAAATCTATATTATTAATAATAAAATAACAGCTTAATATTTTTGTAGAAACCAGATTTGTATTTTTTCAGGATTCTTTGATAAATACAATGTTCGATGAACAGGATTTATTTTAAAAAGTATTTTGTCTTTACTGCCACTTGATCAGTTTAATGCATCCTTGCTGAGTAAAAGTATTTATTTTATTTTATTTAAAAATTTAATAGTGCATCACAATTTCCGCAAAAACTGTTTTCAATATTGCTAATGATAATAAATGTTTATTGAGCAGTAAATCAGCACATTAAGGTCATGTGCCTTTTTCTTCTTGTACAGATCTCTTATTGGCTGATTGAGAATGGCTTCTCGGTGCTCATCGCCGCGTGTGACACGTTCCGCGCCGGTGCGGTGGAGCAGCTGAGGACTCACCAGCGGCGTCTGAACGCTCTGCACCCGCCGGAGAAACACGCGGGACGCCCCGCCGTACAGCTCTTCGAGAAGGGTTACGGCAAGGACGCGGCCGGGATCGCCATGGAAGCCATTGCCTTTGGTAAAATCCACGTGATTTTAATGAAAGAATTGAAACTTTCCCAAGGACTCATTGGTTAACGCATCTCTCTTTCTCCAGCTCGTAACCAGGGTTTTGAAGTGGTGTTGATCGACACAGCTGGCCGTATGCAGGATAACGCCCCTCTGATGACGGCTCTAGCGAAGCTGATTGCGGTCAACACCCCGGACCTGGTCTTGTTTGTGGGAGAAGCACTGGTGGGCAATGAGGCTGTGGATCAGCTGGTAGGTGTAATGCCAGATATAGTCTGTAGATGGCACTGCTTTAGTGTTGTATAGAGTGGTGCAGGGATGACGTCACTTTGTAGGCCAAAACGCGGGAGCGAGCTAGCATTTTAGCACTTCTGGTTTCCTCATCCTGAAGTCAGTGGGTTTTATGAATGGGGTTTTGGTTAAATAAATGAGCTCAAGACACTCATGTTTAAGTCTATGACATAAAATACATCAGTATTACCCCACTCGTGATTTTTTAGAAGCTGTTAAGTGTCTTGAAAAAGGCGGTTGCTAAATGGGAGGAGATTTAACGTCATCACGCTGAACAGGTAAACCTTCAGTCCGCTTTTACAGCCTCGTTATGCTTATAATTGTGCTCTTACAAACTATTCTAATGTTCTGGGAAAATGTTTTTAGATGGTGACGTTGAAGTCGAGCGACTGTGGTGTAGTTCGTTTATAGCGTACCTTTAGCTTTTTACTTCTGGCGACTGCATTTAGGCTTCAAAATTCATAAAAGTTGTGTTCATCTGTGATAATTATCTTGATCGACAAAACGTGCAAGTATCATAAACTTTTGTTGATCACAGAGCTTGATTTTTAGTGATAATCTAAAGCCTGTGGGAAAATCCTATGGGGGTTTTCTGGAGGGAACCAGCGTGATGCTGACTGCCGGTTGGCCTACAAAGTGACGTCACACCTGCACTCTATTCAAAGTGTATGTTTCTGGTTAAAGGGATAGTTCACTTTGAAATTAAATTTTGGTATGTTTTAGCTTGCCTCAAGGGCATCCAAGATGTAGGAGTCTTTGTTTCCGCAGTAGTTTCAATTTTGATATTTTTAGGTCAAACCGTTCTTGTCTGTCAGTCATATAATGCAGGTCTATGGTCACTGTCTCAAAGAGCATGCACAGAGTCCAAATTAAAACAATTCCCCATCGTCCAAATGAAACAATTCATCATCGTAAGTACACATTGATGGCCTAAGACACGAAACGAGCGGTTTGTGTGAGAAAACGAACAGTATTTATATCGTTTTTACCTCTACACAACCACGTCCAAGTGATCTGAGGGCGCGCGCGCTTCCTGGTGTGTGACGTGTACGCAGACTGGTGCATAGATATATATACACTAGATTCCGCCTTGGCTACGGCATCACTTGGACGTGGCTGTGTACAAAAGGTAAAAACGATATAAATACTGTTCGTTTTCTCACACAAACCGCTCGTTTCATGTCTTAGGCCATCAATGTGTACTTACGATGGGGGAATTGTTTAATTTGGATGATGGGGAATTGTTTAATTTGGATGATGGGGAATTGTTTAATTTGGACTTCTCTGTGCATGCTCTTTGAGACAGTGACCATAGACCTGCATTATCTGACTGACAGACAAGAACGGTTTGACCTAAAAATATCAAAATTGAAACTACTGCAGAAAAAAAGACACCTACATCTTGGATGTCCTTGAGGTAAGCTAAAACATACCAAAATTTAATTTCAAAGTGAACTATCCCTTTAATAACTGGGAGACAAAAAGTGGTCTTGCACTAGGGGGCGCTTGGTGGTTCTGAAAGAGTGGAAGGGTTAACAGCTCACTGGAGGAGTATTTCACTCAATTATGACTTTAATTATGCTTATGCTGCTTTTATTACGTTGAAAAAGTTTCTTTTTTTTTATAGAAATGTATACTTTTATTCAGCACGGACTCATTAAATATAATAAGTACCGGTACTGTTACTGTTCATCTGTTACTAAAGATTTTAAGTAAATGTTGTTCTTTTGAACTTTCTATTCATCAAAGAAACCTGAAACCTATTATGAAATGTCTGTATTATTTTTTTGGTCTTAGTTTGATCTATTTTAGTACATCTAGTTTAACTAAATAAAAATGGGAAATGTTAAAAAAAAGTATTCTATTATAATTGTTCAATTGTAAAACAAATATGTCGCAATATTGCTGTTTTTATAGTATTTTTGATCAAATAAATAAACCTTAAGGATTCCACATGGCAACATATATGTATAATAATGATATTGACAGCCTTTAATAATGAATTAGATTGAACACACACGAGGAAAAGTAAAAGCAGGATAATTCAACCAATTACAAACAGCGTCTGGGCTGCTAAGCCCCACCCATTTTTAGGTCATCCTGATACATGCTATGTTCTGTTTCTATCGGATCTACTTAAATGTGGAAAGTCGATGTCAGAAACCAGTCCTGACATTCATAACACATATTTCAGTCTGTAATACATGGATGTTTACTGCATTTTTGTAGGTGAAATTTAATCAAGCCCTGGCTGATCATTCCAAGACTGACAAACCCAGGCTTATCGATGGCATTGTTCTGACCAAGTTCGACACCATCGATGACAAGGTATGACTGTTGGAATCCTTCTTAAGTTTTAAGTTCTTGTGAAATGAACCTTGGTTAAGAACTTCGCATGTTTCCTGTAGGTGGGCGCTGCCATCTCCATGACGTACATCACGGGTCAGCCCATCGTGTTTGTGGGCACCGGGCAGACGTACAGCGATCTGCGCAGCCTCAACGCCAGGGCTGTGGTCAGCGCGCTCATGAAGGCCTGAGCCACACCACCGCTCTCAGCTTCCTGTCAATGCACACAAGCCTATGTGTTTTTTTGGTTTACTACAGGTTTAACTGAAATTCAGTTTATATTTAGGAGCCCTCTTGTGTTTTGTTCCAGGAAAAAAAAAAAAAAAGTGTTTGATTCAGTTTAATGAGTGGAAGGAATAACATTTGACTTGATCTCACCTCAGCAACCGTTTTTGATTGACATGCAGCACAGCCAATCAGAGAGCAGCAGCTACAAACGCTCATTTAGATCTTTTCATTCAAGATGAGAATGAGATGAGGAAAGTATTTTTGCACTTTTCTGCCTCTCTTCGCTACGATCAAGTGTTCTCATGCGCACTTCCCCGCAAAAGAAGAAAAAAGACGGATAGAGGTGTAATTCAAATGTCATAAAAGAAATCTAATATATTCTAAATGTATTTTGTCTACTTTTTATTTGATTTAATGTAGGTACATTCAGAAGATGGCCAGCCACCCGAAACTGTCTCAAGAATTCACTACCATAGTGCCTCAGCTCATTACATTCGCAGTTGTTCCCAAAACTGCCTTTCCTCATTCTTCCTTTTTTACTCAGGCTTTTCATGTCACTTGATATGAAAGTTATTAAAGGTTATTGAAAGATTTGGTGCTTGAGGTTTAAAGGTCAAGGTCTGAGAGAGGCACCTCAGCAAAGAGTTGTAGAACGCTGCGTATACCAAACTATCTGAACCCCTACAAAGTTACCTTTTTGTTTTAATTCATTAGTAACTGTACTGTCATTTTCTTTTCTTTCAGATCCCTTCATGCTTTTATTTTAGAACAAAGTCAGGTTTTAATTCTCCTCACATTAATTTGCGCTAGCACAATGGCAAGACTGGAGAGCTTCATCGAGAAGATTTGATGTACTTTAAGAATGTGTAATATTTCTTAAATAAAGCTGCTATAATAGCCTGTTTTGTTTGGTAGGCTGCTGGGAGTTGGTTTCCTGTACAGTACTGGTATGTTCACCACATTTCTAAAGAATAAAGACAAATAGATGTGCCTGTTGCATTGCAAAAACAAACATACAGCATGACTGATGAGGTGTTATTCCCTGAATCACAACTTTTATAGGCCGGGTCTTATGAATCAGTCGAAAATAATCACAAATTACCGGTTTAAATCGTTATACTCGAATCCATCAGGGCGTTGCTTACTGAGAATCATCTGACTGTGTTTGTGATGGAGCAGTTACGCATTATTCAGATAAAAATGTCGGTGTAGTGCAAAAGTACGCTATTTTCAGTGAATGTGCGAGAGATTCATCAGCCGCTATTAGAAAGTTACAAATGGCCGCATCAATTCGTACACTGTTAAAAATAAGATGAATATATGTAATTCCCTGCTTCTATTTGCTTTCAGTAATGACAACACATTTGGTACCAAACAGATATTTTATTTTAAAATAGCATATAAATACCCAAGACATTTGTGGACTGCGATGCTTAAACAGTGGTCCACTGGAGTTAAAATACAAAAAGTTTATAAACAACTGTTTACTTTTTTATTTTAGAGCATTACTGACCAAGCATTTAAGACTATACATGGGAACTAACTGTCCAAGTGCAATAAAATGTATTGAAAGTTGTGTGGCTTGAGAGGAATGATGGCATTATATCATTATCCTCAGTCTCGTGACAGGTTCAAGTAAATTCATGGAAGCTGAAATGCAGATTTAGTTGTAAAAGAAATGCCCTGAGTCATATTTCAACCAATTAACATATACACAAACTACAGGTTAAAAGTTTGGAATAAAGAATCTTTTTTAATGAAAAATACAGTGAAAACAGTAATATTGTGAAATTTTGAACTTTTCTTTTTGAACATATTTTAAAATGTAATTTATTCCTCTGATACAAAGCTGGATTTTCAGCATCATTACTCCAGTCTTCAGTGTCACATGATCCTTCAGAAATTGTTATAATACACTCAGTTATTGGTACATAATTATTAATACATTAAAAACATTGTTGCTTATTTTTGTGAAAAACATACTTTTTTCAGAATTCTTTGATGAATAGAAAGTTAAAAAGAACAGCATTTAATCTTTTGTGACATAATAAATGTGTTTACTGTCACTTTTGATCAATTTAATGAATCCTTGCTTAATTAATGGATCATGATGTGACTGAAGTAATGATGCTGAAAATTCAGCTTTGATCACAGGAATAAATTACATTTTAAAATATATTACAATAGAAAATTGTTCTTTTACATTGTAATAATATTTCATAGTATTACTATATATTGTATTTTGAAAAAAAAAAACGTAATTATTCCAAACTTTTGACCAATAGTGTGTACTATATAGTGTGTGTAAGCGTGATATGTTTTTTTAATTCCCTTTTAATTTTGGGATGAAAAATGCCCATGGACATTTATTTTGTGAGGTTCAGTCACTAATTAAATATTGCTGGTGCATTTGATGATGTGAAAAATGGGAATTGAGAAACCACTACATTTGACCGCTCGTGTTTAAGATCAGACTGGCCCTGAACATCATTCTTGGTCCACACTTCAATTACCACATTACAAAAAGCCACAAATTTCTCCTTCACTCACACGAAGAGTTTCATGAAACATTTTCTGAGTTGCAGGAGTTCACAGTTTGCCTGGTGGTGTTTTTACAGACGCCTGTCCCGTGTGAAGCGAACCGGTACTGACGGCGCTCGGTTTAAGTATGAGAAAGGAGTCTGTTGTGCGTGGAGATCTGGTCATACCAGACCTGCGCGGCGGAGCTGTGGATATGTTCTCAGACTGCCACTTGTGTCACGAGTGGTAGTCTGGACAGAGAGACAGGAAGAAGATCTCATTACAACAGAAGCATCAGCTGATTTCATCACAGGAAGCCACAGCGCACATGGGCTCAAGTGCAGAAGAGGACAGTGGAAAGGTGTAGTGAGTTTAAAACAACAACAGAAGCCCTTGTGCTGCGTTCAGGTCTATGATTCTTTCGTTCTAGAAGCATGCATTTAAGGAAAGGAGGGAAAAGGAGGGAAAAAGGCGTCGCCATGCTTCAGTCAAATGCCCAAATTGCCTTTAGCATGCAAGCCAGGCAACAACACGAAAGCTGTCCTAACCTTGCAGGAGGTTTTTCTGGGTCGTAAAGCCATTTTGACTTTCGTCGCCTTGTGAGACGGGAGATCCTGAACGAATCAAGCAAATGAAAAGGTGAAAAACCTCAAACATTGTATGTAACGTGTCTTAAAAGTGAAGCCCAAGCTTACCCCAACCGTTGGTCACTACGTCCCGGTCCACATCGCGGTTGCAGATCTCATTGGCCAGCCGCTCGAAGTACTCCGGCAGGTCGGCGTATTCGTTGCCGTACGAGATGACCTTAATGCCTTTGTCCAGCATGTTATCTCGAAGCTTTTTGAATTCGCCCACGTCCTCTCGCCGCACCAGCATGAAATGCTCAAGGTCAGACTTGTGTTTGACCGCCTCGAGAAACAGTGCCTGGAAGGTGGTGTCGTCCACTGTCCTCCCGCAGCCCAGGAACACAAAAGACTTGGTTTCGTAGAGTTTCTGGATCTCCCTCTGCAAAAACAATATCAGAACTGACGTTATGGAGTGACATTTTAAGGACCATCGAGAAACAACAGACGAAAAAAGTTAGTTCGAATTCAAAACAAGTTCATGATGATTTCATATGGTTTATGGCATTTTCAATCAAAGTTTATTTCCCAAAAAAAATTAAACATATCTTTCAAGGTAAAAAGTATTTATGTATATCATGAATTATTAATTCATAAATTATTATAATTTTTTTATTTTTTAAATTATGCAAGTTAATCTCAGCACATAACTTTGATTTGGTAGACAAAAGTTTTTCAAATAATAAGCAAATGTTACTACATTTTGTTTGAAATACTTAAATTTTAAAAATGCTGAACTAAAGTTTTTTTTTCCAATTTTTTAAAAATGTTTTTTAGGGGAGCACAATTTAGGTAAAATATTGTGATCATATAGCAATATGGCTATTTAATAATAATAATAATAATAATAAATAAACATAAAAATTACTAAATAAAAACAAAATAAATGTTACTACTGTAATATTTCTCTTTAAAATAAACAGAGCATTTAAGAACAAATATGCATTTTCATTAGAACTGTAAAATTACAGTGCTAATATTTATGGCTGTCTTTAAGTTCTGCATTTTCAAATGTTAAAGCCAGCATGAAATTATTTTTTTTATTTATTATTATTATTATTATTATAAACTATTTATCTGTGAACATAATTTTTTTAATTTAATTTTCAATCAAAATAACTTCCTTCCCATTCAAGGACTGGACAAATGCAAACAACAAAAACTGCTACAAAAGGGAGCATCTCTTCGGACCAGAATGCTTTGGTTCACTGTGTCCGCCACCCCAGTGAATTATCAACTTCCAGTGGTTCAGCTTTATTTTCTCCTGAGAGCAGAAAACATTTACTCACCATGACTTCTGTGTTCCTCAGAACATTCTGGTAGCCCGCAGGATGCAGTACAATACCACTGGGGTTGGTGTAAACACCGTGAATATGGAGTACACTTAGTCTTCTCTTCTCCTGAGCCCACTCCAGAACCTGCACACACATGCACACCGCAGCATTTCATACTCCACTGATCCCAAGCCGGTTCCCACTAGGTCCAGCTGCTTTTAATGACTGTGGGTTCTAATCAAGAGGCATCTGATGGAAAAGGTGCATAAACACCCAGCCTAAAGGCCACACTATGGAAAACCACACACGGCCTGATTAATAAAGACAGAGAACATGCAGTCACTTGTGTTTCAGAGGGCCCTTCAGGTGAGCTGCTGTAGAGCCTACATGCACTAATGCACCACATGACGCTTGGCCCGGGGACCATAAGGCTGATTTTATGGCTAATAGCTGAAGCTTTCACTGCTTTGTGCTGAAGGAAATTTATGGCCAAAAGCAAACAGAGATGAACCTAGTGCCCTGAACATCTTAAGAACATAATTTCACAAATTGATTTCATTACTTTTAGTTTAAACTTAAAGCAACTGATGATCTGTCTGATGATAAGTATTATTCAACAAGTCTTCATGGTCTCTTCTTCAGATGTTTTTTTGTATCTGCCAGTGACTGATTTATCTCCGAGGGGAATTCCACTCTGCAACATAAACAATGCAATTCATAGACTAAATAATTGCGCCCTATAGATGTCACATTGCCGATGGACTTTGAGATCCCAATGACCTGCCACCTGATTTGGTAGTGCTGAGGTTGGGATTGTTAATCATAAAGGCAATTTACTAATAAATGTACTATTGTTGCATTAATAAGGGTCGTTACTAATAATACTACATGTTTATTTCTTAGAAATGCACATTGACAGTAAAGCATTGAGCTTGAGTTGAGATGCAGATAAAATTAACTTTTAACAACAACCTAAGTTTTATAGGGATTTTTTTTATATATTCTACTCTTAATAAATGTACCATTGTTCTTCGATGGTCTCATACTGAACTGACAGACAGCTTCATTGATTATAAAAGGAGTGCTCTTTACTTTGTGTAATTCTTTGCAATTTAAAGTTGTTGTTTTTTTTTTCATGAGATTTGTGACTTTTCCTACTTCATACTTAAGTACAAAGAGTGTCAAACTTTGATAAAAATGTATTTCTTAATGATTTGATATTTTATAAGGATCAATTTAAAAGCAAAACGTGATAAATAAATAAACTTTATTAGGGAGTTGAAATGGCTAATAAGCCAAATTTTTTTTATTTAACCTTTATTTAACCAGGTGAGCACACTGAGAACACTTTCTCATTTACAATGGCGACCTAGCCAAGATAAAAGCGTCAAGGTACAAAAAAACAAAGTTACACATGTAATTACAAGACAATGAAGTACACAATAAGCATAGGAATGCAGTATGCAGGTCAGCAGATCAAGCATTTATAAATGTATACAAATAGTGCAAAAGGTGTCAATATATGGAGGTAAATGATTGGTAGATAAAGTGGCGTTGCTCTGTGCCATACGGTCAATGGAGGAAGTAAATGTAGAGGTCTAATAAGGAGGTACTGTTGTCGGGTACAAAGTGACTATGCTTATATGGAAGGTGGCAAATGGCAAAATAGCAAATGACTATTGCTGGATGGGGAATATGCAAAAACATCAAAACAAACAAAATCGGAGACAGCCATGGTAGATTATAATTAGGGCTGTACCAGAATATTCGAGTATTCGAATATTCGTTCGGTGGGTTGGTATTCGATTTTCAAATTTGACATTCGAATATTCGTTTTAAATTTTTTTTTTTTTTTCACACCTGGCATCCCCCTAGAAACGGTTCCCATTCGCGCTTGAATGGGGCTGTCATGCGTTTTCTCAGATCGGATAGTTGATTTATCAATATGAACAATGAACACATAAATGTGTTTTTGCAAAACGGATATGAATCCGAACTTCAAATCCCGCGCTATAGGCAGATGTAATGGAGTGCACGTCACTAGCAACAGATAAGCTGCATTTTACTGATCGTCAGCTAAAATTTCTAAATCAAAGACCGCAATAAGAGAGCGGCAACAGCCCTGGTAAGATCATTTCGGTTCTTTACTTTTAATGAAGTTGATTGTGTGTTAAAGCATCTGCGACCCACTTTCACTTTGATTTGCGATAGTTTGCACGTTGGCTTGATGAATAGATGCTGATCTGCGGTGACGCGTGCTGTAAGCGTCGTCATATCTGGCTATAACATGATATAGCCTAAAACACGCTCTCACACGGTTATTTTCTTAGCATTTTTGGGCGAAATACAATACTCTTATTTTAGAGCGCAGAACAGCGGAGTTTGTATGGGCAGAAGTGCATAGCAGGCAGACGTCGATTCAACGTTGATTCTTAGTTGTAAAGGTTAGTATCAATCATCAATCAAATTTCAACGTTGGATCAATCTTTACTATTTATTACGTTGAAAATAAAACATTGATTCAATGTTGAAATGCGGTTGAATGGCGTGTCTGACGTTGATTCAACGTTAATTCGATGAGCAAAGTGATGTTGTTTCAATGTCAGGAGAGACGTCGTTTCCATGTTGGTTCAATGTCAGTTTGCTATCTGATCAGCTTGTAGGCTATAAGCTGCGTTGCTTTGACATTGTGGAAATAGAATAGAAACAATATATTAGCCTACCCTTTACTGTGTCAGTAATTACTGTGCTGCTGATTTCTGATTTGAGAGTTATTTGTTACTCAGAAAAATATTAGGCTGTGTTTTGTATCACTAGTGCAGTGTCCGTTCTCGGAGCCCTGCGCACGCTTCCCGCTCGCGCTGTTCTGTATTAAAAGTTTATTAATTCTGAACGTGTCACGTCTCGCGTGTCTATATTGCACCAAATGTGACACTGCACTCGTGAAGTCGATTGGATGAACGGTTCTAAATGCAAGATAAATAATCTAAATGCAAACAGACAGACGCATAGAGATTCCTGCCTTTATTAGAGAGAAGAATATGTTCAGCCCCCTCCCTCCGAAGCTTCGAATATTCGATGTTAATTCCTATCGAAGCTTCGAAGCTCAAAAAATGGTATTCGGACCAGCCCTAATTATAATGTACAAATAAATGTATTAATGGCAAAAGTGTGAGTCGAGTTAGCATGTACAATGGTCAGACAATAGATTCGCTAATAGTAATTTGAAGGTGGTTAACGGGACAATGGATTCAAGCTTCAGAGATTTTTGAAGTGTATTCCAATCATTAGCAGCGGAGAACTGGAAGGAAAGGCGGCCAAAGGAAGTACGGGCTTTAGTAGCAGTCAAAGTGATATACCGTCAAAGTGATATACCTGCTTGAATGAAGGTTCATAGAGGGGGTAGCTCTGGAGATTAATGATCTTAGATAAGGTGGGGTTTTACACAGTAGACATTTGTAAATGAGGTGATACCAATGTTTTTGATGCCGGGTATGTAATGAAGGCCAGCCAATTAGACTATAGAGGTTGCAGTGGTGGGTATTATATGGAGACATCTAGTTTTCTAAGGAGAGAGTTTGAAGCGGTTCTATAAATAACATCACCGAAGTCAATAATTGGATGGATGGTCATTTTCACGAGGGCGAGTTTGGCTGGGAAAGTGAAAGAGGCTTTATTACGGAATAAGAAGCCAATCCTGGATTTAATTTTAGTTTGGAGCTGATTGATGTGGGTCTGGAAAGAGAGTGACGAGTCTAACCAGACCCCTAGATATTTATAGTTGTCTACCTGCTCTATTGCAGACCCATCTAGTGTGGTGATGCTTATTGGGCAGGCAGGTGCAGTGTGAGATCGATTAAAAAGCATACATTTAGTTTTGCTAGAAGTTAGAAGCAGTTGGAGGGAACGGAAGGAATGTTGTATATTATTAAAGCTTTCTTGGAGGTTTTTTAACACAGTGTCCAACGACGGGCCAGACGTATAGAGGATGGTATCGTCTGCATAGAGGTGGATCAAAGAGTCACCTGCAGCAAGAGCAACGTCATTAGCCGCGTTTCTACTGTCGGGCCAGTGCGAGCCAGGGCTTTAAACGGGCCGTGCCGGGCTAATAGCACTGGGCCTGTGTTTCCACTGTCGGGCCAGAAGCTCCACAGCGCTTCACTAAAACACGCCTGTAACACGCCTCTCTGGAACAACGTCACACTAACCCATCATTTCACCAAAAAATGGAAGTTTTATCAGAAAACTAATCAGAAATCACTGGAAACAGCGTTGAAAACAAACATGATAAAAGCGACCGTTTGCTGGCATTTTTGTTGTTTACTTGAATATTTAAAACCCAAGCATCGATGTTTTACCACAGGTTTACAATAAAAAGTGATACATTGATCATAATGAATTAAATTATGTCAAAATTGCACATTAGTCACACAGAAATAAATTACCGTTATGTCTATTTCACAAAAGAAAGAGGACATACTTCTTCAGTCGCGTCTGTTTATTTGGTAGTTACAGGACATATTTACATCACATTTAGAAAGAATGATAATTTCTACAAATATATGCCACCAAAAATACGATCTGAGGTGCTTTAGCACTCTCTCGACTCCCATACAGATATTTTCAGTCAGAGAAACAGAGGACGCTCCCGAAAAAAAAGTTGCTTTATTTTATGATAGTCCGGTATAGAGACGAGATGTAGGCTACTGACAGATAAAATAAAAACATGACTGTGATAGCCTTTATGATTGGTATGATTTCTTCAAGCGTTCATGTTTTTTTACTATGCGTATCTTCAAGCATTTACTGTTTACTATGGTAATGGTTAGCGCGCATAGTCTTTTGCATCACAAACAGAAGGCATTCAAACATGAACGTGAGTTAAATTATTTTAAAAGTCTTTAATGCTGACAGAATCATCCGGCGCTGCCGTCTCCCGACTCAGGTGAACTCCGCCTCTGATCGTAACCACTCCTCTAGCCCGAGCTGGCCCGTTTTGGCCCAAGGCATTCGACGGGCCAGAAATTCTGGCCGTTGGCCCCGAGTAAGCCCCAATCAAGCTCCAGAAGTGACAGTGGAAACGCGACTGGCCCTGGCACGCACTAGCACGGCCCAGCCCTGGTCCGACAGTGGAAACGCGGCTATTGATATATACAGAAAATAGAGTTGGCCCGAGAATTGAACCCTGAGGCACCCCCATGGAGACAGCCAGAGGACTGGAGAGTAGGCCCTCTGACTTAACACATTGAAACCTGTCAGAGAAATAATTTGTGAACCAAGCAAGGCAATCATTTGAGAAACCCAGGTTCTTCAATCTATCAATTAAGATGTTGTGATTGACAGAGTCAAAGGCCTTGGCCAGGTCAATAAAGACTGCTGCGCAATAGTGTCTTTGATCAATAGCAGTTATGATGTCATATGTGACTTTAAGTGTGGCTGAAGTGCACCCATGACCGGCTCGGAAACCAGATTGATGTCAGAAAGGCTGTGATGAGATTCGAAATGGTGAATAATTTGTTTATTAATAATTCTTTCGAAGACCTTTGAAAGGCAGGGGAGGATGGAGATTGGTCTATAGCAGTTTGGATCTAAGCTATCCCCTCCTTTGAATAAAGGGATTACTGCAGCAGTTTTCCAATCTTTAGGTAACTCTGATGAGTTGAGAGAAAGGTTAAAAAGACTGGTGATGGGAGTAGCAATAATTACCGCAGACAACTTTAAAAAGGAAAGGTCCAGACTGTCTAATCCTGATGATTTGAAGGGGTCAAGATGCTGCAGCTCCCTTAGAACGTCGGCTATCAGGACATGGGCAAAGGAGAAACGTGGGAAGTTTTGGCTATGTGCTACAGAGGGTGAGGGGCTGTTAATTAAGGTCGGGTTCGCCAGATGAAAAGCACGACCAGCCATGGCAAAATGCTTATTAAAGTTCTCAACCATGGAGGTCTTGTCAGGGGTGATAATATTATCTAGCTTTAGTGCTGTGGGCTGCTGTACGGAGGTGTTCTTATTCTCCATAGTTTTTACTATATCCCAGAACTTTCTAGAATTAGTATTGCAGATGGCAAATTTCTGTTTGAAAAAGCTAGCCTTAGCATTCCTGACCGCCTGTGTGTATCGTGTGACCACCTCTATGTGTCGATTTCTGGCTTCCCTGAAGAGTTACTGGCACTTCTTTTTTATAAAAATAAAATAAAAGCGTTTGTTTGCCACGTGTTAGTTTTCCTACATCTTGAAACTTTTAGTTTTACAAATGGGGACAATCTTTTATTGATGAACAAATAATGTTTTTGGTCATCACATTAAAAATAATATTTAATCTGGATAATATTTAGAGCTTTGAATTAAGTGCTGGAAAAAGTGTGAAGCACAATAAAGTCCTTGAAGTGCTTGAATTTCTCTCTCAAAAGGTTGTACGAACCCTGAAATGAATAATGTAAAAGCATTCGCCTATTCCTGCCACAATACCATGGTTACAGTTAGCGTTACTACATTAAATCCATGGTGAGAGTTGGTGATTTGTAGACTGAAAAGCCTTCTTTAACTTGTTCATTCATGGCACAATGTTTGTCCTGGTTTGCGCTTTTTGATCTGATATCTGTGTGGTTTATAACAGAGAATTCTGCGCTGAATTTGAATGTCTCTCACTAGATCTTGATGCAATGTTACTGCAGTGAATTCAAGCGCTTTCTCACCAGATCTTTCAGCACTGTGTAGTAACGGTGTCGCGTGATCGAGGATGACTCATGAGAAAACCTGTTCTGAGCTCGCGCTGCATTGTCAATTATTGTTCTGAGCTGATTAACGGTCCGTACTGTGCAGCTCAAATTAATAGTACGGTTTCGTTGCGTTTTCATTTGCCGTTTGATTTTTCTCATATGCAACAGATATGGCAGCTCTTATCAGTTGGGCAAAGTCGCACCGACAGGAAAAGGGGTTGCAAAATGCGACCATTTGATCTAGTCTGGAGCCCTGATATGGCTACCTATTTTACCTTATTGTGTTCATATCTGACTTAAGCTCAAGTTTCACATTAAGTGTGAGTAGCCAACTACTTTAAATAGAATATCCAGTTTTAATATGCTATTTGAAGCAAAGCATGTTTGTGCAATTTTGTTATTTTAATGCTTGGTGGTGTGCCGTGGGATTTTTTACTTATCAAAACTGTGCTATGGCAAAAAAAATAATAATAATTTGGCAAACACTGGTTTAGATAAATCA
The DNA here is from genome assembly GCF_949319135.1 of Squalius cephalus. Classification (NCBI taxonomy): domain Eukaryota; kingdom Metazoa; phylum Chordata; class Actinopteri; order Cypriniformes; family Leuciscidae; genus Squalius; species Squalius cephalus. The sequence goes on along the minus strand of NC_137127.1, from coordinate 43,281,107 downwards.
AGTATCTTCTTTCATTGATGCTACATTTATGCATTGACTGAATCCAAATAGTTAGACCTCCTTTACTATTCAAATTTAAAACATTGTAAGGTGCCTAATAGGGCAGTCTGATCTGGAATGCTTATTCAGCTAATTTATACTTAAAAGTTCTTAAGGAAACATAACAGGTACCTTCTTCTCATCTGTGAGATCCAAAGACTCCAGCTTGGTCCCTTGGTGGGCAGCGTAGATCTCTAACAGGTTGTCAAAGTTGGTGGTGAGGACCAGGGCACCGCTCTCCATCAACTGCAGCACAGAGCGGAGGAGATGCTTCCCAACGTTCTCCATCTTACACTCCAGGTCATCAAACACCTCGTAGAGGCAGTCTTTAAAAAAGGTGGAGCGTACATTTCCCGTCCGCTACAGAAAAACGCAAGAGGTGAAAAAGAAATCTGAGATGTTTGGAAAAACAAAACAACTTCAGATCTATTTAAATAACTCTTTTTGGAGTGTCTGAAAACGTTACATAGCCTGCTTTTAGAAGGAAATATATCATCTTTGAGGACATTGAAATGTGCTCTATGGAACACAATACAAGAAGCCAAGTACTTAATTCATATATTTAAGCTAAAATTGTAGGCAATTAAATTAGCTTGATTTATACATTATCTGTGGAATCTCAAAAGAAATAGAAGTACTTCAGTCATTACAGTGACTTCCATTTCAGTCAGTAAAGTGTTAATTAGAAACTGTACATGATTTGATTTCAAACACTGGAAAGTATGAGAGATTGTGTAGAGAGTGCTGAGAATAGAGTAGTTCTGACAGCAGTGCCCTTGTCCTGGTCATACTCAATCTCATTACACTGAGCTGAATTCATTCTCTGAGCTTGGCCGAGGCACATGGAAAACCAGAGAGAGAGAGAGAGGCTGCTATGAATAGCTTTCAGAATCCACTTTCTCAGGAAGAAGGCTAATTATCAGCACCTCCACACCTGCTGTGAACTAATGCCTCTGATCTTAGAGGTGTAGGTGTCTTTTAACTGTTTACACCTGGTATTAACATCCGTCTTGGTCGTCTGATCACATGTGGTCAGTGCAAAACAGATGTAAACCACGCAAACGAGATTTACAGGGCCTAAGACTATTTAAATGTACATGTTATGAATTAAAAACGTGCATGTAATGTCTTTTTACTTGCGTGTTCTGTGAAGAGTTGCCTATGACTATGACACTTATGTCTAAGTTGCCTATGCCTATGACACTTGTTGTGTTGACAAAATGAGACGTTGCGCATCAAAGTTTCAGTGGGAAAAAAATGAATGAAAACGTTGTAAAAGGAGGGCAGACATAAAAAGTGTAAAATGCCAGTTTATTCTTGTTACACCTTAAAAAAAACGTGGCAGCTGTTTAAAGTCTATAGTCAGTGTAGTGCATATTTCATTATTGACAGGAATGAAAATGAGGCTGATGGATAGAAGTAAAGTGTGTTCAGTCAGTGGATTGTACTGTTGTTTAAAAACATACAGATTGTTCATTTGATGAAACATCTTTCCAAACAACTTTCAGCAGACAAAAAGCTTTGAAAGTTGTGAGTTTTTTAAATGACATGTGATCTAGAATACAGCACATGACATTATTAATAAGACTGTAAATCTATCCCTCACAGCCTTGTTTCATTCATGTAAAATTCAATGTTATCTATTGATTTATTTGTCTGTAGCCCTGATTTAGGTAGTCAGTGAAAAATAACAGCATTGAGCAACAAGCACTGAGAAAGTAGATTAACAATCATATTTGGAAGGTTTTGGACTTTTTTGTGCTTATCAACACATGCAGTAACTCGATAGCTTTGAAGTCTGAACCATGACTTTCATGCTCAAACATGTTAATGTTTATTTTTGACTGGCATCCTCCGACTTGCAGCGATCATTACAAAGCATGCCTAACTAAAGAAATATATAACTCAAAAGCTGACTGGATTATTGTCTAGCCGTGGCCTGTTGTTCTTGAGGTGTGAATCCTGGATGTATGTTCAGATTAGCCTCATTTTCTGAACTGAACTCCAACAGGTCATTTGATTCACTAGGATCTGCTCTGCTCACTTAAGGCTCAAAACTCACACAAGTAGGTTAAACCATTAAAAGACCTGTGGAGATTTGAGACCTTTAAAGTTTGGGTAGGCGATGTTTTACATAAACACTTTTTGTTAAACTGGTTGAAACTCTCTTCACACCCTGATAGCAATCAATAATAGAAGTGGTCTAAATATTAAAAAAATTATATATATCTTCTGTGGAAGTCTCAGGACCAAAAAAGTTTTCGTCCAATCATTGCATTCGGTCCCAATGCAATGATAGGATGTCCTACCTGTCTGTCAACATACAGTATATTTCCATACGTCCGCACACCCTGCTCACGCAGACATCACACGTCATCAGAGTGTTCTGTAAGGCTATGCAGAGATACAGTAGACACAGTCACCGGGCGGCGTACAGTTCCTCCTGAACCAAAACACTGAGCTTATGCTGCGTTCACACCATGTCATAACCGTAATTATGAGATAGAGATGCACCGATCGACCGGCCAGGGATCAGAATCGGCTGATTTTCCGCTTGATCGGCCCGGACCAGTGAACGGTCGGTCAGTCTCACATCTTTCCGATTCGGTCCGTTTTGTTGCCAGCGGCACAGGCAATAACGTTAACTGCGCGTTCTCGCTCTCTTCTCTCCGACGGCGAAGTGACACACATCTGCCCCCTCTAACTCACTCGTCTCATTCGCTCCGGTTAAATAGTGCTTGTATTGCCCCTAATTTTAGTCTTTCCCGCAGGTTACACGCTCACACCACTGATCTATATAAGTGGAGCGCACAACCCGGCTCTCAGTCTCAAACAGCTTGTGCTGTGTTTAAACAGTCAAATACACACCAAATTATGTAAAAATGCCCGTCTTGGCAAGTATTCAGTTAAACGCAGTCAGTTTTGGAACGTAAATAATAGCTGCGAAGACTCGGATTTATACGAATGAGCTCTGCAAGTTAAGTTCATTATTATTGTAATGTTATGTTCTTTGAGACGAGGTAATTTAATGTAGTCTCTTGTGAGGCTTTGCAGACTCTGCTCTGGCTGTGTGCGTTCATGTGTTTTGGAGGAGGTGTGGCTTTGGAGATGCTCTGAAAGGGAGGGTGGGATCTTATGCTTTCAAAGCTAGCTCGCTATTGCTAGCCTCTCTGAAACTGCTTACCCTAGCTTTAACTCCAGAGCATTGCAATTAACAATAACAAACAAACTGAGCTTGGAAGTTTACTGGGATGGTGAAAGACTGCAGGCTGATGTTTTTCTGGGAGAGTTGTTTTTGAACCATTCCAAGGGATGAAACACCAGCATTGGAATTGAAATTCATTAGCAAACTCCCTTTCACAGGCCTAAAGCCATCTAAATCCTCTAGCCACATTGGTGGGTTTGGATGCAATTGACATAAGAGCTTGACAGTGAAAAACAGGGATAAATCACTGTGCGCTGTTTTGACAGGTTGACAAAAACAACAACACAGTGCCACACGTGGCTCTACACCTCATTCTAGCCAGAGAGAAAGGAACAGACTAATGATGGACAAATTCAAAGTTGTGCTCTTCCACGCACTTCCTGGCATTGTGCTCATGATCAGAGCTCAACAGTAAGGATTTTTTCTTACCCTGCCAACATTTTCACTAACCCCACCACCAAAAAAAAAAAAAAAAAGTAAAACGAATTTTAAGTGTTTCTTTACAAACTTACTACTAATTTATGGTATAAGCCATAATATTTTAGGGCTGGCTTGACAATATAGTAAATTTTAATCGATCTTCATTTTGATGAACTGATATTGATTTTTAAATCCCAAGATAGATTTTTCTATCTATGCTGTTTTCTGTTGTGTTATTTGTAGTGCGCCGGCCATTCAATAATCGTAATAAGCTTGCTGCTTTGTTACTCTGGGTTAGAAAAAAGTCTCAGCTTTGAAATTATCAATTTTATCAAGAAATTGAAACAAACACAAAATTGTGCCATTTAATGTGGCGTGACAGATCGCTGTGAACCATCATCTCTTCCTCTTTACTATTAGTTATAGCATAAAATAAACATGAATAAACATAAGAAGGTATATTGAAAGAAACAGTACAACTTGTTGAAATGTATCATGTCTCATGTAATTACTCAATCAGATTTTCTCCCACGGAAAGACATCAATAAAATGGCTTGTAAAAATGTCATGTAATGTTACATTTACCTCAGGAAAGCCATTTAATGTTTACAGCTCGTTAGTCAGCTAGAAAAAATAACTATAGAGTATAGTTATAGTTGCTTAATATACGCTTAATATATCATTCATTATATTTTTACTTAACCTGTTAGTGAGGTCTCATTTATTGTATGTTTGTAAAAATCTGTCATGAAAACAAGTTTATTTGACCACCACCACCATTTAAATCTTTATATTTTAACAACGAACTGGAATAGAAACATAATTATATCATCAAATGCAAACATTTAAATTAAACTTTAAGTTTTTATTTGGGTGCTTTATATTTCTAAAAATAAATACCAATTCAATTTGGACTGTTGTTAATTTTAACTTGTAATGTTAAAGGGTACTACCTAATATGAAAAATTCACTTTTACATGGTGTTTGAACATAAATGTGTGTTGGTAGTGTGTGTACACAACCACCCTATAATGGTAAAGATCCAACCATCAAAAAAAAATGTCTAGGGCGTTTACATAGAAAATACTGGTAATGCAGAACACTTAAATGCAATAATGTGTTCTATGGAAAGGCTTCATCCTGTTTCTCCTGTTTCGTTGTTTTATTGCCAGAGTATCCGCGGCACGAGCTGTAAAGGCACAGCCCTATTCTGGAAAGGGAGGTGGGGAGCAAGCGGCTCCTTTACATTTAAAGATACACACACAAAAACAGTGTGTTTTTGCTTCTAACCAAAAAGGGGTATTTTGGGCATAGTATAATAAATGATTTGTGGGGTATTTTGATCTGAAACTTTACAGATTCTCAGACCCAATCTGAAGACACTTAAGACATATGACATCTTGTAAAAAGGGGCAACAGACAGGGATCTTTATATAGTTTACAGCTTTCGTAGAGACTGTTTTCGTTAAGTAATACTAAAATGTACTGTATGGCCAATATAATATATCCAAAAATATTGACATTGGATTTTAATCTGAATCGAATCAAATAAAGAGCTTGTGAATCTAAATCAAATTGATTTGGGAAATCTGTGTCATTAAAGGGCACCTATTATGCAAAAAATTCACTTTTACATGGTGTTTGAACATAAATGTGTGTGTACACAACCACCCTATAATGATAAAAATCCACCCAGTGCTTTTTTTTTAAATCTCCATAATCACTGTGTTTATTCAGCTCTTACAGTGATTCTCTGGAGTAAAACTAACGCTCATCTTTTGTGTGATGTACAATAAACTTCACTGAACTCGTCAGTATATTTTGGTCATCATTCGGATGGGGTTTGCTACAGCAGGCTTGTATTAATAGTGGATAAAAGCAGAAGACAAATAAGTTATAACCATAATTAAACTAAACTATACCTGTTCTATGTCCATACAGCATATATGCTCCGGCTCTGTGGGCATTATTGTCCGACTCCGAGTTGAAATGAACACCGCAACTGAGAGTTTCTGTTCTGATATTATCAGATGAGATTGTCCTGGCTCTGAGCGCGAGCTCATGATGCTCCGCCCCCTGGGCCGGCAGCAGCAGTTAATTTGCATTTAAAGGGATACACACTAAAACAGCATGTTTTTCTGAGCTCCAAAAAATGACAATTTAAACATGCTGTAAAAAATGATCTGTTGGGTATTTTGAGCTTAAACTTCACATACATACTCTGGGGACATCAGAGACTTATTTTACATCTTGTGATAAGAGTCATAATAGGTGCCCTTTAAAATAAGCACTAATAAAATCTCTATTAGTTAAAAAAATTAGTATAGCAAAAAAAAAAAAATTTGTATAGCACTAGCAACTGCAAGGTTATGGGTTTGATTCCCAGAGAATGCAAAAACTGATCAAGTGAATGAAACGCAAGTTGCTTTAGCCAAACGCATGCATGTAAATGTACTATCAACACTTCAAACTTAAAAACCTAAGTTTAACTCTTTATTTAACACATATAAGAAAAACCTATGAAATTTTCTTACCGGAGAAAGTTTCTGAATGAGGTCATGAGCAACGTGCACCAGGTTCTTGTCCTCTTGCAGACTTTTCTGGAAGCGGCGGCTCTCTTCCTCCTCTAGCAGATCAAAGTCATTGGCAGCATCTAGCAGCGCCTGGATCAGACCTTTCCAGGAGCGCAGCGCGGGCACCTGAGGAGCTACAGCTGAACTCACCCCCGTGCCGATCACCAGCACCAGCTCAGGGGCACGCTTGGTCTTCAGGCTGGGCAACAACTTCCTGTAGTCAGCAGAGATGGAGGAAATGTAGTCAGGTCAGAGGAGGCATGCATATGGATGAAACTACGCTGCAGAGCTGTATACAAATGCACAGCTTAAACTGACTTCAGACTTTTTTAAAACAGTCAGTAAAAGGAGGTCTATCAAACTCATGAGACATTTTGTAATGTTTGTGGACTATTGTACATTCAGGGACTAAGTTGCCAATCAGATTTGAGGGACAGGTTTACAGTTAATCTCAAGTTTAGGCTTACAACAAGAGTTACGGGATTCATTCTTTCTTTTTCACCTATCATTTCCTTATGATATTAAGGATAACTTAATGGGTAGGGATACTGGGATACTACCCCTACTGCTGATTAGCTACAAGTGTGTTGTGCTGCTAGGTCCAATTCACTTTCAAAAGTGTTTCTCAGAAATCGCTCACAGCACCTTTAAACTTACTGTTAAGTGTAACCGAATATAAAAAATAAAATGAAATAAAAACGCCTGGGTGATATCATCCTTACCAGGAAGTTCTTTGTAAAAACATGTTTGTCAGAACAGATGAACAAACAGGGGCTGATTGCAACGAATGAATAATACTTGGCACGCCTTAGGAATGTGCTGGCCGCAAAGCAATACATGAACATCTGTTTTCATACCTAGCCTTCTTAGCCACTGTGTCGCCATCCTCAGAGTCGGGGGAAGGACGCTTCTCTGTCTTCACTGTAACAACAGAGGCCATTCGACTCCTACAAAAAAAATGTGTTGATCCAAGATAGGTAGATAGATAGATAGACCAACATCAAGTGTTCAATTAGGTTAACAAAGCTTAACAGAGCTTAATTGTTTTAATTGTCCTTGACATTGAAAAAGATTTATTCTCTTCTAGCTAGAGGACCCAATGTCAAGAGTATTTACACGCTCATGATGTGAGGAACAAGACTGAAGATGCTGCAGTTCTTTGTTGTGCTCACTTCACTCAGGGGCCAGCAGCTGATGGTCAGTCAACACACAGCTCTGTTCTTTCTGTTTTCTCTTTGTTTTTCTTTCATATTCATGTGAGGCAGATTCGACTGCACATGAAAAGCCTAGAAAATCAATCATAACCTACAACAGCTAACTCTGGCCAAAAACCCAAGACAGCCTCTTTGAGCTAGC